>NW_019154115.1:13944354-14242227 GCF_002288905.1 Enhydra lutris kenyoni | reverse complement strand
GTGACCCTCAGCAGTCCAGGGTACCGCTAGACACTCAGTTAGGGTGACTCTGTTTTTCCTGATGTTGAGGTTTCCTCATGCAAAGTTGCTGGTGGGTCAGTAGAGAACATCATGAGAATGCTTGTGATAGTTTTGAGGCTATCAGACTGAAGAAGCTGGCTGGGGGTACACTTCTCATTCCTGAGACACTCCCAGAGGTCTTTGTGGTGTCCTTTGTTGGGGCACCACATGGAGGCCTGCCCCTGGGCAGAGGAAGTCTTTGTCCCCAAGCCCAGAGGGCCCTGGGCCTCCTTCATTCTCCAAGCCCTTGAATCGGGCTCCGGCAGCCGCAGTTGTGGTGGTGCTAACGGACGCCCCTTTTGATGGCAATTTGGCAGGGAGTCAAACTTTGGCCCTAAAGCAGAGGTGGTGCAATTAGACAGCTGAGATGCATTCTCTGAACACAC
The DNA here is from genome assembly GCF_002288905.1 of Enhydra lutris kenyoni. Lineage (NCBI taxonomy): Eukaryota > Metazoa > Chordata > Mammalia > Carnivora > Mustelidae > Enhydra > Enhydra lutris. The sequence continues at coordinate 14,241,781 of NW_019154115.1, read as the reverse complement.
ACTTTTAATTGATTTCAGCTTGTTCAGTTCACAAAGATAGAGCTCTGACACACAGCAGCCTTCTTAGAGAGGCTTATTTTTACTTTTCCTTTATTCAGCAGCGTAATTCAACAGCAACAGAAGCAACAATAATCCAGAAGCTCTAAAGAGCGCGTATTTGGCATGGCTGGGATACAGAAAGTATTATTAAGAACTAATGAGTGAGATAGTTAGATGTTAACCGGAAAAGCATTAATGAGCAGAAGAGAATTCTGGCATAAACATCTGTTTCCGAAGCAGATGTTTGTTACCTTGTAAATTCGCTGAAGAAAAGCCTGTGGAAATGGAGCAGTGGACCGTTTTAGGTAATGGGAGGGGCCGAAGGGTACTGCGGCGACGTTTTCAGATACCGAGTGTGGCTCTTCTGAAATTCGCAAATGACTGTGTTTGAGACCGTGAATTGGGGTGGAGGGGCAGGGTAGGGGGGGGTGACAAAAGGTGTCAGACCAAGATGAATTACAGTAGCCGACGACAATGAGCGCGAGTGATTCCTACCTTAGGGAGAGATTTGGGATTCTCCTTGAACCGCTTAACTCCTGCTCCATCTAGTCCAGGGCTCCATGGTCCTTTCAGTGTGTATGGATTGTTCTTGTTTTCATCTTCTTGGGCTAGAGATTTAAGATCTGCTCTGCCCCCAGCAAAAATTACCTTTGGCTGACTTACTGGTAGCCTGATTTATGTAAATGATGAAATGGCTGCTAATGAGTTAATAGTCAAACATTCCAAGATTACACAATGAATGTGCTTCAACAGCTTCCAATCCCTCATCCCAGAGTCACTAGTTGGCAGGATTTCCAGGGATCTCCAACGGAGGCTGGGGTATTTTTTCAGAGCCTTCAAGTGATCTACCGTTGGCAGCTGCTTCATTCGCATCTACACAGGGACAACTTGATATGGGTTATGTTCACTTAGTATCATAGAACAGACTTAAGCTGAAAGAAAACTTTAGGATCGTCTAGTTGCCCCAAACCCCTCAGTGATCAGACTGAAGAAAAAAAAAAAAAAAAAAAAAAAAAAGGCGGGGGGACTCCCTAAAAGTGTTTCCATTAGCATCATCCAGCAGTTGGTGAAAGGGGCTGGTTCCCAGAACCCAGGCTCATGTCTGGAGCTTATTCCACTGTGCCCCATTCTAGAACAAAACTCTTTCATCCTTCTCTCATGTACTCAAGGTCAAGCATGGGGAGAGGGTTCCTCTAGGGAGAAAAGTCCTTTGGAGAAGACCCTGGGCTTGCCCTCCTTGATGCTTTGAAAGCTACAAGTACAGCTAGAGCTGAAGTGAATTCCAGCCCTCAGACCATTGGGTTGGGATTGCCTTGCCTAGGCTTCTTGGTTTATTTGTATCCACCCTCAGAATGGTCACAGGCACAGATATTGGGATGAAATTTTTTTTTTTTTTTACTGTTAAATTTTGGAAAGCTGTTTTAACCAGCAGTGTGACAAGGCCGTTGCTCCCTCTGTGGCATACTGGAAACACTGCTTGTCACTGCTGGCAGGCTGCAGAGGAACCCAGCAAACCAACCCCAGGGTTAGGGCCCCAGAGTCTACAGTGATGGTTTTGCTGCTGCTGGATGGGTCAGCTTTCTGCCACCAAAAAAAGGTAGCTCTGAAATTTTTCAGGAGAATTTCTTGATTAGACCATCTTACCCCTTGGTCATAGCCCTGGGATCTCCTTCCTGGGGCCCAGGGGCTTCTGCTCGAAGACTATTTACAAGAACTCTCCAAGGATGGCCTGTATCCCTTCCACCATGTATCATGGTTATAAGAGAGATGGTCTCCAGTCTGCCTATGTGGTGATTCCTTTTTCCATCCCTCTGTGTGTATATTGTTCATGCAAGAAAAAGCATGAACAAAGCCATAGCTGCATGAAACGGGGTGATTTCCCAAGTTAGCAAGGCCTGTATTTTTCTGTAGAATTCCCTCTCACACAGAATTAAGGAAGGCCCAAGTGAAGAGTTGCCCCCATATAAGACTTCTTCCCAGAGCACAGGCATTTCCTCCTCCTCATCAGGGGCTTTTTATTCTCCCAAGCAGGAACCAAAAAAGCCCATGTTCACAGAATATTCTAAATTAATTCTTTTTGTTATGCTTGAGGTGCTGATTCATTTCTCTTGAAAGAACCTTTGCATCTGTCATATAGCTCCTGGCAAGTCAGAAGCAGATTTTGTGTTACTTCAAGGGGAAGTCTGTTTGACACCCTCCCACCCCATGGTCCTGGGGACACATGACGCGAGAAGAGCTTGTGTTGAGTTGATGTTGGGAGGATGCTCACAGGGCTGCCATTTTGAACGGTGTCAGTTGTATTTGTGAGTCATTGTCTCCCTGACAGCATTTCTTTCACCTGCATGATGGTGACACAGAAAAACGGGGGATGTGAGCAGTGTTGCTGTGTCTTTGAGGCCTCTCCTGAATGACTCCTTCCATCATTATTCAGTGCTGAGGGAAGAGCCCACTGATAGAATCCTTTAAAAAAGAAAGAAAGGGGGAGGGAAGGAAGGAAGGAAGGAAGGAAGGAAGGAAGGAAGGAAGGAGGGAAGGAAAGAAGGAAGGGAAGGAGGAAAGAATTCTCTTTCTATTGAGCCCGGGTGTGTTTCCTCCCTTGTGGTTTTTTTGTCGTTTAGTTTGCTGGCCCACTGCTCTCGGCACCCGGCCGTCACCTCCCTTGATCCCTGTACCACCCTCTGAGGGATGTATTACCAACAAGTACCGAGAAAGGGAGATTCTGGAAGTTGTCCAAGGTCACATTGCTAGCCAGGAGTACATTAAAATTTGAACCAAACTCCAGCCCCTTCCCAAGCCCTTACACTCCAATGTCCCCTGCCACGTGAGGCTTGACCTGTGGTAAGGTATGTGGACATTCCAGAACAAATTGTCCTGGCTCTTGAAACTGTGGCTTTGTTCATGGTTTTCTTGTATGAACAACCCACAGAGGTGCATGCACACACACACATACACAGAGAGCTTGCTTGCTTTGCTATGCTTATGTTCTTCCTACTAATCTTTCCATTCTTGGCTTCTATGAGCCAGCAAGCTTCTATGAGCGCTCCGCTTTACCCCTACTGTGCTGCTGCGGCACTCTGCATAGCTCTATTCCAGCACCTTCCATGTCCTACTGTGTGTAGGGCATGGCATCTTGGCCACCATGTGGATGCCTGAAGGTCAAGGGCCATGTCTTGGGGCCTAGCCCAGAACTTGGTACATGTGGGCCTTGCTAACTCTGTGCAGATCTGAACTGAACCAAATCCATGGTAGGAGATTTCAAACCTGTGTGGCATTGATAATACGGATGACCTGATCTTCAGGAGGTGGCCTAGCCTGTATACTTGAGCAGGTCTAGAATTGGCCTCTCGACGGAAGACATCTGTGTCTTTCTACTTTCCAAGCGCTGTGAAAAATCTCCACCAGCGAAAGGTTTGAAGAAGGATAACATTATGGCTCCCTGGCCATAAATTCACTGAAGAGCACATAAAAAACACCATTCCCACAGGGTTATGGCAAAGATTCAATATTGCAAACATCTGCATATGAGCAGTAAAGCTAACCTCTGGTGTGCAGTACTCGACTGTTATCAACATATATTAACATTAGTGACAATCAGATGTGATTATCTGAGATGGCGTTTTATCTGCCAACTGCAGACTTATGGCTTCTAGAAACCCAATTTGCTCCCTTGCTCATATGTTGTTTTTATATGACTTGAATCCCATGCAGAAATTTGTGATTAGTGTGGCTCTCCCTGCTTTTATTATCTGGTGAATATGGGGTGTGTACAAATTTCCCGTACTTAAGTTGATTTTTAGCATCTTGAATAGGAGAGGCTCTCAAAAGTTTGTTAAACAGCTAAGTAAATTTTAAAGCATTTTTTGCCTTACTTTTGAAGAAACCTACTGAGCCAGGAAAAAGGGATAGATGCTGATATTGGCTGATAGGGTTTTTGATGCAACAGGTTTGTAATTAATTTTATAAGGTCATTGGTTGAAGGGTACATATTACACAACACATCTTAAGGTTTCAATTGCTGTCATTATTTACTCTTGATTCTTTAAGGCCAGGTTTGGCAGAATTTTTCTGTTGAGAGCTAGGTAGTAAGTATTTTAGGGTTTGTGGGTCCTGTGTTCTCTGTAATAACTACTGATCTCTGCCATCGTAAGGTGAAGATAATGCATAAATAAATGAGTGTACCTGTGGTCTAGCAACATTTACTGACGAAAATAGGTAATGGGCTACAGTTTAACCTCTGATCCAAATAATATTTTTTCTAAGAGAAGCTATTGGGAAATTTAGGGGAAAAGATTGTAGACCTTTTGCAAATGGAACTTTTATCTGGCTCCCATTCCATTTGGCAATGTCTAATGTGGCCAAATTAGATTTTAAGTTAAAATATAAAACTTGACATAAAAAAACTGTCCTTTATGCTAGCACAGTAATTCTTAATACTTATTTGATTTTAGTTCATCTAATGCATATAATGCATTTCCAGTAATAATGACTTACTACAGCAAATGTCTCCCGAGGAGAGGGGTTGAGAAACACTGGTTTGGTGACATTGCTCTGAGTTCTTTAAAGTCTGTTTTAAAACTGTCTTAGCATGAACCGTTGCATTCAGATGAGTAGAACTTCAGATGGCAGAAATACTTAGGTGTCAGAAAGCAAGAGCTTAGACTCAGAATTCCTTCTGAGACTTAATTCCAGCATCACTGACGAAGTGCTTTCTTCATTCACCCTGGGCCGTGGAGCTCTGTGAAAACAGACCTATGCAGGAACTTGCAAACACCGCCTGGGTGATGGTCAGATTTCTGAATGGCAGAAAGGTTTCCGGTTTCACCGTTTGAAAAGGATTACCGAGGTAGGAGCAAGGGAAATATCTGAGAGTGTATCTTGTAATACTTATTTTTCTCTTGGTTTGAGGTTATTTTTTTATGCCTCTCCGAACAGTGCCTGAGACCGTCAAATTTGCCCGGCGCTGTTCCAGGCGGCTTAGGCAGTTGGCAACACTGTGACCCAGGGTCACAACCCCGGGGTAGTGGAGCTCATGTAAATTATTCTTACTCCTTATTGGTTACTTCAGAGTAGCGTTTCCACCTTGTAGTTTGGAATGGTTTTCATGGACTCCTCACAGGTGTAGCAACTGCTGACAGCTGAGAGTTAAGCCACTAGCCCTCCCCACTGGAATCTTCGCGGCTTGTCTTTGCAAATAAGTGAGCAGAAGTTGGGGGCAAGAGAAACCCTGTGTGACTGTGGCAGAGGCCTGTGACTTGTGTAGCCCTGTGGAATTCTTCAGACGGTCAGGGCCAGGCAGTTGTGACTTGTCGCGTGACTGGCGTGGGGCTACGGTGGTAGGATGTTGGGAGTGGACGATGGTTCTCCCAGGGTGGTCCCCACCTAGGCAGCATCAGCAGCTTTTTAGAGATGCAAATTCTCAGGTTCCCCCCCCCCCCCCCCCGCCATCCTACTAAATTAGAGTCTTTGCTTGTGGGCCCAGGAATCTGTTGGAACCAGGCCTCTCGCTGACCCTCCTACTTAGTAAAGTTTCAGAAGCCCTGCTTGGTTTACCAGCTGGTTAGCTCTGTCTAGTACCTTTTTGTGGTTGTGGAAATGGAGGGCCAGTGACTCATCCAACATCAAACAGCCTCTTGGGGGGAGGGACCTGCTGGTCTGATTCCCAGTCCAGCCTCCAGGGCAGGGTCAGTGCCAGTTTAGGAGGACTGCGAGGAGGTCAGGGGCCTTGGACAGAGTGGTGACTTGGGACCAGTGTCTGTGCTCCCTGCCATTTGTGCTGTGGGGGAGAGGCCCGGTCTGAGGAGAGATGGAAGGGATTGGGACCTCCAGCTCTCCTCCTCCCCTGGGCAGCCTGTCTCCATTGAAAAGCCTGGTGACCCCGCTGTTGAACTTCCTCTTTTAAATAAACAGCTCCCTAGAGCATCTTTGGCTGAGCTTAGCAACAGGGGAGGAGGGAGAGAGGGGGGCGGGGGGAGAACAGGCTCCCCTGTTATAATCATGTCAGTGCAATCACTGGGAATTACGGTTGAGGATTAAGAGTCACTTGGGGATAATTCAGCCAGGCTGGAAAGGGAAATAGATACACACACACACACACACACACACACACACACACACACACCGTAAACATATTGCTAAAATTCATGGCACCAAACAAACAGCATAGGAAAACAAGTATGGGCAGAACTGAAAGGGCCTGAATTTTGAATAGGTGGTATAGGCTCCAGAATGATCTGTTTCCTAAACACTTTTGGTGAAGTTGTATACACAGTGACTAGAACAGAGCAGCTGCTTCCCCAACTCTGTGCATTGCTCTGTTTCAGAACTAGCATCCCTCTCCTCCAGGCATCTGTTCCTGAGAACACTTGAAGGTTCTGCCAAGAGAACTCAAACTGGCGAGAGAATACTTGAAATGTGGAAAACGAGACACACACACGCATGTGCGCACACACACTCCTGAAAAGATACAGCAAGGCCCAAAGGAGAGTATCACCTATGTCCCAATCTTCAGGTGCCTCTGAAGAAGGTCACATATATCCTCTGTCTATTGTGATTATCCTTGGGCCTGACGAGGAGACCTCAGCCAGTTAGGGTTTTGCTTTTCCCGGACAGGATGTGGGATTTGTTGACACTTTTTGACAGGTCTCTTAGGTTGGTACCTAGAACGTTTTTTCTTACCCTGTGAGGCAACTGTCCAGCCCAATGGGATTTGTCCAAGCATGGTTAATGGATTCCAGAAGAATGCTGTGCTTTTCCAGTCAACCTTGAAATAGCCAAATAGACCAGAGCAACCCAAAGTAGCAAGAGAAAATAATTTGTTCACCCTCACTGAGAGGCTTGGCACATCATTCGAGTGAGAGGCACGGCCTAGACTTCATGGGGCCAATGTAAGGTGAGAGCTCCCTTCAACCCTTTTGTGTGTCTCTCACTTCAGGTTGGCTGTAAGGTAATCAGTTATCTCTATGGTAGAGACTCTTACCACTTATGTCCAGCCAAGTGCTGGGCCTTAAACATGGATTAAACCAGGAAGGAAACAGCCCCACCCTAAGTTTTCCATATGTGGGTGCCCTTAATACCACTCTGAACGAAACAGAAATGACTCTTAAGTTATTCCTCATTTTTTAATTCTTTATCCATTCTTCCTCATGCTTTCTGACTTGGTAATTGACAGAGGTCTAGGTATTCCCATCGTCCATTTGTTGTACATAATGAGACTGTATTTTATTTCCTGGGGAGGAACAATCTCCATAAGGGAGAAGGTGGGGGGATGTATGGGCCGAGGGGGCTTTCTCTCCCTTTCCAGATTCTCCCCATTAGCCTTAGAGCACTACACAGTCGTTTTCCAGATGAACAAACGCTGCAACAGATGTGTCCACAGACATGTGTTCTGGGATTATTTGGGTTTGTTTAAATTGAGCTTTCCCTACACCAAAGGATTTTATGGAAATACGTCGTGGTTTGGGACAAGGAGAGATTTTCAGTTTCAGACATGCAGGGGCCAAGAGATTAACTACCCCATTCCAGAATGTACGTGACTGTGCATGGCTTTATCTTGGGGAATTACTGCTTCAAGCCCAAATAAGCTAAAGGAACACATCTCCTCTTTTCTCTGATATCTACTGGAACTGGACATTGTGTAATCTTGATCTTCCCTCTCTAGATTCTGCCTGGAATTTTTTTTTTTTTTAAGATTTTATTTATTTATTTGACAGAGATCACAAGCAGACAGAGAGAGAAAGAGAGGAGGAAGCAGGCTCCCTGCTGAGCACAGAGCCCTATGCGGGGCTGGATCCCAGGACCCTGAGATCATGACCTGAGCTGAAGGCAGAGGCTTAACCCACTGAGCTACCCAGGCACCCCCTGCCTGGAATCTTAATAGCATGGTCACTATCAGTGAAGCTAATGTGACCTATTCAGAGGTTCTCAGAGTTGGAGAGGGAAGCCATGTTGTGCCTTGGGGAAGGGACACCTGTTCTGTCTTCTTGTTTTGGGGGTACAGGGACAGGACCCTGCAGTGAAGAACACCACCCTCAACTGCCAGATGCCACTTTCACGGCAATTCCGTGTTGTTCTGAGAGGAACGCCTTTGTGGTCTCAGACGCTGGCTTCATGTGGAAAGCTGAAAAGGACGTGTTTTGTTGCCCGTGGAGCATTGAAGATTTGGAGCACCAAAAGATTCAGGAGCCCTTACATTGAAACCTGGTTCTGGGAGTCTCAGTGTTATCTTAAAGAATTCATTAAGCCTTTCTCTACCTCCCTTTCCCCATCAGTGAGGTTGGATTAGAATGAGATGCTTCCTAAGCATCTGTTAATGACAACACTTTCTAACTCTTTTTTTAAAATTTTACTTTATTTCAGTGTTCCAAAATTCATTGTTTATGTACCATACCCAGTGCTCCATGCAATACATGCCCTCCATAATACCCACCAGCAGGCTCGCCCCACCCTCCCACCCCCGCCAAAACCCTCTGTTTGTTTTTCAGAGTCCACACTCTCTCATGGTTTGTCTCCCCCTCCGATTTCCCTCAACTCACTTCTCCTCTCCTTCTCCCCATGTCCTCCGTGCTATTCCTTATGCTCCACAAGTAAGTGAAACCATATGATAATTGACTCTCTGCATGACTTACTTCACTCAACATCATCTCTTCCAGTCCCGGCCGTGTTGATGCAAAAGTTGGGTATTTATCCTCTCTGATGGAGGCATAATACTTTCTAATTCTTTTTTTTTTTTAAGATTTTATTTATTTATTTGACAGACAGAGATCACACGTAGGCAGAGAAGCAGACAGATAGAGAGAGGTGGAAGCAGGCTCCCTGCAGAGCACAGAGCCCGATGTGGGGCTCGATCCCAGGACACTAGGACCATGACCTGAGCCGAAGGCAGAGGCTTTAACCCACTGAGCCACCCAGGTGCCCCCTTTCTAATTCTTTAACTCCATATTAAACTGATCAAGAACAGTATACATATTCCACCTTCTCTTAGGATTCTAGAGTGTCCTAGCCACAAGAAACTTAAAGAAATAATTGCCAGAGATTTACTTATAAGTGTGATTTTTAGGATTAGACAGAAATCTTGTAATTCTTGCCCTACAAGAGCAACCACATTGGCATTTGCCCTTCAGTCTTGATGAGGAGCTTGAAAGTTCTCAATTATTATTAAGCAGTACAGCACTTTGCAGCATTCTTTTACATGTGATCCTTACAGCCAACCTGTGAAGTGGCTGTGTGTTATCCCCATGTTTTGGAGATGTGATTAGTAAGTGGTGAAGCTAAATATTGTTCTTCTGTCTCCCAATTTTCCAGAATTCTAGTTACTATTCCCAGTGCTAATTCTAACAAATTGCTGATTATAAATCCTGGTTACTCTACTAATGGAGTAAGTTTTTATCCCTTGCTATAGACATCCTCTTTCTGCCCCACCCCCATTCCACTCTCTGCTCAGTTTTCTTTGGAAAGTAAAATATAACCAGGGAAAGATATATATGGCAAGAAATGATTAATAAGACCAGTTTATATTCAGCATCTGCAAATATATGTATTTTTTGGTCCCGAACTCATAAATAATCTTATAAATGAGTCACTCTCTTGCCTTTTTGTAAGCTGTATCTAGTTCATTTCCCTCATCCAAATATAAATCCCTAAAGGTTAAGAGTACTCTTCTTTTCAAGGCAATAAGGAACAGACAAAGTTAGCCTTTTCAGGTATTTTCATGTAGTCAGGAAAGCTCGCCAAGGGAGTGAGGATAAGATGGCCCAGTGCCCTTGGGCCTTTAGAAAATGTCTCATGGGGGTAAATGCTTTGATTCCCAGCAGTGCAGGAGGTAACAGATGTGAGGCTCTCCATGGTGCTTACCAGAAATATGTATGTACTGTGGGACAGAACAAGGTACTTTGAAGATTGGAGAATTTGTCGGCCCTGTGACTATTCACTTTATTGCTTTCTTCCTGTGCAAAATGTCTCCAGACCCAGAGGGAGAGGCACCAGCCAGACAGTGAGTCAAATGACAAGTTGACAAAATGGTTGTAATTCTAGAAGCTGTAGTCCCATCCCACTCTTTTTATGTAGGGGTGGGATGAAGCCAAAATCTGAAACAGCTCCTAGGAGAGCAAGAAGATATTGTTACTAATGGTTGGACTGACCTGAATTCTTTCCACATTTGTTTATGCTAGTCATTGGAATAAACATCTGAACCGCATCCACATGAACACCCATATCTAGCAACGGTGTTCTTATTAAGAGAGAGTCAGCCGAGCCTCGCAGAGTACCCACCATGTGCAGGACAAGCGACCGATGTCATTGTGGAAAGGCCTCTGAGTAACACCACAAACATCTCTACTCCTTATCCAGAGATTTAATGGCACTGGGCGCAAGATGGGACAGCAGAATTTGATGCCGTATTGAGCTATGTACTTTTTATTAGGGGCAGATTTGTGCAGGTTTAGACAGGGTGTCTGTTTATGTTCATTCATTCCTCTTCTAAACAAATGATTACTGAACACTGCTACTACCCATTATTGTACTGGAAACTCCAGAGAGAGCTCTGGCAAAGGGTCCTGCCTTCCACTTCCCTGCACTCTGGTGGGGAGAGTAGGTAAGAACATAGGGATGTTCAAAGGTCAGTGGCCGGTGCTGAGGTAGAGGCAAGCTTAGGTGTTTGAGAGCATGTGGAATGAGCCCTCAGTCATGCTGGGTATGGGGAGTATCAGGAAGAAATGGGAATGGAGGTTTAGGTTAAGCTGAATGTGCATAGAAATTAACCAGGTGAAGTTTGCATGGAATTTAGAGGGAGGGAAATGGAAATTGCAACCAAGTGAAGGCGTGCAAAGACCTGGGGAGCGAAGAGAGAGGGAGGTTCCTGATAGGTGATGGCTTCCTGAGCTGCCTGTGGTGTGGCAGAGTGAGCCCGCCCCTCCTCCACTGCACGCTAGCCGTGACTTCATTTATCCTTACCCGATGCTGGTCACATGCTGGCCTCTTTATATACGTGATTTGTTGACTCCTTCTTCCCCTATTTGAAGTATTATTGTCTCCATTTAAACATAGAAAACCCAAGTCCTCAGGAGGTTAAATAAGGTGCTCACAGTTACATAGTTAATAAAACAATCAAGCCAGTTTCAAACCAGGTCTAATAGAAAACATGAACACCTCGGCATTGCCATCCAGGAGTGTCCAGGCCAGAAAGCGTGCAGCTTATGGAATCTGGTCATCAGATTTGTCTTGTCCATGTGTTTCCCTGCTGCAGCATCCTGCCAGCTCTCTCAGGATGAGGAGCTGGGTCGTTCAGGTGCCACTGGGTGCCTGGAACAGAGTAGGCACATTGTATCCTCACAATAAACACTTGCTAACAAAACTTCTCTTGACCACATATTCCCTTTTCCATCCTCGTGATAAGAGTTGAGATGGAATTCAGTGCCCAATGACATTTGGACTTATGTACTTTTTACATAATTCTCCTGAAACTCAGTAGGTGACTTAGTAGAAGATTTAACTGGTGGATGGAGGAGAGATTTAGCTACTCTTAAGGCACCCTTGAAATCCTCCTATGCTCCTTGATTATGCAAGCGGGATTGTTACTGCTCGAGAGAGAGAGCCTAGCCTACCACCAGAGAAACAAAGTCAGGCTTATGTCGTGGAGAGTTTTATAAACTAGCTAAACAGTATAGAACTGCATCAAAGATCTGCTAATGAAATCAGTCATTTATATCTCTTTAAGTGATACATTAGCATCTTTCAATTTTATTGCTTTTTTTAAGGGAGTACTTTTTAAATAATTTGAAGACAATTTCTAAATGAATTGGTGCCATCATTTCTGATGCTCAGACTATATAAAATCTCAAGGGTATGGTTTTAGAATAGTATGGATTAAAGTTAGTATTTTTTTCCCAGTGGTCAGGAGGAGGATAATAAAAATCTGTTAATAAGGGAATCTTGGACAAGTGGTGCCCATAAGGCAGAGTGGGAAGCACATGGGCTTTCTAATTTGATCTCCTCTCCCTACCATGTTCAGAAGTGGAGGTGAGTTAGTCTCATGAACTCTGGGTTTTCTTGCTTGTTACATGAGGATAAAACAGCTTGCCTTTTAGAATTGTTGTAAGGTTTAGAAATAGTACGCAAGGAACAATCAGTTCATTGCTTAACCAGTGGTAGACATTTAAGCCCCTATTCTATGAGGTAGGTGAAAACCCGTGCCTGCCTTCTACTTACCCCTGCATAGGCTATGCCATGGTTGTGGCATGGTTTCTGGCCATAAATAGAACGTAAGAACTTGGACACCGAACTCAGAAAGATGTGGATTCAAATTATGGCTTTAACACTATCACTTTGACTTCTGCAACTTTTTCTCTGTGCATCATCTTTTTCCTCTGTGAAATGGGGAATGTGATTGTATCTACCTAGTAGGGTTATTGTTGGGACTGAATGAGAAGAGCTGCTGAAAGCCCTTAATATGGACTTGATGTATAATAAATACTCAACAGACACTAATTATCATCAGCTACCTATTATCTAGCGTTGCTTTACTGGGAAGTGGGTATCAGGCTCCCCCTAGGATGAGAGGGCTTGCTGTCTTCACTGAGGCTCTACAAATAAGGTCGCAGTTCAGTATTACAGAGGGTGCGAAAGTCACTCTGGGGGGTTGAGACAGAAGCAGGAGCCCTTGCCGTACTCTCCTCCAGTTCAGAGGCTGTAGGGCACTCCAGTTAGAGGTCAGATCTGCATGGGAGGATACAGAAATGGAAGAAGGACCCACGTAGGGCACCACAAAAGGGGGTTAAGGAAAGAAGAGATTCTTCTGTGTGGAGGGGGATTGGAGGCTTCAGAAAAACGCTGGACATTTATTTTTATTTAAGGGACCTAACAGCACAGAGAAGTAAGAAAGTACATTTTCGAAAAGGAGGTTTCTTGGGAAGACCTGTATCTTTGTTCAATAAACACAGAGAGAAATGTTGACAGAAGGCATGTAGTTGGCAGTGTACTTCCCAGGGCAGGCGTCCCTTTTCCAGTGCCAGGGCTGCCCACGATAGAGGTGGCTGTGGCTCAGCACCCAGTGGCTGGGGGATCGGGCAATATGGGTAGACAGTTTCCGCCTCCCCGAGTCTGTAACCCTTGCTAGGTACAGGCAGCCTAGACTGAAGGAAATAATTTAGATTCACAGTCATTTCCCTGGGACATGGATGTAGAAAGATGGCAAGCAGCAGCTGACCCAATGTAGAATGCTCTTTTTCTTGAAACACGATCATCTTCATTAGGAATCTGAATCTGCTAGATCAGCCCTAGAATGCTATCCTTTTGAGATGGTTCCTTCCTCACTCTCCCTCTATGTTTTCCTCTCACTCCCATCCCCACTTAAAAAAATAGATTCCCCCTGGATCACACCTGTATCATCTACAGTTAAAGATTACTTCAACTGCTGACAATGCCCCAAGCTGTTCTTTAAGACTATCTCATTCTACTTAGCAGTGCCCTGTGCCTGCTGATCCCACCACAGTGTTTTCTCCGCTGAAGACATTGCCTCAACAAAATCTGTTTTAGAGTTTTCCTTGCTTCTCCATGCTGAATTCCAGTCACAGTCAATGGCCCACTTGTGTGTAGTTCAAGAAGCAATTAAGGGCTCTTTTCTCCGAACAGGCAAGGGAGGGGGAAGAGTGAAAAATGATCATTACTCTGATGAGTCCTCTGTGTTACTGAACAGTTCACAGATCTTTGATAGCACAAGTCCCCCACATTGAAACCCTTCTCTGTAACTGCCTTCTGCAGGCCCTCTTGCTGTTGGACAGACTTGAGGGGGGTCAAGGACTCACATGTCATAAGATTGGAGCAGTCCTGCACCTGACTTAGGATTCTGATTAAATACGGTTGTACCAAGTGCACGGTAACCCGCAGCAGGATGATGGTGTCATTGGAAATGTAAAAAGTGCAAGCTTGGGAGACCTCCCAAGTAACCTGGCCATCTCCATTGCGAACCTTTTCTTTTATCCTAGGAGATGTGTTATAATCAGAATACAATAGTCTTATCTATCTGTGCTTGTCTATGTGAATTATATCTGTCTTTAGCTTGTATGTTTGTAGAGGGCAGAGACTTTGATCTGTCTTCTACCATACTGGGTCTAAAACAGAGCTAAAGACAGAAGCTGCTTAAATGTTTTTGGTGAAGTGATCAGTGGATCCCCTCCTTGATGTCTCTTAACAAATGCGTGCTATGTATGGAGGGGTAAATGAGGCCCTGGGAAGAGATGAGTCATTACATGTCAGTGGTTCTTGAAGAGCAGGCCTCCCTCCACCAGCAGCATTAGCATCACTTGGGAATGTGTGAGAAATGTGTGTTCCTTGGCCCTGCTCTCAGAAACTCTGAGGTCAGACCCAGCAATTGGTGCTTGCATAAGCCTTCCAGCACATTCTGACATGTGCTCATGTTTGAGAAACACAGGTCTAATAAACCCTTCCTGGCCCTCTGGCACCTCTACAGACTTTGTTCTGTGAAGAGGAAACCTTTGGTCCTAGCAAGACTAGAGAAGTGGGGACTGAGTTTCACGGTGAGGACAAGCTTTACTGCAGCCTCCCAGCTGCCTCCATAGGGTAACAACATAGCAAGTTCCTGCCTTCAAGGAGCCAAAGAGTTCCACACGACCTCATAATGGGATATTAAGGCATTCTTGCCTTGAAGAAGACATCTTCTTGCTTCTCCACTAAGTATGCATGTTGAGGCACAGAAGGGCACCGATTCTTGATCAAAATGTAAGAAGCTATAGTGTGAGAAGTTTGGATGTGGAAGACTTGGATCAAGGCACAGGTCTGTTGCAGTAGCTTTGGGACTCTGGGAAAATCCATTAACCTCACTAAACTTAGATGGACCTGAGTTTCCCCATCTTAAAAGCAGAGTTAATTATATCTGCCCTATTGTAGGACGTTCTGCTCAGTGGAGATAGGGGTCAGGATGGGATTTTGCCCAAACTCACTTTTCCACTCAGACTTCTGCATGAAGGTGCCCTACCAAGGATAGCTCAATAGGGACAAAGTATTGTTATGTTTTAATCGTATGCATTTATATAGGTGTGTGTACAAGTGCACATGCATGCACGCACACACACACACACACAATATTGCTTCTCTGGTAAAGGATAATAAAACAGAAGGCTGAGTTGTGTCAACCTAAATGAGGCCTTCCATCTCCACCTTGTGGTCAGACTCTATGTCCAGTTACCTCACCAGCTCAGGCATGAGCAACTGGAATCCCAAGCATGACCAAGGTCAGGGTGTGGTGACCACACAAAGGTAGGAAAGTGAATAGAGCTTGCCCACTACAACTGTCAGAATAAGATTGAGTAGGGAGTCTAGAAGGCTGCATGAGAGGGTAGCAATTCTGTCAGTTCTCTCAGTTGTGATCATGATCCAGAGACAACCAGGCTCTCATGTGTTGAGTGTGCCCCCTCCCATGGGAGGGGCTAGCAAGGAATGGAAGGTAGAGATGCAGGACTGCTTCAGACCTGCTGAACTAGACTACTAGACTTCCCTCAAACATGAGCATGCTCAAACTCTACTCTCTAATGTAGTAATTTTCCTTCCCTAAAGTACAAACACTAGGAGAAAATAGAAGTTCTCTTCTCCCTCATTAGCTAATAAGCAAGCACTCTGAAAATGTTAACAATGTATATGTGTGAGATATTGCATTTAGTATTTCTTCTCTCCAGTTCCCCAGTGCCATGGCTAACACTGGGTCCTGAGCACCCCCTCATTGGTGAGTTTGGCTCTTATCTGCCTAGTGGGTAGGGATGGGGCTTGGTGGACAGGGTAGGTAGCAAACTAGCTCAGGTTAGTTAGACTCATGGTGCTGAGACAATTCCAAGGGAGTGGGCAGAAAGGAAAATAGAATGGAAAGATGGAGGTCAAGAGGAAATTTAAGTCATCAGATAGGAGAAAACACACATCAAAACAAGATGGGAGGGGGCTTATGAATGAATGCTTTAAAAAGTGGCTGCTATGTGTGACCTACGTGATGGGCTTAAGCCTGTTGAATGGGTGGACTCAGTAGGCCAGAAATGCTGGGGATAGAATACATTTTGGCCCAACATGGCAATACATCAGAAACCCTAATCCCACCACTACTATGTGGGACCTGATTGTGCCTTGATGCTACCCCACCCCTCCTCCTCCTTCTCAGCCTACAAACTGTAGCCACCGAGGCCTATGTATGTGCCTGGTCCCCACAACTGCCATTCTGCCTAGATTGTGGTGTCCTGCCATCTCTCAGGGCGGAGCCCTTCCTTCACCCCAGCATACCAGATAATGAGAGTCCTTCCCCTGGTGGTTAAACTCTGCCTGGCCTCTCATCGCACATCCCGTTTTAACCATTTCTACAGTGCTAACACTCATCCAGTGATAGACATGACCATTGACTGTGGACACTCCTCCCTCTGTCCCATTTATCAGACAACTGTAGGTATTTTGAGCAGGGCCACTGCATAAAGTAGTGCAGGTTGTGTCTAGACAATTGGAGAGGGTGCTTTCTACATGGTAGCCTACGTATGTAATGTGTGAGCACACCTCACAGCCCTTGTGTTCCATGGATAGGATGTGATTTTGTCCTACTTCTTTGCATATTATAACTTAGACTGACAAACTCAGCTTCACTCAGCTCCATAGCTCATTGCAACCCTTGGCTCTTGGAGTGAAAATGAGAAAAGAAGGAGTTCAGATATAGTGTGTGGTTTTTTAAGTCAACAGCTAAGTCTGGGTGGAGTTAAACATGACAACCATCACTCCCCCAGCCCACTTCTCACTACTAACACTTACTGAGCACCTGCTATGTGCCAGGCACATAACACGGTTGAAGGACATCCCAAGACTTTGTCTAACTGCAGTCTGGCAGGACCATTGTTTCCTACTAAATCCAAAGTGACATGTTACACAAAGATGAAATCTATTAAGTAGTCCAAGAAAGGTGACCTTGAAGAGTAGAGACACTTAGGCCTGCTACCTAAAGACATTAGGTCTGACAGAGAAAGCTCCCCCCACCCCCGCCCAAATTTCTAAGGTTCCCAAACTTGCTCAGCTCATGGTGTCTTTGTGTGCCACTAAAGTTTCACCCCCTAGACCAAGAGAAATACCTAACATTTATTAATAGTTTCAAAAACTCAATATTTGTAGTCTGTGCTCCCTGACAGAGGTCACTGTGTGACCCTGGAAATTTGAAAATATTTGTGGCTTTCCTAAGAGGTTGCTGTAGCCCACTGTTTGGGAACCATGACCCTAACCACACCTGAGACAAACAGGGTGGAGCTTAAACAGTTGAGTTTCCCAGAAGTCTGCCACTGTCATACTTTCCCCTGGAATAGTCCAGCAGAATAATGAAAATTTTTACGCAGTCCTTTGGGAAGGAAGACAATTTGGGGAAAGATCATTTTGATAAATTATAAGGAGCTGGTAGAAATTGTCTGTTTCCTTACCAGCATTTCAATTTCAGGATAAATTTCAGACCAGAAGCACAGCATTTTTGGCCAAGAATTCCTTCATATCTTTTTGCAGATATCCCACCTAGAGTTCAGTTTAGAAGCAGTATTTTCTTTCTGGAGCAACAGGATCATTGCCCATATCCCAATTCTGTTTCTGAGTCTGTATCATTCAGCGGACCTTTGGTGACTTCAGGGCAGGGTCTGGTATAGAGTAGGTGTTTAATGTGTGGCTTTGAGTTATATAACTCCTTTATGGGTAGCTTGTAGATATTTTTATTCTTCAAGTGGTTTCCCTCATGACCATGACTGCTGTCATTCTTTGGGCTTGTTTTTTTAGGGTTGCCAACAAAAGGTAGCACAAATACATCAAGCATTGCAGCTAAGGCTGCATTTAAAGGCATGGGCTTATCCTTTCAACAGTTCCCAAAGAGTGATGATGTCAAAGTGCACTGGCATGGCTGTGGAGGTCCTGGTGCTCCTTATGATAAATAGCAAGCACACCATTCCCAAAATGTACCCAGGCTCCATTCTGTGGGTGCCCTTGTTCTAGAGTAGAAAGCCTTTGGACCCTTAAAGCCATCCTACATTTTACAGTTCAGTTATGAGCAGAAAGGCGAAGTTCTGGTAGCAAGAAACAGTATCTTCTGTTCATTGAGATAGACTGCCTGATATTCTGGAAAAAGAATGAATCATAAACTGTTGAAATTTAGCAATGAACTTGGCAATGGTTGGCATTTGTGGTAGGAAAACACAGTGGAGAAATTGAGGAACTCCAGAAAACCCCATTTCTTTTACAGGGACTGCCTATCCCTAGTCTAAAGAATGGGTGAAGCATAATGATACTGATGTAGGAGACAACTCGAGAAGGTGTCACCGCCCAGTTTCTGTTTAATATTTACTTTAAGTCAGTACCTGACGAATTGAAATGAGAACTTCAGCTCTGGGAATTTTTTTTGTTTATTTTCCCACCACTCTCCCCAAGTCCATTTCTCTTTATCCCCTAGGCCAACATCATAAAAAATCCCTTGGGTTGTGGCAAGTCACAGCCCTGCAATATAAGCAGTGGTGATGTTCAGGCAGTTCATGCCATCTGAGAAATTGGAACCACTGTGCAGTGAGTGATAGCGCTGTGAGGAAGCAGGCCCAGACAACCTTTAATAACCATGCCAACCCTGAGAGAGTCCATGCTTTTGAGATGGGAGCTGTTAATAATCCCACAGGGTCGTTGAGTGTCTTGGTTTTAAATAAAACAGGAGCAGTAAGTCAGCTTGTTGTGACAAATAGTACACCTGCTCGCTGCCCTCTCCCTTGCTTCACAATCAAACAGAAGCCCCTTAGCATACAAACCTCACCACACTGCTCAGAGGAGCCGTTTATAGCATAGAAGCAAGAGAGAAGAGAGCATTTCCAGGCCTTTACCAGTTGTAGTTCAGAGCATTCATGGACCGTCTGCTCTAGGTCTCTCTTCTGCAGGGAGTGAAGAAAAGGTGCATATGATGATGGTAAGGAGTGGATAGGAAGCCATACCTTTATAGTCTTTTCTTCATTTGCTACAAACCACCTTGGGTCTGTCTGCACCTAAATGCCTGGACCTCATTTTTCCTGGACTCTGAAATGGAAACACTGACTTGGAACACTTACCATTATCCCAACAGTTTTCCTAGAGTCTGTGCGCTGCTCTGAGTGCTTTCCATGTACTAACTCACTTAATCCTCAAAAACAGTTTTAGAACCAAGAAAGATACTGTTATTATGATCCCTCTTTCCTTATTAGGGTCATATGGTAACCTGAGATCTCCATTAGTTCAGAAAAATGCTGTTTCCAGGGCAGGGGTGCTGGCTAGGCTTTATAAGGTAGAAATTGCTGGCCAAGAATCCCTTCATACCTATTTGCAGATATCCCACCTAGGATTAAAAAAAAAAAAAAAACATATATAGCTTACAGTGACTTTTCTTGTGAAGATTTTATTTATTTTAGCAAGGAGGGTGTAGGGGAAGAGGGAGAGGGACAATCAGACTCTGCACTGAGCATGGAGCCTGACGTGGGTCTTAATCTCTTAACCCTGAGATCATGACCTAAAGTGAAATCACGAGTGGGATTTCACAGTCAGTTGAGCATCTGACACTCAACTGACTGAGCCACTCTGGCGCCCATAGTGACTTTTTAATACAATCAAATTGTGCAGACTAAAGACCCCACTTTACACAAAATGCCATTTGTGTTCTTTTAAGGTGCAATTTTTTGTTAAATGGTAGACCTTGTAGGATAGATTTATTTGAAGGTCATAGATGTATGTAGTTCTTTGGACAGATAATCTCTCCATTCAGCATTTAAAGTTACAATCTTTCTACTCTAATGATTCTTAGAGTAGCTTGAAATGTGGAAATGTGAGTGATTTTGCTTTTTTCACTCTGGGTATTATTTGATCATAACATAAAAATAGAAACTACTGTATTTCTCATAGGCTTATCAGTGCCCATGTCCACAGCACGGGGGGTACTGAGAGAAGGGGGATAGCATGCAGGTAATACCGTCTTTTCATGAAAGAACGAAATGAAAGTGTTTTGGCTTTCTTTCAGTAACATATCATTTGTAACTTCTTCCCCTCATTTACAATCATGTCCATTTATAAACAGTAATTTGCTCTTACAAACATGTACTGTAGTTAGCGTTCTGTTGGGAGCAATTGGTGTTCTTGCTCTGTGACATCATGACCATTTAAAAAACTATAATTATAAATATCCTCTAAGGTAAAAAAAAAAAAAAATAGTAGAAAGAATTGGAGGATCTGTCTAGAGACTAATTCAGTAAGAATTTGTCTTTGTATGTCCTGCCCCCACCCTCGTCTCGGTGAGTTGAGACACCTCCAGATTCTTCAAAACTCACTGTAGATATTGCCTACCACAAATCTCTGAAAATGTTACTGTTTTGAGAACAGTATTTAGTCACAGTATTTCTTGACATTGAAAATAGCTTTTTGCTATTAACCTTGATCCCCAATTCTGAAATCCAGAGAGTAAGCTTGGATTCCTTCGCCTTATACCGTGAATTGTGGATTGTGGGCTTTTATTTCATCCCCCCCCCCCCAAGTCCAAGGATACACCAACGGAATCAAAGTTTGTATTTCTCTGAATGGTTTGAATTAGAGAGAAACACCTAGTCCTAGTGATAATAATGAGTAGAAGACCCAAATGTGAGTATTCAGAGGAAAAGGATCCACGTATCAAAGACATTCTCCAGTTTCATAACACTAGCAGAGTGGCATTTCAGCAGGGGAGACCATTAGATAACTAATGGGGTATTTAGAGAGGAAGGAGCAAAAGTAGAGTGTAATCTGAATATATAAACCGCTTATGTTCTTAAAGTCCAATTTGTACCCAGTTTTTTTTTTGTTTTTTTCCTAACTCAGAATGTATTTCCCTGTAGGAACTATATTTTGCATGCTTTTGGGCTCGCTGGCTAGCTTATGAAAATCTTTGTCGAGCACAATGTAGTAAGGTGGTTTTTTGGAAAGAGCAGAGAATTAGATATCGTGTGGCCCTGGGTTTGAGTCCCAAAACTATAGCACTTCTAGTTGTTTGGCCCTAGGCAGGTCACTAAAGCTTTCAGTGCTTCGGTTTATTCATACATAGAATTCACATGCTGAGACCCAGTGTTTGATCTAGAGTAGATGTTCAATGGATGTTTGCTGACTGAGTGAACAAAGGAATAAGCACATATTTTATTTCTGTGGGAAAAGTCCATACAAAGGATAAGAGGCTTGCACAATTTCTGCTGCCTCAAGGTGGAGATTGCAGGCCAAGATCGACAGAAATGAAGACTCCTCAAGGAGCCTTTCATGACCATTTATACGATATGGGGGTTTTCTCTGAAGCACCTGGTGGCTCGATGTGGGGCTGCAGGAGTATCAGACACGAGGCCAAGGCTTCACCAATACCTCCTCAGGCCCCCTGCAGCTAACAGGCACGTCGAAGGAGTGTGCTGGCCATTTGTATGTTTGACTCCCACACAAGTTAGATGTTAGCAAATAAAGAACTTTGTGCATGCCTCTACCTCTGTGAAATGTAATAAAGGGCATAAAAAAGATTTCTTTATTAGAAAATATATTAACTTTATTTTGATTGGCCCAAAGGAGGTAGGTGAATACATTTAAAATAATGAGAAGGGAAAAAAAAAACATAAAAAATTGAAATGCATAATGTTATTCCCAGAAGGGAGCAAAAAGACCCAGGGTATTACAGACTTGGAGGCAGTCATACCTGATTTGGGGAATGGACTTGGGGTTTATTTTAACTTGACCCCTCCTTTTCTAATTACCTTCGGTCCTAAGACAGGTAAGAGCAATTGTGAATTTATCTTCTGTTTCAGTGGGCACACTTTCTGGAAAAAAAAAAAAAAAGAAAGAAAGAAAACCTTAAAATTTCAAGAGGAACTTTTTTCTTCATCATCTTTATTTATTTATTTATTTTTATTTATTTATTTTCTTAAGCAGTTGCTGTATTTTGAGCTCCAAGGGCTGACAGCTGTTCTAGTTTTGCTTGGGGACTTTTTCACAATGTGGATTAATCAATGTTATGAACTGGGTCCGTGGGGTTTTGGGAATGTAATTGGTTTCAGATGACACTTTGCTAGTCAATCTGTGAAACAGCCGAATGTTGACACAGCTGAACAATTCCAGCTGTTTCCACTCGCCCCTTCCTCTTTCCCTGGACGCTACATCCTCTGCCTTTATTTTGTCTGCCCTCTCTTATTGTGACTTCGCTAAACTCATTTGTTATCCTTTCTAAATTTTCTTCTTGATTTTCTCTCCTTCGGGATATCATGGCTCCCCGTTTATTGTATTCTCCACCCAATTTGATTTTGGAAAAGTTTTTTCTTGGCTTGCATAGTTCTTAAGGAAATAATAGTTTTACCATGTAAGTTCCCTTTTTTTAATGTGGTGATCACCCAAGCTGTTTATTAAAGGGCACACAGCAACAAATTTAGCTTTTACACAAGTGCTTGGATTCCCTGAATATTTGGTTTCACAACTGCTTGATTAACCTTTTTATTTTTTTAATTACCAGAGGCAGCCCATTGAATAAATAATACAAGTCATTAACTTCATTCAGTGCATAGCGGTGTTTGCTACTGTGTATCCTTCTGAAACAGTGAAAAAGAGATTCAGGTGTCAGTATTGCTGCTAGAAAGACATGATTAGAAGGGAAGAATTAAAAAAAAGAAAAACAACCGTGAGTTATATACAGTATATTAAGAGTTTATATACTGTCAGGGGAATAGTTTGTAAATTGCTTTTGGTGGTTTTTCATTATCAGGCTAATTTCTCTTTGTTTTTTCAAGATTACTTGTTTCTACATCTTACGCTGTGGAGGAATGGCTTTTACTGCTTCTGTGCCCAGTAAAATATTTTGCTCTTTAATTGGGGGATGGGTTGCAGAGCTAGAGCTAAATGAGGTAAAGCTAAAGAATAGGACGCCCAAGTAAATGCATGGGTGAATGTGGTCCTTCCCACTGGCCGAGACTCTTGATGTAAGAAAAGTAATCCCCTTGTGCCCAGAATGGTCTACATTGACTAAATAGTGGGGTCAGACTTACAGGACAGTTAGGCAGCCACCTGCTCTGGCTTGCTTGTGGATTCAGATGCCCAGCCCAATGATAGATTCTGAAGTCAGAGGCACGCCTGAGATGTCAAAGAATGTGGAACAATTGAGCAATTAGCATGAGAATTTGGCAAATGAAAGCAATTGACATAGTGAATTTTTTCAGATGTTTCCTCCCACTACAGTTGTTAATGATCATGGTATCAGAAGAAACAGTCTCAGGGGAGGAGAGGATCCTGCAGCCAGGAAACAATGGGTAGATATACGATGTCCTTTCTCTGAGTGGAGAGCAATAAACAGTACAAACACTTAAGCATTGGTGAGGGATGATCCAGTTTAATTCTTACCTAATTGTATGTGTGATGAAACTTCTGGATCTTTGTAGCAGCAAAATGCTAAACTATCATGGGCCAGGTGTGCTGGAAAGAGGCAGAAAAGCGTCTGTATCAACAAAGCATATGGAAAAAAAAAAAAAAAGACAAATTGCACTTGGAGATGAGCAGCCAGAATTCTAGGTGCTAACCCAGTAAATGGGCTTTAAATCATTGCAGACAAATCTCAGAAGACTGACCAGAAGTTGGTTATGGCCAAAAAGACAGAACAAGTACTGGATGTAATTATGGAGGCACTAGAATCAAAAGTGTGTCTGTGGCCGTAGGTGATGTAATTTATAGCCGGACCAGTGTGCCTTAACAACACTCCGACCAAACAAAGGAAATCTCTGAGAGGGATAATTGAAGTAACTAAGGGATTTGAGTTATACCACTTGAGGCAAATAAATATACTTTATTTAGGAAGTAAAGAATGAATGGGAAGGAGGGGCGCCTGGGTGGCTCAGTGGGTTAAAGCCTCTGCCTTCGGCTCAGGTCATGATCTCAAGGTCCTGGGATCAAGCCCCGCATCGGGGCTATCTGCTCAGCAGGGAGCCTGCTTCCTCCCTCTCTCTGCCTGCCTCTCTGCCTCCTTGTGATCTCTCTGTCAAATAAATAAATAAAATCTTAAAAAAAAAAAAAAAAGAATGAATGGGAAGGAGACCTCTGTGATCATAGTACGTAGAAGAGTGTGAACCTAGACTTACTCCCCAAACATGGTGGCAGGACATACTTTTAGGGTAAAAGTATATTAGATAAGAACCTCAGTGTTCAAATCCTTGTTTTACCATTTATTTACCTGACCATAGGCATTTCTAATCATTCTGATTCCTGATTTTCTTACTGAAGAAGGAGGAAATCACAATCTTAAAACAGTTTTACAATTATTAAATGAGATATATATGTGGAACGTTTGCTGTAATTCAAAACTTAGTCAAATATTTAACAGATGACTACCACATCATCAACCACATCATTGATATTTTATTTTTATTACAAAATCTGATAGAAGTACAGGTTAAAAATTAAAGTTTACAAGTTTAGATTGATGTATACATGGTTAACTGGGAGAACTGGAAGTATGTTGGCTAGATCTTGGGCCTCTTGATATTAAAATGAAGTGTGAACTCATTCCCTCCCTTAATTGTACCTTAATGTGACTTCCAGAAATGCCTCAGTGCCTCAGTGCAGTAAGGTCCATCCTATCTCCCATTTTTCTTTCCTGATCTTACTAACCCTTTTCTTTCAGGGCATGTGGATCTAGAAGAAGGAAGGTTTGGACCTCTGGACTTGAGAAACCATACTTTTAACTACTTGGGTCTAACACAAAACAACACAAACCAAAAATCTGAACCTCTTGAAAGGGTGTTCTATATTTTGAGGAATATGCCACCTTTTCTCACTATTGTGTAGGCCCTAGGCTGCCTAGATCTTTATCATTTGCTCCAAAACAAAAACCCAAACAACCAGTTTCTTCTGGTGAAGCCCTAATTTTGTAGTAAATACTTAATATTTTCAAGTTTTTGTCCTGATGTTGTTAGGGCTAATAATTGCTATCTCCTTCTGTTTCCATAGTAGCTACCAATTTTGGAATCATTAACCTCTTTTAAAAGCTGATAGATAGCTTGGAATGTAGATGAGAGCCAGTAAACTCCTGCAAAAGAAGTGCTTACAACAACAACAAAAAATACTAGACTTAGTAAATTTCTCAGACAAGTAAGCACAAGAGAACGACCAAAATCCTACTCCAGAAGAGGGGCTTTGATTCAGTCATCGGCTTTCTGCTAGGATACTTCAACCAAGCTGCAACCAATCTTGAAGGGAACACAAGCCATGGTAGAAAAATCCTCTGCTTTTTGGGTAGAACAGAGAAGTCATTGGAGAATATGAAATACAGTCAGACTAAACTCAGACCAGAGTCTTACATGAAGGAAATGGATTATGCGATGAAAACAAGATCTTGGCATACCATTCTTGGGCTCTGAGAGACCTTTGTCCCCCAGTTTTGCAGTCAAACTTGTACCAGCATGAGGTTTATGCTAGATTCCTTGAACGTAAGAGCAGAAAGCACCTAAGATCCAACAGCTTGTCCGAGGTGGAACTGTCCAGGTACCGCTCTTACCAGCCTCTGCAAGGGCAACATCATTGACCTCTTAGTCCTTTCATTGATTCAGGAGTTGTTTTTTGAGTGCTTTATGTCAATCCCCTTTGTTGTCCTCATGGAACTTGTAGAGGACCGAGAGAGACATTGATCATCCAGTCACTAAAATGCTGGGATATGGCAGCTACATTAAATGTTGCAAAGGAGAGGGGGATGGTGCCATGAGCTATAGTAAGGAGTGTTGACTTGAGTCAGAGCAGGCTCTCTTGGAGAAAGGGCAGTTGAACCCAGATCATTAAAAATGACCCTGGCTAGGCAGGGGGGAGCTGAAGATGTAAAGTTAATGTGGTGCCTACAGGCAAGGAGCTCACAGTCTTAAGCAGTTATGGTGCATTAGGAACCTGCGTTTCAGGTTTTCCTAGGGATATTTCATTAGCCCTTAAAGGGCAATGGAAAACACTCTGGGGGAGGGGTTCTCTTCAAGGATAGCTTCCTGGAAGAAGGGACATTTGAAAGGAGCTCTGAATGATAACACTACTGATAGTTTGTGAAAACTCCTGAAGCCATAGATGCATCCTTTACAAAATTTCTTTGGACTCTGATTCTCCAAGCTTGATGTATTCCGAACACTGAGTCATTCTTTTTTTAAAATCTATGGGGGCAGATAGGGAAGAGTCAGTAACTAGCCCAGGGCAAGCAATGAAGCAGCGTAAGTATGAGGGGACACAGGGTGAGGTGAGGAACTTGAGGAGTGCTAATTGCTCCCAAGTCAGATTGGTCATATTGCATCATAAATACTAGAATTTTACTTCTGTGCCAGAAAAGAAGATGAGCAGATTGTATAATAGTTTTTTTTTTGCTGCCTGAAGACTAGGGGGAAGCCTTAGTTCAGGTAACGGTACTTTCTTAGCCGTCTGCATGGGCTCTCCAAAACTATCCATGATGAATCCTGAAAAATGTTATTTACACTGTGCACCACTGATGTCAGAGGAATTTGACGTTAAAGCAGCACAGCCCTGGGAACCACCATAGACCTACAGAATTAGTATGAAGGGGGGAGGGTCCGCATTTTCAATAAGCTCCCTATGCACGCTCTCAAACAGTCTCAAGTTTATGAACCCTAAAATTTGCACTAGGAAGTTAGGCTATGTGTGAGGACTGGATTATGGCCTAAGTAGGATGGAGTGTAGCTCAGTAATTGATATATATAGCCCATAAGAATGGGCCATGCAGACGTGCCCTTTGTATTGCAAAAATAAAAGGCTGTTTGCATAGACGGTGCTGAGAAAGTACAGACTAAAATTACCTAGACAGTTTTCTTAGGTGGAAGCAGTGGCTCACACAAATCAAAGTTGGTCTCAAGCATGTGATGTGCATCGGGGCCTGTCCCTTTCAGAATGCGGTTGCGTAACCACACCCAGATGCTCCCTCCCTGCAGATGGGGTTGGTGGTGTCTAATGATGCAATGTGGCCAGTGGGCCCCATCACTCTGTTCTCTGATTAAAGTTCATAAAATGTGCTGTGTTGACCTTTGCCATCAGAGCTACCCTAGAGGTTAACTCCAGGATGTTATGGCTCAAAGAGACTGGCGATATCACCAACGCCAGCTACATCTACCAACATTATTTATGGAAGCCCAGGGGAGGCGCGGCAAGGTGAGGTGATGTGCCCAAGGCGTCACCAAAATGTACTTCAGGTCCAGGACCAGAACTGGGCCCTGTTTCTGCATTTTCAAAAGCTAGGCCAAATGTGCTTTTAGTTTATTTTGTAATGCTGGTTCATTTTTCACTCTTTTCACTGGAAAACCTGATTTGAAATGGCCTGGAATTTTTAAGGTGAAAAGCTGCCCGTTAGTCTTCTTATTATTTTAGAACCACAGTAGTTAGTGTTTACTGAGCACATACCAGGAGCCAGGCAGTGCATTAAACACTGTGTATACATTAGCCATCTGATCCTCTCGGCTGACCTACGCAAGTAACTGTCCATATTTTAAAGATGAGGAGACTCAGGCTTGAGAAACTTTTAAGAACCTTTCCTAGGAGATTCAACTGGCAGATAGAAGACCAAAGATTTCAAGCAGGCCAGTCTGATTCCAGGATATTATTTTATAACTTATCAGACTGTTGATCATGTTGAGAAACCACAAAAATTCCTTTTGTACAGATACAGTTCAGGTCACCTTATCTGAATTACACTTTACATTTAGATGACAAAAGAGAAAGTGTGTTAAACGTTCACTCAGCACTGGGTTCTAGATTAAGTAACTTTTTACTTTTTACTTTAGTTAAATGCATAGAGTATGGCTATTATAGGGTGTTCTCCCTGGACATTAGTGCCCCTTCCCCTCACTACCGCCATGTTTTTCATAATCGTGTTCCTGGTAACATATCAAAAAATGATGAGAATCTGTATTTTCTGTGGAGCCTGAGTTTTCAGTTAGAACAGGAGCAGCTCCACAAAGTGAAAACACTGAATATTATTTAGTCTCTAAGGAGAAGCTGTGTTGGTGGTTGGGGCCGTTGCATGGTGTGTCTTGATTTATAGGCTTCTCGAGGCCAGCTGGTGTGTCCTGCAGGTCAGCAAGCACACCAATCAGCACGTCTGATTAGAATGCTCACTCTTCACACCTGACACGACTGTCCTCTTGTGCTCTGGGTCTCAGGCTTGGGTAATTTACTGGAACTGTGGAAATTCTGTCCTTTTCAGATGATGGTAATAAGTTAGAAAAATTAAGTATGGAGAAAGTGCTCACCTGAAGTGGGATGTCTTATTCCGGGGTTTTTGTGAGCAGCACTCCCTAAACCTTGATAGTGAGCATGTAAATACCTCATGTGGAGATGGAGACCACATTTCCCTTAGGACAGGAGCTCCTGTCTGTCGCCATGCATTTGGGAGAGGAGAGAGTGTAATCACTGCCATCACTCCAGATAGGAATGCCATGTGGACACTGAATGCATAAATTATCATACCCAGGAAATGCAAATCCTGCCCAGGGCCTCCTTGAGGCTGATCATCTGAGAAGCAGTAGTTACAAACGTGCGGAGCCTTTATCCAAGCTGTTCCCTCTGCCCAAAACACCCTCCCAGCTCTGCTCTGCCGGGCTCACTGCTCCTGGTTTTCAATGATCCACTCAAGCCCCCTCCTCTGAGATGTCTCCCCTGATTCCTTCCAGACTGGGGTCCCCTTTCCCACCCACCCCCCACAGTGCTCTGCTGACCTCAGGCAGCTCCCACACTAGGCTTGGTTATAATTTTTTATCTATTGGGACAGACTTGGTTTTCAGGGCTCCCAGAGGCCTCTGCAGGGAAACACTGATCCGGAGGAATCCCCCCTTCCGGCCAAGGGAGCAGAGGTAGATACATGACTTCCTTTCATCAGCATCTGGGTCACTTGTTTGGGGTGTGGGGACTGGGATCATCTGTGTGACTGGCCTGGAGCCACCCTGTGGCACTCTTGGAGTTTATCACCTAAGTGAGGAAGGGGGAGCCTGTAAGTGGGGCAAAAGGGGCCGCTTCTTCTGCCTGGGAAGTTCCAAATGAAATGTGAATCAGTAAGCAGTATAGCATTGCAGAGGAGGGGAAGATAGTGGTGAGTAGAGGGGCCCCGAGAAGAACCCTGAGCTAGATCTTAAGGACCAGTCTAAGAAAGAAACAAGGAGTAGGAAGCATGGCCCAGTTTAGCCAAACCCAACAGTAAAAGCCCTGAGTGTGGGCACAAGCCTTCATTCCTGTTGAAGGTGTGCCATTGGCCTTGTGCATGGTCAGGTGTTCCGAGCAGGGAAGACCCAATAAAGAGGTGGCAGTGTCCCCTCTGGCCTTCATCTTCAGCTCATCAACATTTGTTGAGCACTTACTATATGTACCGTACTCTATGAGCTGATACAGTAATTAATAAGAACCTATCTATTTGCAGGCCTCCTCTGCCCAGCAACTAAAGCATGGACTTAAATTTCCTTTTAATTCTTGTAATTAGAGAAAGGCTGTGTAAACTGTGATTATTTTTACTTTACCTAGGGATGAATAAATAAATCACAAAGGGCTTTGGGGCTGGTGCATAAGAAAACTTAAAATCTGGATATTATACTGTAGAATGAGGGGTGAGGCCAGAAGCTTGTCTGCCCTGTGCCAGCAGCATCTCCCCCAATACCATCCCCACCCCCACATCAGCCTGCCTGCTATACCAGCATCACCCCAATAGCATTGCCTACCCTGTTGTCTAAGGCCAAACTCTAGGGGGAGGAAAGATATCTCCTCCCTCTTAAGGACTTGGGGCATGTCTGCTTTTAGATCCAGTCTGGATATTTTAAATGGTCTTTGATGTTGGATTCTAACCTTTCCCTTGTTTTAATAAAAAGTGCTAGAGGAGCATCTGGGTAGCTCAGTTGGTTGGGCAGCTGACTCTTGGTTTCTGCTCAGGTCATTGTGATCTCAGGGTCATGGGATCAAACCTAGAGTCCGGGTTCGGGCTCCACACTCAGCAGGGAGTCTGCTTCAGTTTCTCTCTCTCCCTCTACTCCTCCCCCAGCTTGGGTACACACACTCTGTCTCTGTCTCTCTCTGTCTCTTAAATGAATAAATAAAACCTTAAAAAATAAGTAAAATAAAATAGTTTAAAAAAAAGTGCTAGATGTTGTAGCCACTGACCTCCCCCAAGCTACATCTGTCACGTGCACTCTGGATGAGAAAGCCAAAAATTCTAGTGATGGAGCCCCCCGTTTGCGCAGCCATTGGTGATCTATGGCCAAGAAAGGGGTTGTCAACTCTGGTTGGAATCTCGTCCTTTCATTCCCTGCTATGGGCCACGGGGTTTGCCACACTCCCTCCTGCCCTGGCATGTCTGGGGAAGGCCCCTGTCAAGTGCCTACTCTTAGGGTGTGTTGTCATGGCAACCACTGGGACCAGGCCAGGGAGAAGCGGGCTCCTACAGTGAGCAGAATGGGAAAGGGAAGGTGAGCCAAGAGGATATGTGAAGTGGGAGTCTGGATGCCAGAGGACCAGGGGACATGATTATCAGGTGCTCACTTTTGCTTCATGGGATGCCAGATGTTGGTGGGGGGGGGGTGCCTAAAAAGTGTGAAAACTGCATGAAGTTAGCTTACAATCCTTTGACTTAACAAGCATGTACTGGGTACCTCTCTGGAACCACATCCTGCACTAGGAGGTGAGGATCAGTCAGATCATAGGGACACACCTCTGCCTCCATCTAAAGTCAGGTGGCACTTACCAGAAAGTCATAGATTGTATTTTTCAAATACAGAACTGTGGTGTTTTGACTCCATCATAGTTTATGAATTACATCATTATTGAAAGTAAACAAATCCCTTTTCTCGTGATTAGACCTGTTGGCTGCCAAAACTGGATCTTCGAATCTACTTTGCTTTTTCTCCTTGATACCATTGGGCTTGTCCCAGCTTTTAGCATAATTCCTATTTGGGACAAGATCGGTAAAGAAAATTGAGAAGAAGGGTCTTTTATTACAGCCCATAAATAGCAGGAAATTCTGGACTCTAATTTCCCTATGGGAGGAGAGATCCTGTTGAGGTAAAATACAGTAACATATCTCAAAACAGACTTCCAAAGGAGTAAGGAAGATTTCTACAAACCTCTGTTCTTCCAGAAGCGAGAGTAATTGCTCATACAATGGTATTGGAATAAATAGGTGCATTGTGATAATTTTTTGGTAGGCAGGGAACATAAAATGAACTATCCTTCACCGTGACAATTAAATATCATGAATTATTGGTGAGTAAACATCAAGGTGAGGTACACACCAAACATTCTGCTGGTTGCCCCAGTGTAAAACCTGGTTTCTTGGTAACTTTTGTTTTCTGTTCCCCAGCTCAGCCCATGCTGTTCAGTGAGTCTGAAACCTTCCTGATGTTCCTCACGTTATTCCCTTGCTTGCTTCTGCTACTTTCTGAACCCAGGGCTTTCCTACCTTCTCCCTGTATATTGCCCTTCTTCCTTCCTAAGCTGATTTCTTTGCCCTTGAACCAACTCCTTCCAGTCCATCCTGAACCCCTGAAGCAAGGTTAGTGTTTCTTAGAAAATTTCCTTCCTTCCCAGCTAGTATCTCATGTACAGTCACTCATTCAGCAAATGGGGAAGGGGTGCTTACAATCACTAGATGCTCCCCATGGCTTTGAGGATGAACTCTGAACCTCAGCCTCACCTCCAGTCCAGCTGTACTCTTCCTTTCTGACTTCCCCTTTCTGGAAGCATGACCTTCCAGCTGGCTCTTTGCTCACTGGCTCATGCCATGCCTTATATGCTCCATCCCATACTTTGCTCTTGTTTCACTCCCTTTCAGGCTATCCAGGTGCCCCATCAAGATCTAAGTGAAATCCATCCTCTTCCTTGAGGCCTCCCTGACTCCTCTAGCCATAAAAGGACAGAAAACCCCCTATCCAGTTAGTAGCAAGCCATACTCCTGCAAGGATGGCCCATAGGATCCCTAGTCCCACTCAGTCTGTTAATGAATCTCTTCTTAAACTTTGTTTAGAACTAACTGCCCATTGTTGGAGCTTGGATCACTGAATGAAGAGAGAAATTTGGGGGACACTGGAGTTCCAAGTTATCTATTAGAATAGTGATTCTTCAGTAAATTTGGGTAACTCAAAAGAGTTAGTGATGGGTCGCAAAGATGGCCTTGTACAAAGACAGATGTTCTTTTGAGTGGTTTTTTATCCCCCGAGCTCCCTGTTTTAAAAAAAGTAGGAGTGGCAAAGAAACTAGAGGTTTCTACAGATGTCTATGCCTCCAAGGTGGCCATTGTACACAGTAGGGGGCACAAGAAGGTGGGTGCCTTAGAGATGAGCATAATTGTTGTTACTTGTGTTAGTATACAACAGTGTTGTGAGCGCACTCCCAATTTCATGTGCTTACCATTTAAAAATGCTTCATGTCATCTAAAGAAGTGCTGATGACAGTTGCCCTCTTGGCAGAAAATACTAAATGTGATCATTCTGAGAAATGCTGGTGGAAAGATCAAGATTGAGTGTGGAGGGGTTAGAAGTCCCATGTTCATGAATTTCTGCTTTTGGGGGCTTAGCAGTCAGAAATCATATTCTCGGGTTTCTCTTTTATACTTGAATATTAGAAAGCCAGGTATAATGAAGTGCATAAGGCTGAACTAGAAGTGGGTTAAAATGCCTTCATTTTACAGAGACTATCCAGTGTAGAGGATCTCACCAGTGCTTCCTTCCTCTGTCTTCCTCCAGCTGTCGAGTCTAAGGAGACCTGGCAGCCTGAGATCCCCTTGGGTGCTCGGGGAGATCGGTGGAGGCAGACACCTTTGATGTGCTCACCTACCAAAAATGTCACATCACACTGCTTCTGTTGTTTCACATTGAATGTGAATTATTCACTAAAAGGTTAATTTCAAGTCTTATCAAGTGTAGATCATTAAAGGCCTCACATTTTCATGGCACAAGAGAAAAAAAAAGTCAGGGGGCATGAAGGAAGGCAGATAGAAAGGTTGAACAAGCGGGATACTGTCATAAGCCCTTTGGACAATCACATAGGGGTATTTTTATCTCTACTCGGCAGAAGCAGTGATTGGTGACTTTTTGCAGAAGGAAACTGGATGGGTGTCTGCCTTTCTACTGGTAAAATAGGCCCAGTCTCCTCTAGGACTGACTTTGGTAACTGCTTTTTGTTCTTTGCCTTTATTCTAGAGCAGAGATGGCCCATATTTTAAAAAAGTGGTTTTTATGTTTCTATTTGTTTTGATTTCTAGGACCATGTTTAGATGACAAAAACACCAGATTGAAAGACAGTCCATCTGGTATCTTTGGCTTTCATAAAAGCCAGTTTGAATCACATCATAGTTGATCCAATGGCAGGAAAACACATATTTACTCAAAATATGGTTAATGTGATGTCTCTCAAGAATCCTGGATTTTGTCGCCTTGGACACTTCAGGCTTTAATTTCCAATTTCTCCCTTTTTCCTTTCTTTGATTTGAGAAGCCTCATGAAGAGTAGAAGGAATCTGGGATTGAGAGAGACCCAGAGATGAATTCCAGGTTTTCCGCTTTAGAGTGTTTGCCCTTGGGGACGATACTCAATCTCTATGACCCCCCAGTTTCTTCATTTGATGTAAGGACGTTAATACCTACCCTAGAATTTAGGGGAGGGCTAACTCGGCAAACCCATGTGAGAGCCAGCAAATTCATAGCACATGGCCCCAAACTGGTGTCTACCATCGATACTGTTGTTTTTTATTTTCTTAGTTTTATGGTGTTTGTTTTCCCTCACTATTTTCCTTTGCTTTAAAAAATAATGGAAGAAGTATATGGATCTTCTTATGTATTTGAGTTGATAACTGAAAATTGAATATTTAGGAGTTGTTACTTGTAAATAGCATGGGTTTCTAAGACAAGTATTTAATTCGAATGGGCTTTTCAATAACAATACAGTTATCTGGAACAATCTGGAGTTATGGCCTCACATAAAGGAGTATGACCTGTCAAGAGATATTCACTCTCCTGGATGAAGAAGGGAGGAGAGTGCCACGATGTTAATTATTTAAGCTCCTTTATCTGTAAACATCTCTCAGACCCTCATGATTCTGCTTGTTGTCCATAAACATTACCGATGCTGTTGTATACTTTCCTTGAGATGGTTCTAAAAATATAGAAAGGAAATTTTGATTTGTGATAAAAGTTCAGGTTGATCACCCTTCTCTGCCTGTGTAGTTTTGTTCAGTATTGCTTTGAAGCTCCAGCTGGAATATTCATTTGAAGCAACCTTTTTCTCTCTAAAGTTACTCTGCACGGTGAACCTAAGAATGGCCCAGCAGATGACCGGAACGAGCAGAACGCCTGCACGGGCTTAGCCAGTGAGGTGGTAGGAGAAGTAAGTAGGCACAGGTGCTTTCTTTGGGAAGTGAAGTGATTTTCTGCTGACAGCTTAAGGTACTGTGTAAACATTAGCCACAAAACAAATATGAATCCTCACGGTGGCCCCGGTCGCTCAGTAAGCCTTGCTTACTTTAGGAACGGCTGTGATAAAGGGGGAGGAAACATCTGAAGGCAAATCCAACCCATAAAACATACTAAAGTCTACAGTATTAAACTCCATGATGGAGAGAATGAATTCAGACTGTAAACAAGAGAAACTAGGAAAGAGAAGAGGAGGCCTGGCATGGGCAGGGGGGCAATGTTTGTCACCGTGTGCGAGAGCTCCAGTAAGGATTTGGTATGTGACAGAGGTAAAGGGAGAGCCAGTCCTAATTAACTTCATTAGCACAGCTTGGTGAGTTTGGCCTTGTCCATAAACCATGTGTTGTCTGATGGTGTCATTTATCCATTGTGTTTGTATGCCTCAAAAACAGAGTATTAACATAATACGGTTAGTAACAGGAAATACACAGATACTCACTGACGGGACTTTGTTGGGACACTGAGTCTTGCTTGGAGCCAAAATCAGAAGGCCTGGCATTTCTGGTGCTTTGGTGGGATGAGAAGAAATACAGCTGGAGTCTGATGTTGTGCCCTGCTCCCCACCCCCACCTCATTGTCTCCATTACCTGGATTTCCGTCTCTAAAGGGAGACATCAGATATCAATGGAGATATTTTAGAAATATGGAATGGCTGTGGCAAGAGACGACAAGGAACTCTTCTGGATGTACAGGAGAACACTTCCAAGTGCTGTGAGCGGCCACGGGGAGACACCACAGCCAATGGTTTTTTTTGCTTCCTGCCTTACTCCTTCCTCTGACAATGCCTGTCTTCCTGTCTTCAGGAGAAACTGCATACATGGAAAAAGCCACAGCTAAGTGGGATGATGCTTGCTGAGTCCATCCCTAAACCTTTCCATCTGCCCATCACCACTCCTTTCACCCCCCCCCCCCCCCCCCACTTCACGCTCAACTCACATGGGTTTGCTTAAAACAGACTACAGATTTCCAAGTCCCATCTACCATCCAACAGTTTTGGGATAAAAATGGAATAAGGTTCATTTTACTTTGCAAGAGTTTCTGTTAAAGAAATAGCCCAGCAGGAAGCCAAGGCAATACAACTCAGCTGTCCCCCCACTGCCCCTTTTCCTTAGGTATTGAATTTTCTGAAGGAAACCTTCCCCCAAGGATGCAGTAGGTACATTACGCCTGGGGAGCTGTTCAAGGCACAAATGAAGTTCAGAGCATGCTTTGCTATTGTGTGGATTCCGG
Organism: Enhydra lutris kenyoni; assembly: GCF_002288905.1. Classification (NCBI taxonomy): domain Eukaryota; kingdom Metazoa; phylum Chordata; class Mammalia; order Carnivora; family Mustelidae; genus Enhydra; species Enhydra lutris. The sequence goes on along the minus strand of NW_019154115.1, from coordinate 14,206,053 downwards.
GAAGTGTCTTCCAGGAGAAGCATTTGTCTGAATACACACACGCCCAACTCGTACATACTTGTTTTCTGGCTACAAAAATAACCATCAGCTGTGTTGTCTCCCTGGAACCCCTCAAAAAGGGAGAAGCAAGAATTTTGTTTTTGAGAGGCGTTCTCCAAGACTCTGCTGCCCCAGCTCCATTACTGAAGTTCTGTCTTCCCCCGGTCTCAGTGCTTCCCTGGACCCCAGCTTCAGGGCCAAAGTGACAGGGGAATAAGGGTCACCCTGGCGGCCGTCCGTCTGTAACTGCCCAGAGCCTGCATGGTGGCCGCTGTGGAGTTGTGTCCCTAGCAGTGAACCCTGTCCATGAGCTTTCTCCACTGCTGAGGGGTCACCTGTTTATATCTGGATGGGGAGGGAGCCAAGGGGCCTTTTGTTCTTTCTGTCAGTGTGAGTCAGTAGACCACCATTGAGTCTCAGGGGAAGAGGGGCAAAAGCCAGATTTTTGTTAAAAAAAAAAAAAAAATGTTTTCACAGCTGACAGCTGTATGCAAACAGTAATAGTACATCGCGATGAGCATTTTAAAATATGAACAGTCAAGATTATTGGCTTTGGGTGAAAACCAAGTGATGTAGGACCAAGTGATTGAGTTCGTCTGATCACATTGCTCCCTTTCCTAATACACAGGCGTTGGTCATTACGGGGACAAAAGCAGAAACGATGTAGTTGGTTAAATCCTTAATCATGGAAAGTGATGAGCAACAGTTTGAGATTTATTTTTCTTTACGATACTTTATTTATGATATACTACCATTTATCCCCAAAATGCACATTTAGTGAGTTAGAAAAAGATGTCCCTTTTGTAATCCTATAACAGGTACACAGCTAGGTAAGTAGGATGCAGACTGGACACTTGTGCAGGACACAACTTAAGCAACTGTACATGGCATGCTGCCTGAAGTTTCATCCTAGCCCCTGTTTTCTCTGTGGGCTTTTTGTATACCTTCTGTGCTTTTGTCTTACTTATGAACTGTATAAAGGCAAGAGTGCATGGAAATGTACTGTGACCTAGAAGAGAAACAATCAGTGAGGGAACCAACCCAGTCTCAAAACATACATTCAAGTTATCTGGAATGGTTCCTACAGAATTGGCGATGATGTGTAGAAATGTGCTGTCTTTGATCTAGTGAAGCAAATCCATTTTCAGAAACTACAATCTGATAAATGTCACTTACCCTCCATTTCTCTCCTGGACTGATGTTTTCCTTCCTTACAGAAAACACACAACCATACTTTATTATAATAGCCTTGTATCATACTAGAACCACTTCTTGAAAGCCCTGAAGTTAGCCGTATTTTGAAGGATGAAAAGCATTATGCATGAGGCTTTGCCACCCAGACTTGTAGAATCCTAGCTATTCAGCGGGCCTCTTGCAAGGAATCTGAAAGAAGAAGGAAAAAAAAAATAGTGTCATTTGACCCCAGAGTTTCTCCATAGGCTTGATGAGGCTTAAAAGACCCTCCCCTCCACCACTGTGCTTGGTGGAGGAATGGTCCCATTTAGTGAAAACACGGATGGTTTCTGTGTGTATAAACTACACCCACATGGCGCTAATGTTTGGCACCTCTAACTCTTGCTGCTGTGGGCTGAGAAACAGATCCTCACCACCCGTCTTGTGTCTTTTCTGTTTCTGACTGCAGATGATAGCATTTCTGTTTAGTTGAGAAAGCAGCAGATGCTGCATATGCCTAAGACTTCCAGGCTGTACCGTAAAGGAAACAGGTTATTGCAGCCGCACACGGATGTGGGAGAAGACGTTTCTTCCATCACTGCTGAAAGGTGGGATGGGTGAGTGGGCGTCTGCTGTACATTCTTGCGTAATTAGTGCTGCAGGTTTGGGCTGCTCCCTTTAAGCACGACATCACTCAGATCCTCTGCGCCTCTTGGGGACGGGCTAATGCAGGCACACGGACGGTTTTGAAGCCAAGACAGAGACTTCAGACTCTCCCCGAATGTGGAAGTGGTGGCCAGGAATAGCAAATGCCAGGCCTCCCCGAAGCCTCTCCTGCTCTCTTCGGGCTGAGAACAGTACATGCAAGCATCACTAGGTGGCATAGCTGCCTTGGTGTATTATTCTCGTGGAGCCAAGCTTGTAACTGCTGTGGGATGCTTTGATGATCTACCTGATAGGATTCATATCCAGGCCCACTGACACAATTTATTCTGATCAAGTGGAAGATTCCATTAGCAGCAGATCACTAGATGGACTCCAGGAGAAAAAGAAGGCATGCGTTAGGGTCTATCACCACAAACACCTGCACAGTGCAGTTCACCTTGCCCAGGCTGCGGCTGAGACAGAGCTGCTGAGCGGAGCTCAGGCGTTCAAGTTCATGATTCGGTATGCCCCACCCCCTGCCAGCCCCTACCCCCGTACACACACACACACCCCTTACCCATCCTCAACTTAGGAGGAATCAGGAAGGTTTCGAGAAAAAGGAATACATAAATATCTCTATGTGTGTATACATTTGATAGTGACTACTGTGACGTTGATAGACTCAAATCAGAACTACGACAAACCCACTTGATTGGGCTGATACCTCGTTTCCCTGAACTGTACTTTTTGTCATCTCTCTGGCCGACCACTGCCTGTTAAGTCTCCCTGGAACAGAGCCAGCCTTGTCTGTTTCTTCATTCATTGTCAATGGCTACTTTCACACAGCCGCAGAGCTGAGTAATGAGACAGATACTGCACGGCTCATAAAGCCTAAAATACTTACTCTCTGGCCCTTTACAGGAAAAACTTGCCAACTCCGGCCCTCCAGAATATAGTTTGGGGAACCTTTATTCCTAGCATCGATATTTCTAACAAATTTCTTAAGTCAATACTGAGACACATCCCATGGATAATAGAATTTCTGTAATAATGATAGTAAATACCTTTCTCGTTGACCATAAAGCATTTTGGCAATGACCTAGGCAGGTACTATGCCGTCGTATATGGTGTCTGTATTCAGGGAGCTCACGAGTTAGTGTAGAAGGCCTGTTTGTGTAAAAGAGCACACAAGACACCACGGAGTGGAGAGAACATAGGAGTGTGGGAGGGGAAAACGTGGAATTGAGAGCCCACAGAGTTAGGGTTTTAGTCTGGGTAGTGACATCGTCTCCTGTGAGGACAGCAAAACCTTTTACTGAGCACTTACTATGCACTAGACCCCATCCCAACTGCTTTACATGAAGAATTTCTTCTAGTCATGTTGAGGTAGTTACTATTATTATCCCAATTCACTGGGGGAGGAAAGGAAGTCTCAGGTTAACTACTTACCAAAACAAAGCACCCACTCAGAAAGTGGGAAGCAGGGACCAAAACAGGTGTGTATGACAGGTAACCACCACATTGTAAGGACTCCTTCTTGGGGATATCACATAACCTCTGGATTTCCGCCACAGGTGGCAGAATGTCACAGCACACCCTGCTCCCAGGTCCAGTGCAGAGTGTAATGTTCTCGAAGCTCTGACACTGAGCTCACTGATGGAGCGACCACACAGGGAGCAGCAAGACCCTCAGGTGGGGAGGAGGTTACTGTGTGTTGGACGGGTCACACAGAAGCCTGCCTCTGAGCTGGCTATCGAAAGAGGAGAGAAGGAAGGAGGAACACAACCTTCAGGGTAGATAGAAAATGTAAGAGTGTCACATCCTTGACTTTGAAGGAACCGGGAAGGTTTGTGGAGAAAAATACACAGATACGTATATAATTCGAGCCTTTTAACTTGACAGTGTTCATTGCCATATTAAAAGCTCTGAGCTGTCCTGCAGCTAAACACTTTTTACATTATTTAACCTACAGTTTTCCTCCTTCTGGCAGTATGGGATGTGCTTTTCATAGTGTATCAGTGATCATTTATAGATCAGTATTCTTCACATTACTGGTTAGAAATGCTGGAGTTTTACATTTCCACTCACTACAGTCAAACCTGTATTTTTCTTTTTTTTTTTTTGATGATAGACTGTTGGCATTTATGAAATTGTTACTTTTGTTTGAGGATGCAGACTTGGATGCTAACCCATTCTTGTGCAGTTCAGTGCATGTCCACGGAAGGAGTTGAATGCCCCAGCCGAATGGAGCCGTGCGCACCGAGTCCCCACGGGAGGGTGTTGGAGACGGGTGTATCGCCGTGCTCATCTCTGTGTTGAGCTCCAGCATAAGTGGGAGTTCTTAGAAGCCGTGTGGCTTAATACATCTGTCTCCTTGGCGGCTGCGCCAGCTTTTCATGACAGTGCTTTTCATCATCCGAAACATGTAATTGCTTTTGACGACAACAAGAGAATTATGGCGAGAGGACTCTCTACAGTTTCCAAAAACACTGAGCCGCCCGTGCTTCAGGCCCGGTCAAGTTAAGCAGACTTGGGGCTGGAACAAGAGAGAGGGTTTGCAGACAGAAAGGGGCATCCAGCAGGGAAAGGACCTGCAGCAGCTGGCTCCATGGGCGTTTTCTTCAGAGTAAGGATTTGTGGATGGAGTTTCCCCCCACCAAACCAAGGCGTGAGGGGAAGTTGGGGTGACTGTGTGTTGTGCAGACGTGGGTCTTGCCTCCCATTCAGTTCCAGGGTATGGTATGTGCTTGAGGAGCCAAGTCTGAAGCAGAAAGACTATAAGCAGGAAGCCTAAACACCCCTCCCTCCACCACCAGCCCCCGTTCCAAACCTCCCCTTAGGCTTCCCACACACATGAGAGTTGTTTGAAGGGACTCTACGGCCCTTTCTGGGATTGACGTCAAAGTCTCCTTGTGTCCTGAGCTTCAGAAATGTCTGCAACTGCACATGCCAGAAGATTCCTCTCCGTCAGGCAGAATAATCAAAACCAGGCTGGCTGCTGGGCCGTGATGCTTGCCGTGATGCTCCGTGGGTGAGGCCCACCACCACCACCACCATTTGGGGCATGAAGCAAGGCAAACAGTTCTCCCAAGGAAAGGGTCTTGTGTCTGTATTTTTTACAGAGAGCAGAGACCCTGTATCAGGAGATGTCTATGGCTTTCTCACTTCCTGGTCTCGCTGAGCTGCTGTCCTCTCTGGAGGCTACTGGGAGAGAGGAAAGCAGAATGCAGTGTTAAGCAGTCATTTCCCAGGGCAAAGGGAGCGCTCAGATGAGTGCAAGTGGACGACCGAGGAGCAAATTCTCAAAGGATTATGAGAACCTGCAGAATAGACCTGTATATAATTTAACCGGGGATGCTGGCATATGTCATTTAGCTTTCATATAAAGAGAAGAAGCTGGGAACGATGCTGATTTCAAGTGCATGTCTGTCAGATGAATCTCTGTGCAGTTTAGAGCCCACAGGTCACACCCTTCATTAAGACGCCAGTAGTCCCTTGTAGGCCTGTGCTCTTTTCCAGAGTCCTATCTAAAGCCCTGGTTACATAAACACATGAATCATGTCTGCCTTCTGGGGAGTTTTAAAGTTACTCATTTTATCACTGTGGGAGCAAGTATCTTGGGTTGGTTGGTCTCTCCTGGAAAATAGGTCTGCAAGAAATGCTTGCTGGGTCCATGACTATCCTCTTTCTGTAACTGGGGAAACCGAGGCAAAAAAGTACTGACTAAAGACCCATGCTTCCTCTGCTTTTCTTTCCAGGTCGATTTGGGATATGAACCATTACGGGACAACAAAGGAGTGGGGTGTTTTGTCTACTATCAGGCACACAAAAAGGGAAAAATGTAGAACCGGCAATTTTTATTTTGATTTTTTGCAAGGAACAATGCAGCAAAAAAAAAAATGCCTCTGATTTCTCATTGAATTTTTTCTTGACCACTCTCAACACCCTCATTCTGATTTATTTCTCAAGAACAAGGCGAGAGACACTCCAAGCAGAAGTTCAAATTGCCCTTTTGAGAAGGCAGAGATGCGTTGGAGGTTGCTATTACCAGGCCCTCTAGAGGCACTTCTAGGGTCTTAATGCATTTTATTCCTTCCTACTTGCGAAAACCCAAAGCCTGTTGTTTTCCTCTTTAGGAAAAATGTGGGTATGGAATGCAGAAAGTGATCTCCGGTCTGCAGTCCTTCAAAAGCCAGGGGACACAGGTTAGTCCCCCGAGAAACCCCCCTTATTTCCTACTCCTGCACAGAGGAGGATGCTGTGGGGGGGGACCCTGGTCATATGCCAGCTGATGGGAAGAGAGATGATTCAGATCCTGGGCGTGAGGACAGATAGAATGCACTTACTCATGACATCAAGGACCCTCTGTGCTACCCGGGCAAGGCCACCTGGTGCCACTTCTCTGCATGCTAAAGAACCTCTACCCCTTCTAGAATAAGAAGAGAAAATCGTTGTAGGTTCACACCACAGTTGGCTACAGTATGGCTAGCTGCCCCATTCAAAGTAAGAAGTTAATTAAAGACTGTGTGCATTCTGGGCAGAGTGGTCTAAAATGAGCGTGTCAGGCTGTCCCAGCAGACTCAATCTAACTGAGACCCCCATTTTGAGCAAAAGATGCTCTCAAAGAAGGGCCTTGAGCTTGAAAACACACCTCCACCTTGACAAGATGTGCCCTCTGGCAGGAGGCTGGCTCTGGGTACCCAAGAGGGTCCTTGGGTTTTTTGTTGTTGTTGTTGGCTTTTTGTTTGTTTGTTTTATGGTGGTAGCTTTGTTTTTTGGGTTTTGTTTTGTTTCGTTTTAAATAAGATCAGTGTCAAAGTCAGAAGAATTTGGAAGAGCTCATACCAAATGAGGCTGTTCCTTTCCTTTCTGTGGAAGACATTTTGGAGTTGATGCCAAGAGCCATTCCAGCTCCATTTCTCCTGTTCTGGTCCTACTACATAACACCCCACCCAGTCCAGCTGGAGTTTGTTGATTTTCTTAAAATATTGAGCAACTGCTGGCAAAGGAGCCCTGTGGCTTGGTGTGAGGGTCTGGGGAGAACCCTCTACTCGACAGGAATACCTCTGTGGTGACTTCTCTGGCTTACCTCTGGCTTACTCTGGTGAAACTTCAAGCTGATACTCTTCTGGGGGCAGGCGGGTGGCTGTGACACACGTTCTGTGTGCCTAAGTCCATCTTCCCCTTTGTAGGAGGCTTATCGCTTACTGAAACCTACTGGCTGTATTCCACTGCCTCTTCTGAGGGATGTGTCCCCTACAGCAGCTCTCAGAGCTTAGAAAGAACTGGTCAGCTTTTGCCAAAATGGGATGGAGGAACTATGAGCTTGCATAAGGGTCATTGCTATTTTGTACAGCCCTCTGGCCACACGTAGACACCTCTGCTTCCTCATGCTCCTTAAAAGGGAGCTTTATTTAAGACACACCTTCACATTCTCCTCCCTCCATCTGTTCTTCCCTCCCTCCCGCACACACAGCTTCTGATGGAATTTCCAGGGCCTGACTTGTTCTCCTTGATTCCTCTTCCTCCTCCTCCCTGTTCCCTGAATTCCCCAGTCTCTGCTACCTCTTCTCTCTACCTACCGCTGCCATCGACCCTCTAGCATGCTGTGTATGGGGTCTGAGGTTGGCTGGGTGGGGCTTGTGCATGTCTGGGAGAGAGTGCCAGGAGACCGAGACAGTGGTTGTGCCTGTTGTTCTCTGTATGCAATGACGGCCTTTTCCCTGAGCATTTGCTTCCGATTAAAAGGGGGAAAAATCAGCTTTATGAGTTTGTTTTATAGCTAACATGTCAAGGATTTTAGGTCTAGAAAGGAACAAAATGAAGAGTTGAGATGCACACCAGTCCTTTGTCTGATCTTTGCTGAACAGCATGCTGTGGGGTCCACCATGCCCCATTGTCTCTTCCCTCAGCCCTAGGGCTGCGTTCTCCCCCGAGTCCATTACTGGATGGTCTGAGTACCTTGAGAGCCCAGCAGAAAAAATTCTTGCCAGCTTGGGCTCCTCCAAGTCCTCACTTGCCCAATCTCCCCACAGTGCTGGTCTTCACTTCTCAAGAGCCCCTGTTCCTTCTGCCCTAACCTCTCACTCATGAACACGCTTATGATTCACCTGGGGGTCTACTTATAATCTAGACTCCAAATCTGGGGTCTAGAAAGGATCCAGTATTCTACATTTCTGACCAGATTCTAGGATTTATGGACCACGCTTTCTTAAGGACCACATTTGGCCTGATTCCATGGTCATGCTAAAGTGAAAGGTGATTAATCTGATGAGCACATCAGTATTAATGAACTGAAGAGAAACCAGGGAAGGGCCTTCCCCTTTCCCCAAGTGTCCTGTGGGCAGCAGCTTCCTGGAGATAACTCATTTATCCATTCTATCCCCATTTCTCAAGCTCCTGCGGAGGGCCACGTAATGTTCTAAGCCCAAGGGCAGTGCCTCTCAAACTGTAATGTGCATGCAAATTACCTGGGGATCTTGTTAAAATGCAGATTCTGATTCAGTAGGTCAGGGGTGGGACCTGAGAGTCTGCCTTTCTAACAAGCTCCCAGTGGATACCAATGCTGCGGGTCCATGGAGACCTCGTAGAGGGAAAGAGTCTAGCCTGGAGCTGTGTAAATAAGGCAGGAGCCAGATAGGCTAACCTTCTATACAACTTTAAATTTTCTCATGGCCATTTAAAAAAAGGAAAAAGAGACAGGTGAAATTAATTTTGAAGAAATATTATTTAACCCAGTATGTGCACAGTGTTACTTGAACACGTACTCAATGTAAAAATGCTGGGGGTCTCCCCACGGCTGCCAATGCCCGGAGCATGTTTTGCAGTTAGAGCACATTGCAGTTTGGACTAGCCACATTCCAAGTGCTCAATGGCCGCATGTGGCTGATGGCTACTGTTCGAGATGGTGCGGGTCCACGTGATGCGCTCATCTCTGGGTGGCTGGGCAAAGTGACCCTGAGGAGAGCAGAAGGTGCCACCATTGGGCCTGGGACTTGCAGAGCTCTTGTGAGGAACAGCGTCAATGACATGAAACCTGGACCAGCTCCCTTTCCCCACCCCCTTGGGAAATAAATAAAATCGAAATCTCTCCATGCAAGCGGTTTCTTTCTACCAAAGCTCACTGCTTTGGGGTAGGTCAAATGGCCTTTCCATCCTAAAAGTGCTCCTCCTGCTTCACTGAAATGGAATCTCCTTCATCTCCACTCGTGAGTTGGGGGCCGGGGGGAGGGAGGAGCTGGCTTCGCTTCTGCGGCTCTTACCAGGTTTGTTTTTGACGTCAAAGCCTCTGAGCGTGGCTTTGCTCCGGGAACCGAGTTCTGACTTTGCGTTCCTGCAGATTCTCTTGTCACTCCCAGCCTGTGCTCCAAATGGGGAGCTGAGAGCGGGGTGCGGGGTGCTCATGAGTCACTGCCTCCACCTGTCCTACCAGCTGATCGGAGGAAAGGGACCAGGTTGGAGGGCTTGGAGACATCGAAAAAATAAACTCCTTTGGCTTTCTTGACACCTGCCCTCTTCTGTATTCCTCATGCCCCGTGCTCGGTATCTTTATAGTGTTTCAAAGTACTTTATCCTATGGCAAATTGGGACGTGGCAGATGTGGCTGCCCTGGGGATAATGCGTGACAGACTTTGCCCAGGACGCTGTGCACTTGTGTGGGGCTTGGAGTTCACCCAGGCCCTGTGCCTGATGTCCAGTATTAAACAGCTCTATTAGAGAAGAATAAACTCTGAAGTCGGGTTTAAGGGCTGCTGTAGTAACACTGGTTAACATTTAGCTAGCACTTCTTAGTTGATGTAGCTTTCTAACCTTCTCACATTTCATTTTTACAAAGTATTTTTTACATTTATTTATTTTTTTACATTTATTCATTTTTACAAAATATTTTCTGGAAGAGGAAAAAGGGCAGAGCTGTGGTCCTCATCTGTTAGGTGAGAAGGTGGGAGATGTGAATCTCTCTGGCCCCATTTGACTCTGATATTCTGTCATCTGGGGCTGGTTTGTGCATTTGAATGGTCAGATGCTCTGGGTGAAAGTGTTAGCTGTGAAGTCAAGTTGCCCAGATTGGATGTTGTGCAGAACTTTTAACCTAAGCCTCAGTTTCTCCATCTCTAAAATGGGAATGATAATTGCACCTTCCACATAGCTTTAGGTGAGATAATCTATGTAAAATACTGTGTAAGTTCTTGAACTGTGTAAAGTCTTGACTGTCCCTGTCACCACCTGGAGGCCTAGTCTCCACATCTGACTACACTGGAACAAGGAGAAGGATCTAGTTCTTGCTCACTCCTGTGCCACCTTGCTAGCCAGTACCCTCCCTGAATCTTCCCTGCATTGCTCCAGAAGGGGAGAGTCTGGGTGTCTTTGCTAGTATTTCTGTTTCCAAAAGAAAAAAAAAATGGCTCATGAGGGAATTTGAAACTCCAAGTCAATTCCTCTAGGTAGGCAAAATGAGGTAAATGAAGGGCTTGGCCAGCAGGTCCCAAAGAAGCAGGCTTGGGACGACTGGAGTGAAGCACAGGTAAGAAGATTTAGACGGAGAAGCTGCTGGTCCCCGCACTGGCACCATCCGCTATGGAGATATCACTGTGTCTGCTCAGCCAGCTAAGTATAAATTAATCTCTCGTGGCTGACCAATTACGCACAGTCTTTTGTGAGAAAACAAGTTAAAAGAAATGCGTTAGGTAAAGAAAGGAATAGCGGCTTTTACAGGGAGAGGAGGGATAAGCGTGCACAATCAGAAGGCATTTAATTTCCAGCTGCAGTCCAGCTAATCTTATCAGAAGGTGTCGGAAAGTGACTGTATCTAATCATGTGTGTATGGACACATATTCCTGACCAGGGTAGCCAGGCACCCTGTTCACCTGGGTCAGTTCCAGATTACAGCTGTTGTCCTTGAGGAATATTATTTTTTTCTCTCTTCTTTCTTTTTCTTCTAGAAGGGAAGGAGGGAAGAGGCAGAGGGAAAAGGAGAGAGAGAATCTTAAGTGGACTCCATGCTGAGGGGCTCAGTCTCACAACCCTGAGATCACGTACCAAAATCAATTGTCTGACACTTAACTGACTGAGCTAGCCAGGCGTCCCTTGAGTAATTACTAAGAGCATCCCCTTTCACTCTTGGATGAGTCTTGGTTTGGACAGTAAAGTGTATAGTTAACTTAATTGTAACTACCTAGCATGTCTGTATGTTTAACAAAAACACATAATTTATAGTGCTGGAAGAGTGTAACAGGCTATTGTTGAGTTGTGCCTTTTTTTTTTTTTTTCTCTAGAAATATAAATTGAAGTTGTATCCTGGAAAGAACTTGCCCTTTGGAAAAAGGCCAACATAGACCCTGTTATAGAGAAAGGTTGGATGTGATCATCAAGAGAGTAAAGTCCAGAGTGACCATCTGGGTTCCATCTCTCACTCTGCCACTTACCAGCTATGACTTCTTGGACAAGTTCCTTAACTTCTCTGTGTTTGTTCTATAACCTCTAAGAAGGACACAGAAGTACCTGCTGTATAGGTTGAAATGAGTATTAAGTGTGTTAATAGTTAACACACATGAAACAATGACTGTCATTGATTAAGCCCTCAGTAAATATTTGTTCTTAACTTTAGTCCTAGCTTTACTGTTCCTTGGCTGCTTGACCATGGGGGTTGGAGTTCTCTGAGCCCCGATTCCCTATAATCTGGACAGACTACTTCATACCTTCTGGAAATGTAGGAAACCTCTAATGGGGTCATGTACATGCAGAGCTTAGTGCAGCACCAGGTTGTCAAAGGATTGTCACCCAATGTTCATTTTTCCTCCCTTTCCACTTTGCCTTGGTAAGATGGGAAGGGTCTCTGGTAGCTCATGGAGCTCATCTCTGCTCTTCTTTGTTGCATGGGAAACTTGAAGTTGTTTTCTATGATGTCTGTGGCATGAGGCTGTGAGGCCCACCAGAGAGGTAAGTAAACTTCCCAAGAGCTGCCTGTGTCATCTGAGTGATACATGGCAGCAGCGAGCTTGGGACGACTGGTGAAAATAGCAAAGACAGTGGTTATAATATAAGCTTATATTTTTATAAGCTTCTAGAACACCCATCGCTACATACCCTGGTGAGATGTGGTTTGTTTTTCTTTTAATATCGCCTCCCCTTTCACTCCTCCAATGTCTATGGGTTAGTTATTTTGAATTCCAATGAATTTCTGTTTAAGTGATAACAAGTTGAGATGAGCTGAAGACTGCAAAGAAAAATCTGTATGGGAGCTGGTATTACAGAGGAGGGTGTGTTTAAAATACTATATTTGCTCTTGGTTTCTGTGGGGTAAACAGCACCTAATCAAGAGTTTTATCAATAAGAGCAACCTTTGAAAAAATGAGTAGTGACTGGTTAATGCTATAAACTATGTATCTTTCAAACCAACTTGATTTACTCAGACATTATTCAGATCGGTGAGTTTTTTCTTGTCTATCAATCAGCCATCCTTACATTTATATTTTCAGTATTTATCGAGTACTTACTATGTGCCAAGCAATATGTCATGTTCAGGGGATACAACAGTGGAAAAAGACAAATGAAAAAAACCTATCCTCAGACTTAAGATCTACATAGTGTTTACACAATATGCTTGTCATCATTCAAGCATGTTCCAAAGGCCATCAAATGTCCTAAAACACATAAGTAAAAGATACAAATTGAGCTAAGAATGAAACGCAGGGAAAGGACCAGTATTATTGATCTGGGAATAAATAAGCAAAAGCCTTTCATCAGTGTTTTGCAGGAGGATAAAGTGGGTAGCTTGAGCTGAGGTTCATGCGAGCTGACTAGACTAGAAGTGAAGCAAACATTTCATGTTAAAGCTTTCAAACAGTTCTTGCTGCGATTACTGGTCTCATCTCGGGCCTGAGACTATATCCTCTTTGCTTTTCCATCTCACATGCCCTAGACAAATGTAGATGGGTGCATTAGAGTGCCCCACACACCATCCACCTCTCTCAGGTAAAGCCTACTTACAGCTAATAGGAAATGGTTATGTATATATGTATGAAAGCTTAAAACCATGGTCATTAAAACCATCTTCATGTGATATAGGTGATACAAGTCATGAGGTTGAAAGTGGCTGGGGAAAAAATGTGACTGAAAAATCATGATCGAAAAATGATGCAGATCCTTTACCAAATACTATTAGTCACCAGTGTTTTCCAAGGTGGTTGGCAGAGAAAGTGCATCAGAATTACCTGGGCACCTTGCTAAGGAGGCACGTGGTCAATGAAGATTCTTAGAGGAAGGGTCTGGAGATCTGCATTTTTTTTAACAGCTTTGGGTGGGTTTTCATACACGTTGAACTTTGAGACCCAACAAGTTAATCCATTTTACCAAGAATGAATGTAAGTATCAATCTCAGAAAACTGTCTCTCTGAGAAATGGGCAAAGCGATAAAGCAGTATAAAAGAAAAAAAAAAAACTAATAAGGCATCGTTAGAGGAAATATAGAGGGATCTTGGAATATTTGAGATTTCCAGGACTGAACCTATATTTACAAAGTGCCTTACAGTTTCTTTAGAAGTCCAAGATGACTTTTCTAATGTTTGAGGTTGACCAGAGCCCAAATATATTTGCCAGAAGCAGATTTTCCCCCTCAGATTTAACCTCCCCCTCCCATGCATTTTTAGGGAAATTCAATCCATGTGTTCTTGGTAGTCTTGCCCTAAATTTATCAAAATGTCATTTTTGTAACAATAATTTGGTAGCCCTGTAGTATTTTAGAGTCTTTTGTTCCCCTTCAGAAACCGGAAGCTGCATTTGGCCAAAGACAGACTAACCTCAAACAGACAGAAGTTTGAGTTGGCTCCAGAACACAAGCCCCACAAGTATCCTGTGAGTCTCCCACAGGCTCTGGGCACTCTGCTTAGATAGAACCTAACCTTCAAAAAGCTCTCTCGCTTCAAAAAAGAAGGCATTTAATAATGGTAACATGACATTCTGGAAGATCGCGGGCTCAGCGAAAACTCATGCTTTAGTCTTGGGTTTTCCACCAATTTGCTGTGTGGCTTTGGTCAGATACTCTAGAACATCTCTGCTTCTCTCTTTTGTTCACATTTAAATGGGAGGATTAAATTATAGACGGTCCCTGACTTAGGATGGTTGAATTTATGATTTTTCAACTTTAGGATGGTGCAAAAGCAATGCACTTTGAGTAGAAACCATACTTGAAATTTTGAATTTTGATCTTTTCCTGGGCCAACAATATGCTGTAGAATGTTCTCTTATGGATGCTGGACTGTAGCAAGGGAGCCTCAGCTTCCAGTGAGCCATGTGATCACAAGCGTAAACAAGTGATACACTTAAAACCAACTGTACCCCTATAACCATTCTGTTTTTCACTTTCAGTACACCAATGAGATATTCAGCACTGTCTAATGAAATTGGCTTTGTGTTAGACAATTTTGCCCAACTATGGTCTAATGGGAGAGTTCTGAGCCTGTTTCAGGCAGGCTAGCCTAAAAGCTCTGATGTTTAGTAGATTAGATGTATTATATATATTTTCAACTTTAGATTTTGTCAACTGATGATGTGTTTATTGAGAGAGAACACCATCGTAAGACAAGGAAGATCTGTATGTGACCTTTGGGTCTAAAGTACTTCTCTGTCTCAAGTATCATAACAATTACTGAAATTGCTCCCTAGATTCTTCTACAACTGTAGTGTATTTTGGTTGGCTTATCTGTTTATTGCCTTTGCAAACACAATGCATTGCTATGTCTCTGGCTTCTTGCCAGGAAAGAGGAGCCAATTTGATTGTGTTGCTTCTGGATGTCAAAACATTCTTGTCTGACCATGCCACAGAAGAAGTTTGTCGAAAGTGTGACTAACTGACATAATGACTGATTGGCTGATAACAGCGGCTGACAGTGATTGATTGAGTGTAAAATTATCTGCTCTCATTACTTTTGAAATTGAATTCAGATTGGTTCTATTGGAGGGTTTCCATGGAGACCATAAGCCACTGAAGCAGGTGTTTGTGGATGCAGTGGCTTATTGTGATCAATACCTGTTTCCTGTGTGGGTCTGAAGAAATTATTTGTGATTGTAGTGGAAAGAGACAGCCATATATAAGGGGGGGGACCTCATGTTTAGTCTCACTGCAACGAAAAAACGGGCCTTCTCAAGCTTCTGCTTTGGCTGACTAGTCCATCATACATTCACATACATCATACATTCACTAATTTGCCATTCTTATTTTATTGTAAACTTGGAGGATTTGCATTTATAAAAGACAAGTATTGTAGGATTTTTCTTTTCCCCACTTTGAAGATCAGAACAGTATATAAATGTTCATACTTATTTTTAAAAATGTGATAGATTACAGTAACAACAAACATTTAATCAACTCTTAAGCACACACACGTTAATGCGGGACAAGAATGGTCCCTCAGGCTTTTTCTGGGTTGTTTCCATGAATGAAGAAGTCTTTAAACAATTTCGTGGGCTTGCTTATTGATCTCTTTCAATGGCATGCTATGTCTGCTCTTCAGGGAAGCCTTTCCTGACTGCCCCCATCAGAGTTAATGACTCCTTCCTCACTGTACCAGGGGCATTCTTCCATCTCTGGTTCTGTCTCCTGTTAGGACATTCATCTCAAGCCATCTTGCCTTCAAAGGCTTACATCTATCTTGCCCTCTTGCTGATGACCTCCTTGAGGACAGGGTCATTTTCTTTTGTCTTCATATCATCCTCAGCATCTAGTGGAGTTTGGAGACATCACAGAGGTTCACTACATGCCTGTTGCATTGAATTAACTGGGGCTACATTGCGAGATCCTCTCGTTCAAGCCTGGTGTTTAATGGGCTTCCCGCAGAGTGAGGCACATTCCCACCAGGTGCCTCCGTGGTTTAGTCGCTGTTTCCAGCCCTGTCGCTGTGTGTGTGCCCTCGAGGGCTGTTAGGGACTATTGTGTTTCAGGAGGCTGGTATCATAGTGGCAGTCTGTACAGCTTCTAGAGCAGCACTGACCTGTGTGTGTAAAACTTGAGTTCCTTAACCACCTGCATGAGAGCATGCGGAATCACGTAGAGTAATTCTGTAAGAAATCACAATTAAAAGAAAAAAAAGAAATCACAATCAAAATCACCCAGAGTGTTGGTTAAAGATATGATATCCCCGTACCTACTAATTCAGATTCTTTTGACTGAGTTTTGTAAGAAGGGTAAGCAATTTCAATACCACAACTTTGTGAATCTCTGCTGTAAGACAGACACATTCCTTGAGACTTCTAAACGGAAGTTAAGGCTTTTGGGCTTTTGTTTCTTTGTATTGCCTTTAGCTATAACAAAGAGGATGGGTGTTTTATGAAACTGTCCAGAGAAGTCATCTCACATGTTCATTGCAAAATACAGACTTGCTGCAAATAAGGGCCCAGCCAGTGGTGTCAGCCATGAAGAGATTGTTCCAGGGGTACCCTCCACAGGACACATGACAACAAGCAGTGTGCCGGTTGGCTTAGCCATGAACTTGATGGCCTTAGCTTTGTGCTTCCTGAAGTACACACCCTGCTTTGTGTTTTCCTCTCTAGAATAAATGCAAACCAGTGGAGATCTGAAGCTATCTCACGGCAGCAAGGGAAATCTCTGCCTTCTCCAGAGGGCTGTTTCTTCTTGCTTTGTCTTTGCTGGTGCTCTCCAATGGCCCATCCATGTCATGTCTTCCTCACAGAATCTGCCTCTTTGGATCCCAGCTCTTTCTTGCAGGAATTTTCTCTGCCAGATGCAGCCCCCAAAGAGAGGCTCCCCACCTGAAAGTTTGAAGAGGCTTATGCCTCTGGGGTTAATTCTCTCCTCGGTCTTACCTTGTTTACTTTTCCTACTTATCTTTCTGGGACTTCTTTCGTGAACTGCTGGGAGGGGCAGAGACTAGTTACGTTCTTTTGTTCTTAGGCCTCTTCCTTACTCCAGTGACAACCACAGCAGCTCCAAATACCAGGGCTGCCACGACCTGTTAGAATTTATTTTGCCCTCCCCTCTACTTTGGGTTTATCGTGCTCTAATTGACATATAGCATTGTAGAAGTTGAATGATTTGATAAGGCAGACGTTCCAAAATGATTCCCACATGATTCCTAAGTTTAGTTGACATCTGTCACCACACAAAGTTAGAGCATTTATTTATTTTTCATGTTTTTTGTTGGTTTGTTTTCTGCCTTTCAGAGTCTTTATGGAACCAATGAATGCTCATGGGGGTTCATGATTTTCTCCATACCCCTTCCCCCAACTTTGCCTCTCCCTCCCCCATCCCTCCCCCATCTCTTCGAAGTGCTTCTGTTCTTCTTTGTAGCCACCGTCTGTAGGAAGAGTCATGATCCTCATCTTCACGCCGTCAGTGGTATTACAGTTTGTTATGTAGCGTAAAAAAGTGTTTGTTATATAAAAAACAGCTTTTCTTACATGGTATTTATTAGTGATTCAGACACCTATCATTCATTTTACCTATTGTGGCCTTCAAGGTGAGCAGGAGCCCTCTGTTTTGTTCCAGAAGCCAGTGATAGTTGAAAAGCCTCCAGGTGGCTCTGCCCCGGGGGTCCCATGCCCTCCCTGCAGTCCCAGAACGGTTCCTGTGACCCCAGCTGTGTAGTTCAGGCAGGATTCTTAGGGCTCTTACGTGAAATGGAACAGAAAATTGCTTGATGTATTTTGCCACATGAAGTACCTTTAACCGCCGCTTGGTTCTTTATACTCTTTCGATTAAGAACTCTACTAACATTGTGTGGGTAAGTAAAAGATTCTTTTTATTTTTATTCTGTGGGAAAAAAAAAAGGAAGAAAAAAAAATCCAGGCATTGTCAAAATATTTGCTTAATCTTCCAGAATCGGGAAGTTGTGTAGCTGCTTGCTCTGACAGCCCAGAACAATGGTCATTAAATGAGAAGCAGATGTAACAAAGTCCGCGGTAAAAGCCTTCTATTACAGGCTGTAAGGGGAAAAAAATTAGTTGTTAACAGAACACAGTAAGCGTTATGGAATAAATCAGAACAAAACCATTCCCAATTACTGTACAAAGATAATTAAAGTCTACGACGCTAATTAAGGTCTGTTTATATCTATTTCTGTTTGTGTACAAACATATGCACATAGTTAAATATTTTCTATTGTTTTTTATGTGATGCTAACTTCAGAGTCGAGTCTCTCTGAATTTAACTTTTGTTTTTATATCACCAGGAAGTACAATCTCCAGAAATTGAAACTCCAGCTTTTCCTCCTTGATTTTACTTTATTTTTCTTGGCGCACTTCAAAAAAATATTTCAAGTATGCAACGCTACTTCCTTGAGTGGACTTTTTTGGTCTACTATGTTTTTCAGTGGGATCAACCAGATTTTCCCCCCACCATTCTTTAAAGAAAAAAGGGCTTTTCTTTGAATTTGACCAATATGGCAAAATATCTTCACACATTAGTGTTATGTAGGATTACCAAATGTCTTTTGGATAGGAATCTCAAGAAAATTCAAACTTGAAGAAAGAGAAATTGATAAATAATCCTCCCTCCTGGCAGTTCCCCCAGGGTTTTCATCACAGGCTATAAATATCACATAAATATTCCCTCACTGTAAGCTATAATTTTTTGGATGGATGTCAATGGTTTTTAAGTGGGAACAACAATGAGCTATAATTATCATTCGAAAGTCATTAGCTAAACAAGTGGAAAGGCAGTATCTTTCACCAAGGTCCAAGAATAGCCTCGGCCTATACTGTACTTGACTTAACTTTGTGAATTAGGAAGGGACCTAATTCTAAATTGCTGTTGACCCTCTTTTGAAAATGACTTCATGCCACCACCCAGATCAGCAATTTCATTTTTAAAAGAAAGTACATAGTTCTCCTTGGACTTCTTTCTCTTTCTTTCATTCCTTTTTTCAAACCTACCTGCTGTCTATGTTTTCCCTTAGTCTCCATCTACCATAGATTTAATATGGCTGCAAATGTATGGCAGTTCTTCCTACTGGGATTAAACTAAAAAAGAACTTGTATAGGAGTCAGAACTTCAGTCTTGAAACAGCATTGGTGAGACTTTATTCCAGACCAGTCCTGTTCAATAGAATTGTAATGCAAGTGGCATACAAAAAGTTAAGTTTTCTAGTAGCTGTATTTTTTTTTCTTTTCTTTTTTTAATTAACATATAATGTATTATTTGCTTCAGGGATGCAAGTCTGTGAAACATCAGTCTTACACAATGCACAGTCCTCTCCATAGCACATACCCTCTTCAATGTCCATAACCCAGCCACCCTGTCCCTCTCCTCCACCCCACAGCAACCCTCAGTTTCCTGAGATTAAGAGTCTCTTATGGTTTGTCTCCCTCCTGATCCCATCTTGTTTCATTTTTTCCCTCCCAAACCCCCCACGACGCCCCCCCACCTCTCAAATTCCTTGTATCAGAAAGATCGTGTGATAATATGATAATTGTCTTTATCTGATTGAATTATTTTGCTTACCATAATACCCTCTAGTTCTATCCATGTCATTGCAAATGGCTAGATTTGGGGGGTTTTTGATGGCTTCATAGTATTCCATTATATATATGTTTTATATATGTATATATACATACATGTATATACACACATATATGTATGTATGTATATACATACATACATATACCATCTTCTTTATCCATTCATCTGTTGATGGACATCTAGGTTCTTTCCATAGTTTGCCTATTGTGGACATTGCTGCTATAAACACTCAGGTGCACATGCCCTTTTGGATCACTACATTTGTATCTTTGGGATAAATACCCAGTAGTGCGAATGCTGGGTTGTAGGGTAGCTCTATTTTCAACTTTTTGAGAAACCTCCATACTGTCTTCCAGAGTGACTATACCAGCTTGCATTCCCACCAGCAGTGTAGGAGGGTTCCCCTTTCTCCACATCCTCGCCAATATCTGTCATTTCCTGACTTGTTCATTTTAGCTGTTTTGACTGGTGTGAAGTGGTATCTCACTGTGGTCTTGATTTATATTTTCCTCATGCCAAGATGTTGAGCACTTTTTCATGTGTCTCATGGCCATTTGGATGTCTTCTTTGCAGAAATGTCCGTTAATGTCTTCTGCCCATTTCTTGATTGGATTACTTGTTCTTTGGGTGTTAAGTTTGATAAGTTCTTTATAGATTTTGGAAACAAGCCCTTTATCTGATATGTCATTTGCGAATATGTTCTCCCATTCTGTCAGTTGTCTATTGGTTTTGTTGACTATTTCCTTTGCTGGTCTATCCTTGTGCTTTTGATCTTGATGAAGTCCCAATAGTTCATTTTTGCCCTTGCTTCCCTTACCTTTGGCGATGTTTCTAGGAAGAAGTTCCTGTGGCTGAGGTTGAAGAGGTTGCTGCCTGTGTTCTCCTCTAGGATTTTGATGGATTCCTGTCTCACATTGAGGTCTTTCATCCATTTGGAGTCTATTTTTGTCTGTGGTGTAAGGAAATGGTCCAGTTTCATTTTTCTGCATGTGGCTGTCCAGTTTCCCAACACCATTTGTTGTTGAGACTGTCTTTTTTCCACAGGACATTCTTTCTTGCTTTGTCAAAGATTAGTTGACCATAGAGTTGAGGGTCCATTTCTGGACTCTTTATTCTGTTCCATTGATTTATGTGTCTGTCTTTGTGCCAGTACCATACTGTCTTGATGATTACAGCTTTGTAATAGAGCTTGAAGTCTGGAATGGTGATGCTGCCAACTTTGGTTTTCTTTTTCAATATTTCTCTGGCTATTTGGGGTCGTTTCTGGTTCCATATAAATTTTAGGATTATTTGTTCCATTTCTTTGAAAAAAGTTGATGGTATTTTTGTAGAGATTACATTAAATGTGTAGATTGCTTTAGGTAGTGTAAACATTTTCACATTATTTGTTCTTCTAATCCATTAGCATGGAACACTTTTCCCTTTCTTTGTATCTTCCTCAATTTCTTTCATGAGTACTTTATAGTTTCTGAGTACAGATTCATTGCCTCTGTGGTTAGGTTTATTCCTAGGTATCTTATGGTTTGGGGTGCAATTATAAATGGGATTGACTCCTTAATTTCTCTTTCTTCGTTCTTGCTGTCAGTGTATAGAAATGCAACTGATTTCTGAGCATTGATTTTTATATCCTGATACTTTACTGAATTCCTCTATGACTTCTAGCAATTTTGGAGTGGAGTCTTTTGGGTTTTCCATATAAAGTATCATATCATCTGCAAAGAGTGAGAGTTTGACTTCTTCTTTGCCTATTCGGATGCCTTTTATTTCTTTTTGTTGTCTGCTGAGGCTAGGAATTCCAATACTGTGTTGAATAGCGATGGTGATAGTGGACATCCCTGCCGTGTTCCTGACCTTAGGATAAAAAAGCTCTCAGTTTTTCCCCATTGAGAATGATGTTTGCTGTGGGTTTTCTATAGATGGCTTTGATGATATTGAGGTATGTACCCTCTATCCCTACACTTTGAAGAGTTTTGATCAAGAAAATATGCTGTACTTTGTCAAATGCTTTTTCAACATCTATTGAGAGTATCAAATGTTCTTATTCTTCCTTTTATTAATGTATTGTATCACATTGATTGATTTGCGGATGTTGAACCAACCTTGCAGCACATGAATAAATCCCACTTGGTCAGGGTGAATAATCCTTTTAATGTACTGTTGGATCCTATTGGCTGGTATTTTGGTGAGAACTTTTGCATCTGTGTTCATCAAGGATATTGGTCTGAAATTCTCCTTTTTGATGGGGTCTTTGTCTGGTTTTGGGATCAAGGTAATGCTGGCCTCATAAAATGAGTTTGGGAAGTTTTCCTTCCATTTCTATTTTTTGGAACAGTTTCAGGAGAATAGGTATTAGCTCTTCTTTAAATGTTTAGTAGAATTGCCCTGGGAGGCCATCTGGCCCTGGGATCTTGTTTGTTGGGAGATTTTTGATGACTGCTTCAATCTCCTTACTGTTTATGGGTCTGTTCAGGTTTTTGTTTTTTTTTTTTTTTCCTTCCTGGTTCACTTTTGGTAGTTTATATGTCTCTAGGAATGCATCCATTTCTTCCAGATTGTCAAATTTGCTGGCATATAGTTGCTCATAATATGTTCTTATAATTGTTTGTATTACTTTGGTGTTGGTTGTGATCTCTCCTCTTTCATTCTTGATTTTATTAATTTCGGTCCTTTCTCTTTTCTTTTTGATAAACCTGGCCAGGGGTTTATCAATCTTATTAATTCTTTCAAAGAACCACCTCCTAGTTTTCTTGATCTGTTCTACTGTTCTTTTGGTTTCTATTTCATTGATTTCTGCTCTGATCTTTATTATTTCTCTTCTCCTGCTGGGTTTAGGCTTTCTTTGCTGTTTTTTCTCCAGCTCCTTTAGGTGTAGGGTAGGCTTGTGTACTTGAGACCTTTCTTGTTTCTTGAGAAAGGTTTGTATTGCTATATACTTTCCTCTCAGGACCACCTTTGCTGTGTCCCAAAGATTTTGAAGAGTTGTGTTTTCATTTTCGTTTGTTTCCATGAATTTTAAAAATTCTTCTTTAATTTCCTGGTTGACCCATTCATTGTTCAGGAGGATGCTCTTTAGCCTCCATGTATTTGAGTTCTTTCCAACTTTCCTCTTGTGGCTGAGCTCTAGAATCTGCTAGATCTGAATCTGCTAGATTCAAAGCATTGTGGTCTGAAAATATGCAGGGAATGATCCCAGTCTTTTGGCACTGGTTGAGGCCTGATTTATGACCCAGGTTGTGATCTGTTCTGGAGAATGTACCATGTGCTCTCGAGAAGAATGTGTATTCTGTTGCTTTGGGATGGAATGTTCTAAATTAATCTGTGATGTCCATCTGGCCCAGTGTGTCATTTAAAGCCTTTATTTCCTTGTTGATATTTTGCTTAGATGATCTGTCCATTTCAGTGAGGTAGGTGTTAAAGTCCCCTACTATTATTGTATTATTGTTGATGTGTTTCTTTGATTTTGTTATTAATTGGTTTATATAATTGGCTGCTCCCATGTGAGGGGTATAGTTATTTAAAATTGTTAGATCTTCTTGTTGGATAGAACCTCTAATTATGATACAGTGTCCTTCCTCATCTCTTGCTATAGTCTTTGTCTTAAAATCTAATTAGTCTAATAATAAGGACTGCCACTCCAGCTTTCTTTTGATGTCCATTAGCATGGTAAATTGTTTTCCACCCCTAACTTTCAATCTGGAGGTGTCTTTGTGTCTAAAATGAGTTTCTTGCAGACAGCATATCAATGGGTCTTGTTTTTTTATCCATTCTGGTAACACTGTGTCTTTTGATTGGGGCCATTTAGCCCATTTACATTCAGGGTAACCATTGAAAGATATGAACTTATTGCCATTGTATTGCTATAAGGTGACTGTTACTGTATATTGTCTCTGTTCCTTTCTGGTCTGTTACTTTTAGGCTTTCTCTTTGCTTAGAGGATCCCTTTCAATATTTCATGTAGTGTTGTTTTGCTGTTTGCAAATTCTTTTAGTTTTTGTTTGTCCTGGAAGCTTTTTATCTCCCCTTCTATTTTCAATGACAGCCTAGCTGGATATAGTATTCTTGGCTGCATACTTTTCTTGTTTAGTGCCTGAATATATCTTTTCCGGCCTGCCAGGTCTCTGTGCATAGGTTTGCTGCCAGTCTAAGATTTCTACCATTGTATGTTTATAGACCTTTTGTCCCGAACTGCTTTCAGGATTTTTTCTTTGTCACTGAGACTTGTAAGTTTTACTATTAGATGATGCGTGTGGACCTATTTTTATTGATTTTGAGGGGGATTCTCTGTGCCTTTTGGATTTTGATGCTGTTGCCTTTGCCAAATTAGGGAAATTATCTGTTATAATTTGCTTCAATATACCCTTCTGCCCCCCTCTCTCTTTCTTCTTCTTCTGGGATCCCAATTATGCTAATATTGTTTCAGCTTATGGTATCACTTATCTCTCGAATTCTCCCCTTGTGGTCCAGTAGTTGTTTGTCTCTCTTTTTCTCAGCTTCTTTATTCTCCATCATTTGATCTTCTGTATCACTAATTCTCTCTTCTGCCTCATTTATTCTAGGAATAAGAGCCTCCATTTTTTATTACACCTCATTAATAGCTTTTTAAAATTTCAACTTGGTTAGATTTTATTTCTTTCATTTCTCTAGAAAGGGCTTTTGTTTCTCCAGAAAGGGATCCTCTGGTATCTTCCATTCTTTTTATGAGCCCAGCTAGCTAGCATCTTGATAATCGTCATTCTGAACCCGAGTTCAGACATCTTACTAATGTCCACATTGAGTAGGTACCTAGCCATTGGTACTGCCTCTTCTTCCTTTTTTTTTTTTTTGTGGTGAGTTTTCCTGCCTTGTCATTTTATCCAAGTAAGAATAGATGAATGAGAGAACAAAATACAAAGAGTATATAAATGACCCCAGAAGGATATACACTAACCAAATCAGAAGAGATCCAAAACCAGACGTGAATAAAGGCGGAAAAAACGAAAAACATAATAATATATAGACCAGTGAATAGAACAGAGCCACACACTTGATTTTGGGTGTATTTTGGTCTGTTAAAAGAAACTACGTGTGTGTGTGTATGTATATATGTATATATATATATACATACAGACACACAAAAATAAGGGTAAACATGATGAAGGGATGGGATATGATTGTAAAGATGAAAATTTAAAAAGATTCTAAAAATGGAATTGATAGCATAAGAAGCTGGTTGAAAAAAGAAAAGAAGAAAAAAAAGAGGAAAGAATGTGATCAGGCTGGAGACTAGAACAAAGCCATGTGCTAGATTTAAGGTATATTTTGATCTATTAGACAAAATTGTATACCAGAATTTTAAAGAAAAACCTACATGTGTAAAAAAAAAAAAATAAGGTTAAATACAATGAAGGGATAGAATATGACTATAACAATGAGTATTTAGAAAGATTTTAAAAAGGTATTATTAAGATAAAATAGTTTAAAAAGTTAAAAGAGGAAAATTTTTTAAAAAATAGAGTAAGAAGAAAATAAAATTTTAAAAATTGAACTTTGAAAGACTAAAGAATCACAGGGGAAAAGCCATGAATTCTATATGTTGCTTTCCCCCTCACTCTGGAGTTCCACAGTTCCCATTGATTGGTGAACTTGATCTTGGCTGGATGTTCTTGCTGATCTTCTTGGGGAGGGGCCTATTGCCGCCATTCTTAAATGTCTTTGCCCAAGGTGGAATTGCATGGCCCTTGCCAGGGGCCAGGCTAAGTAATCTGCTTGGGTTCTTTCTCAGTAACTTCTCTTCCCTGAACACTTTCTGTACAGCTTTGAATGCTGGGAATGAAAGTGGCAGCCTCCCAGTCTCTGGCCTTGTAGCAACTGATAGCTCTGGGCCCCACTCCTCAGTGCGCCCTCAGCGAAAATCAGTCAGTCACTCCCATCACCCTGTTCTCCGGCTGCACTCCCAGCTCACCCATTCTGTGTTGGAGCATTTCTATCTCTGGCGCACAGCCCCATTTGGAGTCTCCAAACCAAGCCGATTTCTGCAGCACGCTCCTGCACCATTCCCCCCAGTTGAGGCAGATGAGTCTCCCCAGATCCGCCACTAGTGACATCCCTGCTTGAAGAGCAGTGGCCCAGCTCTTTCTCGGATCACAGTCTAAGGTAACCCTGAGCTGAGAGCCACTCCTCAGCTCCATCTCTGCAGCCAGCTAACCCACTCGATACCTGGGAGGTCTGCCACACTCAGGCACCCCCATTCTTTTGTGACCCCGTGGGTCCTGAAACCACACTGTCCCCACGTGGTCTCCACCCCCCTGCCTTGCCTTTGGAGTGACATGCCTCGGTGGAGCAGACTTCTAAAAGTTGCGATTTTGTGCTCCACTGATCTACTGCTTGCCGGGAGCTGGTCCCTCCCCCTGCAGTCTCTCTTCCCATATATTGCCTGTGATTCAGTTCTCCTCATGTCCTACCTTCCAGAAAGTGGTCAATTTTCTGTTCCCAGAATTGCTGCTCTTCTTCTCTTCAATCTCCTATTGAGTTTGTAGATGTTCAAAATGGTTTGATAACTGCCTAGCTGAACTTCTGGGACCTGAGGATATTTAGGTCTCCTACTCCTTGCCCATCTTCTCTAGTAGCTGTATTTTTAAAAGAAGAAACTGATGAATTTTGACAAAAGATTTTGGGTATTTTAGGTTAAAAATCCATTAATTTTAGCATTTAACCAATAAGTAATTGCTAGTGATATAGTTCACATTCTCTTTTCCATACTAAGTCTTCAAAGTCTGGTGTGTATTTTAGATTTGCAGCACACCTGTACTTGGACTAGCCATGTTTTAACCACTCAGTAGCCACATGGGCCAGCGGCGACCAAACTGGACAGCACAGCTTTAAATAACACTTGGAGAGGACCCCGTGTGACATTAACCAAATCTGGGGGCTTGAGTGTCTTGTTCACATGGAGCTACTTATCTAGGTCAGTTTGGAGATGAAGGCAGAATCCCCTTGCTTCTCGCTTGGGTGGCGATGGATTTGGAGAAAGGAAATTGTAGGAGGTTTCGGAAAGTTGAAGGGTGTGATTGATACAAAATGATGATTTTTGAGTAGAAAACTACAAATGTGGAGCTTAGTTTTACTTGTGTGAGAGCTGTCTCTTTGGGCTTGATGTTCTGTTATGAGCCAGCTAGGACCTAACTAGAAGGATCAGGGGGAAGAATTCATTCTCTCTGAACAATTTCAGAGCAGAAGGAACATTTGGTTTGAAGGAAAGCTCAGCACCCCTCTGTCCTGCTTGCCTGAGGCAGCTTCTATTGCCCCGAAGACTCTCTCACGTAGTCTATGCTGTGTTCTTTTCTACCCACAGACTGGAGCCTGAATCTGTTCCCAGCTCAGTGATAAACACACAGAGATTCCTTGAGGTGTAGCCAGAGAGAGTTGACTTTTCAAATCTGATAGCCCTCAGTTTGAACAGCTCAGTGACTTGAAGCAAATTGCAGATCTGAATCTGTTTCTAGCAGTAAACCAGGAAAGATAATGCCTACCTTACAGAGTTGTTTGAGAAGTAAATACCATGAAGTGTATAAAGCACTTGGCGGAGTGCCTGACACATAGTAGGCAGTCAATAAAAGATGGGTATCATCATAATGTAAACATGACATAAGTATACACATAAATAATAATGTCAACATATTTAATTACTGTCTCAAGCTGCTGTCGTGGTCCTTTGCAAAAGGAGCTTTTTGTCTTCCTCTAGGGCCTGTCACTGAAAACAATGTTCTGTAGTTTATGATCTGCATGAAAATAATTTTTGGTTAAGCCAGGGTAGGAACTCTGGATGTCTAGGCTATTAGGAAACTCCTAAGTATTTGTCAAACTAAGCTCCTGCCTCCTTCAGAATGACTTAAACTGTAAATGTGAAATGTTTCTAATATCCATACTTGGCCCAGCCTGGGTATGTGACCATGTGAGGAAACTTGTTATGGTTGTCATCTGAAAAGGTGGGGACGTGCTTTGGTCTACTCTGTTGACCAAATACTGATAAAATTCTTGCTTTTTACATTTGAGGGGCTTGTTTTCTTGGAAACCACCTTTTTGTTACTTATGTTCTCTCGTTAACTTTCAAGGGTACAAGTTGAGCAGAATCATACACTGACTCTTTCTTCAGGCCAGAAAGGCACTATTCGCAGGATTCTCTTTCGTTTGTGGGGAAGAGGGTGGCCAGGATCTTTGCTCTTTTGTTTGAAACTCTTTGCTTTAGATTATGTTTGGGCCATATTTTAAAGCGTATTTTATGATCCCTAGAAGTGCTAACTATAATTGGTTAAATGTGATGTGAGCCACTTGGAAGGGTTTTCTTTGTAATTCTGCATAGTTTCAAGTACTCTGGGTGTCATCTTGTTAACCAGCCAATTAAGTGAAGAGTTCTTTGAGAGCATGCGCTGAATTTGACGTAGGTGGCTTGTGTAAAATGTGTCCCTCTCACGGTGTACTTCTCCCAGAACACAAAGAGACACTTTTCCAAAGACAGACCTTTTCAGGAGATCAGGGGTAAAGTGACCATTCTTGGCAGGACCCATCAGAGGGACAAATATCCTCCAGTTCTTCAGAAGGAGAGTCAATAATACTGAGAACAAAATTATGATCATCTTTATCTGTTATACAGAAACATCTACGTTTAATATTTTGCATAAAATATTTCTCTAACCATTTTTGTGGTTCTGCCCTTCGGCTCTTGCTCCCACATCATGATGGAATAAGCAATAACACACTGTTAGCCTTTCACACCTTTTCTCCTCGCTGATACAGAGGTGTGTATATGCACGGGACCATAGCTGGGCGGGGGGGTAATCTCAATGGAGGTTTTTTGGTATGGAAATAGAGGCATACTCTACATTGTTTTACATTTCACAGTGCATCATGTACACATCCCTAAAACTCAGTAGAGTTCTGACACACTACCCTTCCCCTTCTAAATTGCCAAAGAGATCTTTAACTGCCTCCTACACGCAAACTTAGAACACACACACAACCACATTATATTCCAAATCCTTACTGACAGTAGTCTCAGAAGTTGGTTGCTTGCTAAGCTAAGTTATGTGTCAGTTCAGAATGCATCTGAGCTAAACCAAATCAAAAGAGTATTTCCATTTGGTGTAGACCAGAAAAGAAATTATTAAAATAACTGGCATCGTTATATCTTATGAGAAATATAGACCCTAGATGAATATGTGTCATATAAAGGTACTCTTCACCTGGAGTCTAGCAAGGTCTGGAAAAGTATATAAATGACAGTTTTGTAAATATCTCATTTCACTGAATTTGACATTCAGAGAGAATTTTTACTTATATTATAGTTGAGTGTCAGCTGGCCAGTAACAACTTTGGATTTAATATTTTTATTCAGCTGTGGTTTTTACCCATTCTTTGCCTAGATATTGTCAGGAGGCTAATAATTTATAAATAAATTCAGTTCTATCCAGAAACTCTGTATTAAACAGTTACTAACACAAACTAATTGTGTTGGTCTTGAAGTGTTAAGATGATATCTTAAACAACCTGTGCTATTATTTTATTAAAATGAAATGTGACTTGTACGTATGCATACATATACACACACACTAAATATAACTGTTTTGTGAGTTTTAAACTTTATTTTTCTAATATCTTTTAAAACTGTTAGAGTTATTCTCAAATGAAATTGAAGAAGAGATAACCTAAAATAAGGTATATTATCAGACATAAATGTGTTTACTAAGTTGCATATACATATCAGTTAAGGGATCATTCTTTTTAAAGATTGTATTTATTTATTTGAGAGGGAGACAGAGCACAAGAGGTGGGGAGGGGCAGAGAGAGAGGAAGAAGCAGACTCCTCGCTGAGCAGGGAGCATGATACGGGTCTTGGCCCCAGGACCCCAAGATCATGACCTGGCCTGAGCTGAAGGCAGAGGCTTTACCGGAAGAGCCACCCCGGTTCCCCCAAGGAATCATTTTTAAATGCTACAGTTTTTAAGTCCTTGAATGGGATGCAAAGGCGTGGATGGCTTTGTTTTGTGCATATTCACTATCTTGATATGAGCCCTAAACTTTCCTGACAGTCTTTTCTACTTCTCTGATCAACTCATTGTCCCATATAACACAACAGCCATTTCATCCTTTCTCAAACTCTCTCCCTGCCACTGCATCATTGATGACCTCCTATTTTATATTCTGTTCTCTCAAATGGGTCATGCCCACTGACTTCTGAAAAAGTAGCAAGACTAATACGAAGAACTTTATTTTCTTCTGAACCATTTGAGAGCAAGTTGCCAACCTCTTGCCCTATCATCCTAGAATACTTAGTTTATAATCCCTATATACAAAGATACTCTCCTTGCATATGCATGATCTAACCATTGAAAATCAGGCCGGAAAAGCACTGATACATGACAACCTGTGAATCTGTTGACCCTGTTCAAGTTTTACCAGTTGCCCGATGCTTATATGTATATAAATACAATTGCAAATATAAATATACAAATGTCTTGTCCTTCTAGAGCAAAATGTTCCAGTTTAGAGTAACATATTACATTTAGTTGACATGTATCTTTGGTTTTCTTTCTTTTATGTAGTGTAATTTCTGTCTTCCCTTGACACAGTTGAAGAGTACAGGCCAGTTATTTCATAGAATGACTCTTATTTTGGGTTTGTCTTAGGATTAGATTCCATTTATGCAGCATCAGGCTACTCAGTATTAGAATTCCTCACAGTCCAGTTGACTTTTTCTTCCCTTCTTGCTGAGCCAAGTTCACACACGCCCAGGGTTCCATTTATCTCCCTTTAGGTGGTTCACAGATTCATATCTCAAGTTCAGGCCTCTCCAGGAAGCTCTAGATTCATGGAACCAACAGTCTCCCTGTTTCTCTTCTTGAATACTAAATACCAATCAATCACCTTTTACTATTGATTTGACATCTCAAACATCCTAATCTGTCCACCTTGGTCCATCAGTGCTACCTCAACCCTTGCCTTGGACTCTCACAGCCTCTTAATTGGTCTGTACATTTACTGTTTGGTTTCCTCCAATATATTTTCCTTATTTCAGCCACATGATCTTTTCAAAATGGAAAATTGGTTGTCATTTCCCCCTTGCTACTTAAGACCCTCCAGTGATACCTCCTGTGTGCTTTGGACAGACAAAATGTTAACGTGACCAGTGGGGTCCTGTGTGGACCACTTACTCCCTCTTCATCTTGATCTCATGTCTGACCTTCCCTATTCTGGCCATACTGACCTTTCTGTCTTTCCTGTTGTGTGTACCGTGTTTCCTCCAAACACAGAACCCTTGCTCCCCTCAGCTCATCATCTTCCCAGACTTCCAGTATTTTTAAATAACTATTGAGATGTGATTCACATACCACTTAAAGTGTACATTTCTGTGTTTTTTAGTATATTCAGAGTTCTGCAACCATCACCACTATCTAATTTCAGAAGAATTTCATAATTGCAAAAAGTAATTCCCTACTCATTAGCCACCACTCCTCATTCATACCTGTTAGCAGTTACTTTTCATCCCACCCACCCCTAGCTGGTCAGCCCTAAGCACCCACAATCTACTTCCAGTCTCTATAGATTTTCCTGTTCTGGACATTTTATATAAGTGAAATATACAATATGTGGTATTTTTTGACTGGCTTCTTTTCACTCAGCATAACGTTTCCAGAGTTCGTACATGCTATAGCATGAGTCAGTACTTCATTCCTTCTTATGGCCAAATAATATTTCACTCGGTGAATATATCATATTTTATTTATTCAGTCATGAGTTGATGTACATTTGGGCCAACTTTAAAGTCTTGAATCAAGTATCCCGTCTTCAGAGAATTTCCCTTAAAGCATAGCAAGTGTAGATCCTGCTAAATGGGGTTTTGTTGTACAGTATCTCTGCCTCTCTATCTCTCTCTCACTAGTGATAGCATTTCTCAGAGCTGCGGTTTTTGTCTGCTTATTTCTTGGCCTAAATAAATGCTGGTCTTTCCCACCATCACTTGTAAAACAGAGAAGGCGGGGACCGTATCTGTTTTGACTTACATGGTGTGCCAACAGCTAACACAGGGGCATGCACACAGTAGGAACTGATTAGATATTTGTTAAATGAATGAATCGTAATGCTGTTCATTGAAACAAGATTGTTTCTGGCAGTCTAGATATTTGAACCATTTGTATGAATTTCCTTGGCATGACCTCTATTA
The DNA here is from genome assembly GCF_002288905.1 of Enhydra lutris kenyoni. Classification (NCBI taxonomy): domain Eukaryota; kingdom Metazoa; phylum Chordata; class Mammalia; order Carnivora; family Mustelidae; genus Enhydra; species Enhydra lutris. Next base: position 14,174,530 of record NW_019154115.1, on the reverse strand, counting down.
TGCCTTAGATCGCAAGGGCCCTCCATAAACCGTTCATTTCTTCCTCTTGCTTCCAGCACGCCTTTACTCAATTGTATTTCTTAATAGAATTCAACATTTATTGTATATATTTATTTGAATTAAGTTGCAAAAACATAGATGTGACTGTGAGAGGCCAAAGCAGAGGAGCATGGGGAAGTGAATGCATGGCGAGCCCGTAGCAGAGCTGGAAAGGTCTGGATGACTGTCAGCTGGGAAGGGCAATGGGATTCAGGGGCATGCTTCTGTAAACATCTGGGGAGAAACTTTTTTTGATGAGTTTCCTGTTTGTACTTAAAGTACGGGAAGTAGTTCATGCGAAACATTTTTTTGCTTGAACGAGTGGTCAGCTGGAATGACTTGGTTCTCTTCCCGACTCCCTTACTGAGGGTTAGGCATGGTGCTATGAGCTTTAGGTGTGGAGTTTCCTTTAATCCTGCCACCCACCTTGTGAGCTAGGCGTTACTGTTACCATTTTACAGATGAGTAAACTGAGGATTTAAGAGAGAAAAGTCACTTGGCCTTTGTCCCATAGTTTTTCTAATTCTAAATCTTACATTAACTCCTGCAGTTTTAGATATTAACTGTTCATTTTGGCAGGTGTAGGGTCTCTTTTTAATTGAAAGGTTTAAAATAGAGAATTAAACTAGAAAATCACAAGCTATTGATGATTCTGCCTGGAATTAAAAAAGAAAGAAAGAAAGAAAAGAAAAGAAAAGAAAGAAAGAATGAACAACTCTGGTAGAGCAGAGATCACTTAAGTTCTGGAGCTGGATGGAGCTGGAGTCCATACCTACCTCTATCGTTACTAGTTGAGGGCATTACTTACTGTCCCCAAACCCCAGTTTTTTAATTTTATAAGTGGGAATAATTATATCAGTCTCAGTGGCTAGTGAGGGGTTAAATGAAACAAAAAGAACAAATCTCCAAGCCAGTGCTTGACACAAACTATATGCTTTTTTTTTTTTTTTAAGATTTTATTTATTTGCCAGAGAGCACAGGAGAGAGGGATAGAGAGTATAAATAAGGAGCAGCAGACAGAGGGAGAAGCAGGCTCTCTGCTGAGCAAGCAGCCCTATGTGGGACTCCATCTCAGAACTTTGGGATCAGGACCTGAGCCGAAGGCAGATGCTTAACTATCTGAGCCACCCAGGCATCCCCAAAATATGTGCTTTAAAAAAAGGTCACTTCTCCTTTTTTTTTTTTCCCCTCTTCTTCTATAGTAATATGCAAATGAATGGCTTCTGTAGAAAGTTTGAGCTAGCTCACCCAGCTAACACTTTTTTTAGGCCAAGATTAGAAAGAAATTAGGTACTAAACTGTGAAAATGATTGTTGGAAGAAGAAACTTCCCTTCTCACCTGAAATAGTTATCTATCGTTGAGTAACTGTCCATTCAATTAGTACTATTCAAGCACAGAAATGGATATGATACTAATGGTGCTTTGCCCACACTGGGCTTAAGATCCAATAGAAGAGACACAAACAAACAAGCTTTTACAATTCAACCAAATACAGCTCACTTACTACTATGACAGATACCTTTGAAGCAGCATGGGGAAATGTGACGACATTTTTTGCGGGCCAGAAGGCTTTCTAACTTGCTTCTGGTGCGGTTAAGACTCCATGGCCTCTGGGAGCCAGTGAAAATCCTCCCCCCTTACTGCACTATAATTACCAGGGAGAGGAAGTGCAGCGTGTTTCATGAGGCTGAGTCTCCCATTAGGTGCTAAAGGACAATATTGTTCACATATCCCACCTAACAAGTCCTGCAGAAGCAAAAGTTCATCAGCCATAGGGACTTCCTGTGTCTGGTTTTTAAGATTTTAAAACAGGAACGGACTGAGGATGAATTTGGAGGTCTACTTGAAAAGTTTAATTCTATATACATGTTTCTAATTACTTTGTTGTGAAATAGAGCTTGCCAGGCCAGCCAGTGGCTTATTTCACTCTTTATGAGGCAAGCATATTAAATATGACAGGAGACCCACTGGAACTGTGGATGGTATTTCACGCAATAGTGTTAAATATTGGGGAGCTGGGCAGACCTGGAGATGAAGTACGCTTGATTTCTTTGGGAGTCACTTTGTTCTTAAATACCCAAATACCAGATATTTAAACACATTTTCGTGATTCCTTTGAATTAAAATCAAACAGAATGGCTACCGTTGTAATTCTGCTGCTTCTAGCAATTCGCCAGCAGAATACGTCCCGAAATAGCAGATATACAATGCAGCATACACTTTGGTAAATCTAATAATCTCATGAACTCCTTTGTGCCTGGGTTAGTCATCTACATAGCTTTAACGGTGAACTTTATAAAATTTGGAACCTCATGAATCAGAAGGGGAAAAACAAAAGTGGACAGTTTTAACAATGATGGATGAGTTGCTAGGGAGTAAAATTAAATGGTTGATAATAATTGTGGTAGCTCACAAAGACTGATGTTATTTACAAAAGCTCCATTTTGCATGTAATCAGATGTCTATTCCCATGAGCTGGGTCATAATTCATATTCCACTTTAATGTTCGTGGAAAATGTGCTTCTCTCTGTGTATGTATTATTTTTAGGATGTTATGTTTCCTTGGTGCATACACAATGAGCCTGAAATCCTTTAGGAATGTGTTTAATTTGAAAGTTTTATCCTCTGGGTCTGGTTAATTCAAATACACAGCTAGGAACATTACGTTGGGGTCTGAAAGAATGTGGGCATGGCAAATTACGTGCACAAAGACAGCCCCATCCAGTGTTTCCCGTACTCATTTGGTGAAAGGATGCAGGGAGAATTCTTTTCTTCCCAAACTTTTTCATCTATTCATTTAATATTTCTGAACTAATTCCTTATCTTAATCAGCTTGAATTATACTGGACCATATTTCTTTGCTTTTCAACTTAGAACCATCTCTGGTGGCTCTTCTGAATTAAAATGTTAAGCCTAGGGACCTTTGATAAATTTCCTCCAGGGTGTCCTGGGGCCTCCCTTATAGTCTCTCCCATCCTTGGTCACAAAGATGGTCTGAGCTGCATTTTTCATCCCCAGCAGTTGGGGAAGATCAAGGATCACAGCTCTCGGAAAAGAGTGAGATTTGTCCCACCATCTCAGAGAAGATGTTTCTGAATCATGTCGTTGTGTCATGGAAGAAGAGCGGGGGCCTGGGAATTTAGCCCAGAAGCCTTTCAAGGGAATGAGTGGCTCTCTGGGAGCTGTAAGTTCTCTCAGGAGAGACATTTTTATAGGGCTCTGTGAAACTCAGTCTTACATATGGACAGAGACACGCGTCTTGTGATTTGAGAAGTCTGAAGAGAAATTAAGTCTTGTCCCAGTGGGTAGTGCTTTGCTGAGAGAATGGTCAGAACACGCTAGAGCATCCCAGGATGCTGATAGGGACTTCTGTATACATTGTGGGGCTTCAGAGTGGCACAGACTTAGGTCTGAGTCCTGACCACTGAACTCATTACACATGTGATCTGGGCCTGGACTGAAGCTTTGGACATCTTCAGCAGCAAAAAAAAAAAAAAATTGTGATGCGAAAACATGTAATGCAACCATGTCATTCAAAAAATAACACCAAAAGTTAAACCAGAAAGTGAGTATGGGGAGTTCTAATACATTGCTACTTTCTCCCCCAAGGTAAATGCAATTTATAATTTTTTTTTTTTTAACTTTCACATTACCCCCCAAATTTGCTCTTGCTATGCTGGTATTCTCAGCCTGGGTTTTGTGTAGAAACCCAATGCATGGGATCACCACTTCCGTTTCTGGGAATTATGCTATTTCTTTCTTTCTTTCTTTCTTTTTTTAAAGAGCATAAATGTGAGCTGAGGTGGAGTAAGGGAAGAGCAGAGGGAAAGGAAGAGAGAATCTCAAAGAGGCTCCACACCTAGCATGGAACTCGATGCAGGGCTCAATCTTATGACCCTGTGATCATGACCTGAGCCAGAATCAAGAGTCAGACACTTAACCCACTGAGCCACCCAGGTGCCCCTGGGGGTTATGCACATTAAACACACAGAAGTATGTCGTGGACCAGGTACAGTGCCACACATGTAATCAATTCTCAGTGTAGGTTACTTTTTTTTTTTTTTTTTTTTCCATTTCTCATCCTTCCCTCCACCCCAGACTCTTAGGGACCAGTTTTAAGGTCCTCTGGTGCAAGGTAATTGGGCCTTCTGAACTGGGTTTGATCCAGGCAGGTAGGAGAGTACCATGGTTCTATATATCAGTGTATACACATTGGGTACTTTCGTCTTTTTTCTTGAGCCATGGGGGGTTAACTACCATTGAAGACAACGTGTGGGATGAGCTTTGTCATCCCAGGTAAAAATCATGAATGGGAAGGAGTCAGGTTTGTGTTTATGACCAGTGACTTTGCATCTTATATAGACTGTTCCTGCCCCAGGGGAATTTGCATAGACAAAAATTGCCAGACCTCTTCACTGGAACAGTGTGGGGATACCAGTAACCGGTCTGCCATCTTAAAAGTTCGTAGCTGATCCTGAGATGGTCCTGACTCTTCGTAGCCCTCCAAAAGTGAAGCACCTAGTTCTGTCATTTATTAAACTTTGGTCACCACCAGGAGTAATGCTGCCTCCCTGCATCTCTTACCCTGAGGAGCCAAAGGCAAACGGCAAACTCAGTCTTGAATTCTTTAAGAGGTCATTTTCCCCTACCTTTATCTAGACAGCCAAACCACAAACAAGGTTTAGAATGGAATTAGCCAGTAAATCCTCAGTTAACCAAGTCCCTGAAATCTGAGTGGATCTTGTTGTGATGGGTCTTAGGGATTGTAGTTTTACCCAGCTTTAAAGTAAGAAAACACAAAACTACAGAAAGGTATCTTCCTTAACAAGGGAGGATTCTGATTGTGACCCCATCTCCCTGTTCTTAGTGCTGATCCCTATCAGTTTTATCATGGCTTTTGTTCAGTTCATTTTTAAGGCCTCTTGAAATGGAATGCATTAAGTGTATTGTGTTTATGCCTTGCTGAGTCTGTAGCAGATGTCACATTAACACAGTGTGTCTGTGTGGGCACCATTGACGATACTGGCATGAAAATAAAGATGGCACTCTGAATTTGATCTCTGTTCTTAAAAGTATAGAGAAGAAGCTGTTGCCCTTCAGGCCAAGCCCAGTGACCACACATCTGATCCAAACTTATCTTCTGCAACATCTCAGCGTGTGGCACAATCACCATGCACATTCCTACTCACACCCATTTTTTCACACACATTAATGTATATTAATGAGTGGCTGCCAAAACTCTGAGAGCTTCTGTGTCAGACATTTTACAGGTGCTGGCTCACACCGTGGTTCTAACCACCCTAGAGGGTAAGAGCCTTGGCTATCATGATTTTATAGATAGGGAGACTGAGGCAGCAAACTAGTGAACTAGGTTATCACAAATCATAGATCTCACAAGTGGCTGAGCTAGTATTGGAATACACACAGTCAGACCGCAGAGCCTGGACCTCACACACTCCTCAGAACTGCCACCCCAAGATACTTTGTTTGCCTAAGCAAATACTGCTCTCCTTCTAAGGCTCCCTCAGGTCAGTACATAGTTAATTGACCAAGAACACTTAGACTGAGCAGGGCACCACATGAAGCATGCAAGGGGATATACACACACCCTTCACCTCTAGTACCTGCCCACCCGGCCGCCTGGACATGTTGGGATGTGGCATGCATATGAGCACTCACTGGAAGCTAAACACCCACTGGGAGGACGTTGACACTTGCTGTTTCGCCTGGGGACAGCAGGTCTTTCTAGTGTAATTATTAAACATGCTTCCATTAGTTCTCAGATGTGCCCTACTTTGGATGGTATCGTTGCCGTGGCCACAGAATTACATTCGAGGGCTTAAGGGAGGAGAAGGACGTAGCTGACCATGGGATCACATGCAAGGTGCTCTTGCAAAAGAGCTCTTGGAGAAGGTTGTACTAAAGCTGTTCTTGGCAAGGCAGGGTTGTGTTGTGGCTGGGAGAATAGAACTGGAATCAGGCTGCCTTTCTGAAATCCCGTTGGACTTCGGCGTCCTCACCTGGGAGATGGGTAGAAGTACTGGCTGGCCAAGAGCAAGGGCTTGCGAAATGCACTCCAGCATTACTTAGGTAGACAGAAGGATGTTCTAAGTCTAGGCAGTGACATCTAGAGTGCGTTTAGAGAACTCTCCGAGCCATTCACAAAGCTGCCTTCTGCCTCTCCAGTCTCCCACTGTGGGGGCCAAACAATAAAAATCACTTTCCCAGCCTCCTTTGCAGTCACATGACCCATTTCCTGCCATTGAGGCGAGAGAGAGGTGTCCTTGCAGAGAATTCTGTGTGCAGGCCTCCTCCCACTTCTTGCATCAGAGTATTGGTGTGGACTTGATACTTGAAGGTGCCCCTGTCATCTTCTCTTCTCGAGGGGAAGACCAAGAGAATTCCCAGCAGTGGCCTGGAGTCCTGACCTTGTAGGACCTCTAACGCACAGTACAAAGTCAGCTGCTTCCAGACTTTGTGTTATATGAAGAAAGATAAATGCTTATTCGTTTAGACCACTGTCAACTGGGTTTCTGGTGCTTAGAACTAAATTCATCATAACTGATAGGGAATGAGAACCTAATTTGGCACTAGGATCAGTTGCCATTTGGGAAGTACAGAAGCTAGGTGGGGATGGCAGGCGGGGGGTGGGGGGTTGGCCTCAGAAAATGGTAGCAAGCCCTTGAAGGTTTCTTAGCTTGGGAATAGTATGACTTGAATTATGCTGTGGGAAGATAATTCTGTCTTCAAGGTCTATGATGGATTAGAACACAGTCTCCAAAATCTAATTGTGCACAAGATCCCCTGAGAAGCTTTTCAAAATACAGATTTGAGGGGCCTCTTGTCAATATTGTGAATCAGAATCTCTGGGGGTGAAGGTGTAGGGCACATCTGCAGTGGGGGAGAGAGATAGGTGGTTATAACAACAGCTAGGCATTCTTGTTTTCAATGAGCCAGAGGAAAGGAGCCACATTCGTACTGGAGAGGTGGGAAGGTTGAGCCTGAAAAGGAGCAGGTCCGTGTCCAAAGTTAATCTGCAAAGAGGCAGCAGTTGTGAATTAAAGAGTCCTGTCTCCTCTGTGCAGTGTGTGCTCTCCTTTGTTGGATGCCTGCTTCTGAAACAAAAGGCTCTCTTATTCTGGGCTCTACGTGGGAAGGTCTGAGGGTGAACAGTGGCAGAGAGGGTGGCATATAAGTAACAGATGTGAGGAGCTGTGTGGAGGTGATACTTGGAAGCTGTCTTAATGTGGGAGCCAAGAGTGGGGGAAACAGAAAGGACAGAAGGCATTTCACGCTTGCAGAGCTCTGACAGCAGTAGCCCCTGATGGTGGATTTGGAAGGAAGTTGTGGCCTGCAGAGTTGGTTTCCTGACATGTTACAAGGGAACACACCTAGGTGACGTCCAGCAGACACCTGGAGGTGTGATTCTGGTGCTCCCGAGAGAAGGTGGCAAATCCCTTGGTGATGAGGGAGCAGGGTGGGTAGTGAGGGATGCAGGGAGAAGAGAGCGGCCCAGAGGCCCCCCACGGGGTACACCCAGAGCCAGAGCAGGAACCAGAAGGGGATGCTTGAGAAGGGGGAGAGGAGCCAGGAACGAGCTTTGCTGTGGAGGTGAAAGGTGGGCGGAAGGCTCAGGGTGATGGACAGACCATTGGAGAGGATAGTGAGGACATGAACAGGAACCTCATCAAGAGGGTTAGTTGACATGAGTGGAGTGGAGAAGAGGTGAAGTGAGATGTAGGAAGTTAAGAAGGATATGCTGGGGGACTTGAAGCTGCAGAATGATTTACTTTTTGGAGAGCAGCGCTCAAAAAGGGTGGGGGGGATGCTCAGTTTCCACCTCTTTCCCAAGCACTCCTGCTCCAAAGAACCACTATGTTTTCTGAGCATGAGCAGTGGCTATCCTCCGAACCACACAACTGAACGCTAAGTCGTCCATTGGCTTCTGATCATCTGGGGTGTAAGTCTTACCTCTTAGAATCTCACAGATGGTTAGTGGACGGTAGTGTTTACTATCTATTTGATACCTGATTGGCAAACAGCACAGGGAGTTACCGCACAAAATGGAGGGGGAGCCCAGGGGACGTTTTCTCTCTTTAAGGAAAGGGCATGATGAAGGACAGACATGGGGAAAATTCTTGTTACTTTAAAACATGGGAAAGCACAGCCTGAGAACAAATGGGGTTATCATGACAATGTTAGAAATTTGGGGCGAGTGATGCCGGCAATATCAATTTCAGAAGAGCTGTGAGGAGGGGTGTGTAATGTATTCCACTGGGCATATTCTGTGGAGCTGTGAAGACAGTGCAGTTCTTGTGCCTCGCAGCAACTGGGTCCTTTTGTATTAGAGAGCTTTGGAGATGTTAAGAGCATTTGGGGATCTTAGCAGAACTAAAAAAGATCTTTCCTTTCAGAGGGTGTATTAGATAAGATGGAAGAAAACTCAGGGGGGAACAGAGCTAGATCGGCTCTGCTTGCTTTAAGCTCTTCAGCTGGACGCATAGGTCTGGATTTAGTCCTGGGTCATTTTGGGTAGCCTCCGTTGCAAAGGGCACAGCTTAAGTGGCTTGGATACATGCATGTTTAGTGTGTATATGCGCCCATAGACATAAATGTCTATGGGTATACTCATGAGCTTGTATGATGAGTACATATCTATGAGTACGTCATATACACCCATGCTTGGATGTGTTCTAAGTGGATCTTTGGGGTAACTGTATTCATATATACATCTGTACTTATCCCTGGGTCCCTATACATATGTGTGGTCTGCACCAGTATACACATGCATGCAGAAACATATGTTACATTTATACGAATGAACGCAAATACGTACGTGTGTATACAGGTACTGTGGACTACTCCTTTACGCCACCTTCCACATATCCTCTCACCACTTAGGGACCTGTGACGCCTTGCACTTAAAAAAAGGACTGTAGATCCTTTGCCAGATTGTTTTGACATCCCTTTCTCCCTCTTTTGATTTGCTAACGCCGTCCTGGAATTTTAATGGGGCGAGAAAGAGGAAATAAAACCACTGAAGCCCCTGGCCTCTGAGCTGGTCGAGGACAGGAGCAAGTTGGAGTAGCGCCAGACAGAAGAGGCCCCAGGAACTTGTGACTTTTAAGCCCACTGCACTTTGCCGACAACTCAGAAGGTGAGGCCCCGCTCAGTTAGTGAAGAGACTGGACTGTAGACATGCACAAAGACATTCAGTTTTATAACTTCTGTACCAGGCATAGTGAAATAGAATGAAACGGACCAATAAAGTCTTCCACAGGAGAGTTCTACGGGGGAATCCATTGTAATAAATAGAAAAGGCAGTTGAATAGCTTGACCAGTTTTCTATATAAACAATGCTTCTAAGTGCTTGGGAAGAGGCTCCTCCATTATTGAGGCTGAGTATGCGTGCTTCAGTAGTTGTCATGATATTCATTTGCTTTGCCAACCCTTTCACCCTTCCGATCAAAGTCGTCTTCTTCCCTACCCCTGTGGAAGAGATCAACATGGAGAATTAGTGAAACTGGAACCCAGAAGGTTTGACTGTAACAGTAATTAGGAAGGAATGCACGTGTGCTTGTTCTGGGAAGGTTAGGAATGGAAATAAATGCAAAAATATGCTTTTCTGGCAAGTCATCATTTTTAATACGAAGACGGAAAGCACAAGACAGCTTTGTTTTGCCTTTTTTCGAGGGTTGTGGTTGATTTTCTTTTCTTGCTTCCTGGTTTTTGCTAGAAAGAAACTTGTTTATTTCCCACCCACTCCACACCCCCTCTCCCAAGCTAAAATATCTGTCCAAGATCAGCCTTTTAAGTGCACAGTCTTAGAGACGAGAGAAGAAAAAGAACTGTGATTTAAAATATATATGTACATCTTTTTTTTAAGCTTGCAAACTGGGATTTCTAGACTCAATTTGTGTTCTTGAGACATTGGAGTCAAGTTTATATATAGTTTTTGATGTAGGACCTAATTAGGCTCTCAGCATATCTTAATACTTTCTGCTACATCTGCATTAACGATAACGTTGCATACATTTGCATTTCATTTACATAAAAAAGTTAGCCATGCTGTATGTAACAATCACTTTAACCAAGTACCGTTGACAGCAAATATTTTGAATAAGCATGTGAAAATCCATGGCTACACAAAGCCTGTCCTGGATTTTGTCGCATCTCTCTCATTTGGAACTTGTTTGTGTGTAACACGCTCTAGTCGGGCCCTGGAGGTTTAGCCAGCAAATAAGGACGGAGGAATCAACAAGGGTCTGACGTATGTGATAGACTCACGTCAGGAAAGAAAGGTTCAATTGAGACTCTTTCTGACGCCTTTATGATTTTATTAACAACGTCTATCGGTGGTAATAATGGTATGCTTTTTGTGATATGTTTTAAAAGATGGGATAACCTTGAAATAAAAGTATTCATTCATTTCTTTATTCATTCATGAGTATTCAGATGAGTCTATATGGGGCAACCTTATTTCCAGGTCTCATTTAATGAATCTCAGGTTTATCTGGGCCAATTTACTTTAAAAGTGAGCTTTTTGCCAGGGGACTGCTCCCCCAGTTGCCTCAGAATGAGGAATGTTGCTTGCCTTAAGTCCTGAGTCCTCCGGGCACATGTCCTGTGTTCTAACCTGCTCAGCCGTTCACCTCCCAAGTTTGTCACACTTGTCTATTCTTTCCCCCTTAAGGAGGGAAATCTGGGCTGCCTCTCTGGGGTGTGGTTTATGGATGTCAGAGGATGGTAGGCTTAGCTTGTGATGTGTGGGCTCTTCTACAGTCAAGGGATCTGAAACTTGCTCTGAAAAACATGCGCTTTCCAGGCAATATTCGTGAAAAATGGTACTAACCAAACCCATCTGGGAATTGTTGCATAATTCTATCTCTTCTTGGAGGACCATGATGTCTAAAGTAAAAATCTCACTTAATTTTCTCTAAGTTGCTATTTCCCAAACTTTTGGGACCATGGAAACCTTTATTGGCATGCCACATATTTACTCTGGGAGACAAGTTGTGCACAGAGATTTTGGAAGTCACTGTTCTATTTTAAGGACAACAAGGATAGCAACAATAATAGTAGTTGCTAGCATTTGCTAAGAGCTTCTCGAGTGCCTTATACTAGGGTGAGTACCATACTTACATTATCTCAGTTGATTCCCTCAAGAACCCTAGAAGGTTAAAGTGCCATATTAGTGCTATCTGAGAGAGGAGAAGACTGAGACCTAGGGAAGCTAAACAACTTACTCCACATTGTGCCACTAAGAGAAAAGGGCGAGACTCGAACCCAGGGCTATGCTCCTCTTTGCTCTGCCTTCTGTGCACAGCAAAAGAAGAAGGTATCCTTCTTTTCCAGGCCACCATTGCCTGTCTCTGTAATCATTCCTCACGTGTCCTGACTCAGGTCCTTCACTATGGCAGCCACTTTGCCCCTGGTTTATCCATATCCCACATCAACTGTGCTTTATTAAACACAGAGCCCCAGATGGAGGATGAGGTCCAAGGAGTCAGGCAGAGCCATCAGCTCCCTTGTCTTGGACCCTGGATTTCAAGTAATGCAGCCTAAGACTTCAGTGGCTCTTTTACACGTATATAATTCTTTTGTATCTTTTGGAGCATGTTCCCAGAATTGTTCAATCTCTTTTCCCGTGTATGCCACTGATTTTTAACAACTGAAGATTTGTGATCTAAGGCAAGTTGTCGCCCTCTTTCAAAAGGCTTCAGTTTTCTGGTGAGTAAAATGGAGATAATAATGGTCCAGACCTCCTAGACCTGCGGGGGCAACAGATGAACAGGTGCAGTCCTCAGTACGGTGTCTTATATGTAGTAACTATTCAGTAAGTATTTTTTTTTAAAGATTTTATTTATTTATTTGAAAGAGACAGAGAGCGTGCATGAGAGAGCACAAGCCAGGGGAATAGCAGGCGGGGGGGTGGGGCGGGGAGAAGCAGGCTCCCCAAAGGGCAGGGAGTGTGATGTGGGGCTCGATCCCAGGGCCCTGGGATCATGACCTGAGCCAAAGGCAGCCGATTAACCAGCCGCCCCACCATTCAATAAGTATTAACAAGTACGATTGTTGTGGTAGTTATTAGAAAATTAGAAATTTTGTTGAGCAAAAGCCTCCTCCCCCAGTTTTTTGGTATATTTTAATGTAATTAAATTTTCTTTAAAAATTTTGAATTAATATCTCTATTTGTAAGGGCAGCTTTATTAGTACATTTGAAACAATTCCCACAATGCTGATTTAGGCATTTCACATTTTTATATGCATTTTTAGCTGGTTTTCAAAGTTGTAAGACTCTAAGGGGGATGGGGGGAACCACCCTAATCCTTAGTTGGCAGGCAAGTCCCCTCCCCACATCCTTGGATTAAAGTAGAATCTGCCGCCAGGGCTTTCCTTGTCTCCTGTGATTGAGATCTGTCTGAGGCAAGAAGGCAACCAGTACCTGTGTGTAGCAAGTACATCTGTTAAAGGTAGAATTTGCAACTTTAATATTTATCAATAGGCACACTAATTCTCTTGACGATGGTAATTAATAAGTGCTTATATCTTATTTTGTGGTAGTTTAATGAGCTGTGGGCTAGCAGGGAGATCTGGTGCTTGCTATAAATGCTACGAATCAGAGATGCTGGAGGAAAATGCAGAAAATGGAGCAGAAAAATTAAGCCTTTAGTCGATAAAATGTCTCAGATTAAAACGATCTCAAAACAAACCTTGGTAAGGCAGCAGCATTTAGAAATCAGTGAGAGCCTTCTGGGGGGAAATGTCATATGTTTGCCATTCATTTTTCCCCAACGAGGCTGTTAATTTTGACCACCCATTTGTCTTTCTAGCCATTTGGTCTGGACTGTGTTAGCAGCATGCAGTGAAAATTGAGAGGAAAACATATTTTGCTTCTTAAGACTTAGATAGTTGCAGCCAAAACATTTTGTTGTATTGTGTTTTGAATAATTGCTCCAAATCTACACTTAATTTTGCCATAGACAGCTAGCCTTATAACCCTAGTTAACCTGTGTTTTCTCTTGTTCTTTCATCCTTTGGAAATGAGGTCCACAGAATACAAATGCAGAAAGGCATAAATTCCAACTCCTCAGAAGACAGGAATAGAAGTCAAAGTGACCTCAATAAATCAAAAGCAAGTTGAAGTTCAATAGGGACAAATGTAAGGTAGGATACTTATGTCCAATAAATGGACTCACAAATTTAAAATTGTCTGAGCCCTATTGTGGCAGAAAAATGTCTTGGTCAATGATGTGAGGAGGACTCTCGTAATCTTGTTCTCGGACCTACTATGGGCTAGCCGTTCTGCATAAGTCAACTTGTTCACACTGTTGCGATCTCTCTACACTAACTCTCTCAGCTATACATAATTTGTTCTCTCATTTTATAGATGTGGAAGCTGGGGTTGAGAGAGGTTAAATAATTTGCCCAAGTATTTACAGTTAGTAAACGAACTGCCTGGTTTTAGACCATGCTTTTTCTACTTGACCAAGAGCACTTCATTACTGAGCTGTTATTTAAAAAGCCAACCCAGTTCTTGGCTGTATTAACTTGGATTTCACTATAGAACCAGATAATGACCTTTCCAGTATACTATACATTACTTAAAATTTAAAAGAAAAAGGAACAGGAGAAACTGGAGCACGTCCAAAAATACCCCACCCAGCAACAAAGGCAAGGAAAGAAATTTTGAAACTGGTCTTATAGGAAAAGACTCAAGGTGTTAGGGATTGCTTAGCTGGGAGGAATGCAGCTGTGGGGTAAGTGGCATGCTAATTGCCTATAAACATCGAAAAGGCAGTAATAAAGATTTATTTGCATTTTACATAAATATTACAGTTTACAAAGCACTTCCATATCTGTCGTTTTATGGGTCCCCCACAACCTCTCTCTTCTTGAGCAGGAGTTGGCAAACTTCCTCTGTAAAGGGTCAGAGGGTTAAATATGTTTGGCTTTGTGGACTGTGTGATCTTTGTCACAGCTTCTCTGTCACAGCTTCTCAGCCCTTGTGTCACTACACAGGAAAGCGGCCTGGAAGCTTCCTACACAAGTGGGCGTGACTGTGAGCCAATGAAACTTTATTTACCGCAAAAAGTGGCAGGCCGGATTTGGCTCTTGAGCTAGAGTAATTGACTGCACATTATTGTTCCTAGGGTACAAGTCAAGTAAATTGAGGCTCGGAAAAGTAAAGGGACTTGTCTGATGCAATTCAGTGAATGAACAGTAGCTCTGGAGCTAGAGTCCAGACTCCCTGGTTCATAGTTTGGCGCTCCATGCACTCAACAGAAGCTGTGTCCCCGGAAAGATTGCAGAGAAGGTCGTCATTCCCAGGTACCATTTGCCAGTGATGGTGACTGAAATTTTGAGCAGACTCATCCAGAAGTTAGGTGCCTACCTGGTGTAATGGAATGTTACTTGCCGGGCACTTAAGAAGGGGTATCTTGTCAAAAAACATTTTCCATCATGCCTAAAATTTCCATTATAAAAGCAATTACTTTTTAAAAAAAAATTTTTTTTTTAAGTTTATTTGACAGAGATCACAAGTAGGCAGAGAGGCAGGCAGAGAGAGAGAAAGAAGAGGAAGCAGGCTCCCCGCAGAGCAGAGACCCCGATTCGGGGCTCGATCCCAGGACCCTGGGATCATGACCTGAGCCAAAGGCAGAGGCTTTAACCCACTGAGCCACCCAGGCGCCCCTATAAAAGCAATTACTTAAGGAACTTCCTGAGACGTGTGAATTTCCAGTGGATTACAGCATTTCTGTACCTGGGAGAGAAAATACATTAGAAGGCCTGCAGATTCATTTATCTGGTTATCATGTTTGTGCTGATTTTTAGCTAGTAAAAAGTGGGATTGAAAAGGAATATGGCGTCAGAACAAGTTAGCATTTATGGGGTTTGGGGTAGGCAGTGAGGTTGTAAGCAAAGATTATTGTACCAGTTATGGGTGTTTTATATGAGCAAGTGGGGACAGCATTAATATTATCTGCTGGATGTGTGGGGTACTTAACCCATTGTGGGGCACATGTTCTAAGAGCTGTGCTTGCCTCAATTCTCCAAACAATCCTGGAAGACAGGTGCTCTTCTTTCTATTTTATAGGTAGGGAAACTGAGGCACAAAGTCACAATAAGTAGGTGGAGGTGGCACATCAGAGTCATGTTACATATAATCTGCTAGCGAAGCTCCCCGGCCCTGTCCTTCTTGGTGGGCTTGGGGAAGGAAGCCCTCCACCCCGGAGATGCTCAGACTGCATATGCACGCTCTTGCTGCGGTTGGCTGGGCCAGGTAATCCTCCAGTCCTGTTTGTCCGATAGAGATGTAAACTGAGGTAAGCTGTGGAGAAAACACAGGAAAGTTAATGCACCATTCCCGGCCAGGCTGGATGGCATGAACTATGGCTGAAGAATGTTTCCTCTTGTTTGCTGAAAGAAGCCTTAAGTGGGCACTTGTAACAAGCTTGTTAAACCTACCCTGTTCAGGGTTAAACCCTCATAGATCAGAATAGCTCAAGTGACCCTAGTAAATGCCAGTACCCAGCAATGGATGGAGTAATTCAGTCTGCTTTGTAAGTGTCAACTAGCCTAATACTGCTTCTTCTTTTTTTTATGTGTTGGCGGGGGGCGGGGAGGAAGCTTTTGCAGGTATACTTTCAGTAAGAGTTTTTTTCTGATTTATCTCATTGAGAAAACAGAAGGTAATGCCACTTCTATTTCCTCTTTATATTAAAATTTTATTTCAAACCATTCTTCTGACATACTTAAAGTAGATGAGATTTATGCATTTAAAAATAAACAATGCAAAGTCTTTTATCATTTTATTAGTCTTGACATCATTCTTTTTAAGATACTATTTTTAGAATTTCCAAAATTTCTACTCTTAGGTTTCAGGAACTTTCATTACCTGTACAGTAGAGAAACAGATTGGGTAATGAGATCATGGGTGCTTATAAGGAAAGAAACAGAGGAAGAAAATGTGAGGGTTACAGATTGCAGGAAGGGAAGGAAAGAATTACAAAGTGGAGGTGGGAAGGAAAGGTAAGAAGCCAGATGTGTGTTCAATGGAATGAAGAAGCAGGAAGAAATGCTGGATTTGGAATCATGGAATCAGAAGTTTTGAGTTCAGTTCCCAGCTCTGCCCCTTGCTTGCATAACCTTTGATTTGTCACTTGGCCTTCATCACCTTCGTGTTTTATATCCTGTGGGAATAATCATGGAAGCTCTAAAGGGTGTTTAAATGATGTGATGTGGATGAAGTCCATTGGTTTAAGAGAGGTGTGTGGGATCCGTGTGTCTTAGGATTACAGCAAAACAGAAGCAAGGGTCCAAGCTCATGATGATAAGATGAATGGGAAAGAAGCAGCTTGGGAAGTAAATTCATTTGGGTGTTCCTAACCAACAGTCTTCATTTCCAAGTTCTGGGAAGTCATGGAACGTTCTTACTGTCTACTCTGCATTACACCCCCTTGTAACAAAATCCTGATATCACCAGGTCACGAATTTTGACCAGAACCTTACAGGGCAAAGGCAGGAGTAGGATCTAGAATGTGCACCATCTAATAGGTGGACACTTAAGCAGGGTGATATTGGTATTTCAGGGACCTTGGGAGGGGCTCAAGGGGACTCTACTTGAAACAGAAGCTCTCTGTGACAGTGTTAGATTCAAGTCCCAGTGGGCCTTGAGCAATTCTACAGAGGAAAAGTATCCCCAATTTTCTCAAGCATAGGTTGTTTTCTCCCCAAAGCCAGGGATTTTCATAAGCTAGATTTAAATTTAATTCTTCTCTCCCAGTGTCTTTTCTTTTTAACTCACCATCTGACAGGGAATAGTTAGTATATAACCCAAAGCATATGTGGTAAGTTTGTTCCTCTCTCCCTAAATATGAGTTTAATAAAAAAAAAAAATAACAGTTAAACATATGTTACAAATGAAGCAGTACAGTTGGGGGCAAAGACTAAAAGGCGACACAACTGTTTATTAGTTGTGTTTTTCATTTTCATGTTCGGAGAATTTTAAAACCTGATTTTTTTCCCCCAAGCTGCAGCCAGATCTGCACAAACAGTTATGTACTCTATTTTGGTCTTTATTTCCTACAGATAAACACCAGACAGCGTCCAAAGCAATGAACATCAATTACCAAATTAATGAGTTAGGACTCTTGTGTGTCACTTGTCCAGGTTAGTAATTTCAGGGCTTGTAACGTTTTACCACAAGAGAGAGCTTTGGCATTACGTATAGAAATCAGCGCGAGGGAGTGTTAAATGATCTTGGCTTCCTGGATTGCTGTTCAAGGTTTGTGAGATCTAACCAGAGTCAGGACAGATCAGATTATTTCCTTTTCTCGTCATCAGCAGCTTTATCAAGACAGTCTATCTGACTTAAAATCAGAGATGAGTCTTGACCTTATAGGTGAAAATTAATTTGCCAGTCTTTCTTTACTGTGTCACAAGGATGAATCCAGGTAGAGGCACCTTGTATCTTGGAATAACTGCCCTACCAAAATGTGGCTGTTCAAGGATAGAACTGTGACCAGAGTCCTGGTTGTTTCTTTTATTATAGTGAAACCAGGGCTGTGAGCCCTGACTTCTCATTGGAAGACAGATTCTCACTGTAATAAATTTTTGTTCTACATGTATGACCTCAGTGATCCTCTATACCCATCCTCCTACCTAAATGGGCTGCTATATAGGAAAAGAGAACTGACATCAGGACAGATACTAGAATGGAGAACACCAAGTCAAGGTTCTTCTTCCAAAAGTGTTGGCATAGAAAAGCTTTTCAGACTGAAAGCGATGAATCAGTAATGGTATACAAGGAACTTTTGGATTCATAGTCTGATTTGCTACTGAGAGCAGTCTTGCAAAGTAGTAGGCAGGTGTCTGTTTTGAACTCCACTTTAAAGAGAAGGAAACCAAGGTTAAAAAAAAAAAAAAAAGTCGTTTGAGATGGGGAGTCACAGGACCTGGTTCCTTCTGCACCCTTGTCTTATTGTGTTGCATGGGTAACTTCCTATGCCTGAAGCTGCCTCTAGTCAGAGTTAGCAGAGAGGAGGAAAGCTAGTATGTGTGCCCCCAGCAATTGTTTGGTGTCATCGATTTCAAGCCTTTTTCATTGTTTGGGAGTGGATATACACGTGCAACTTTCTAAATAACAGAGTGTACACAGTTGTGAGATTTTTGCCTAATGCAATCAAGGACAAAGCATTCAAAAGTGGTCCATACATAAGGACAAAAGAGAATTCCATCCATGTGCCATTTTTTTCATAGGATTTCTTCCATTCTTGCAAATGATAAACATAAAAAACTTGATTATAGCTGTAAGTCACAACGGGAGATTTAGTTTTCCTTTGCTTTCTGGGAGTCACGTGTATTCCAGCTGTCCAGGAACCTGCCAGTGTCAGTCATCACCCTTGTGCTCAGAGCTGCTACATGCTCTTTCCTGTTGATGTGTTCTGAGCACCTGCTCTGTGAGAGAACCCACCAACACGTGGCCTGTGGAGGCAGATGGAGTGTGGCCAGATCTCTTGAGAGGACTAAATCAAATGTTTTCTTTATCTCCTTAAACCCAATAATACAAATGTCATCTTCTTGGATCTCATAAATTAAAGAAGTATAGCCTTGAAATGTGATAGACAGTGAATTTCAATTTTTGGTCATTTACCACCCCCTCCAAAAAAAAAAAAAAAAAAGAATTTTGAAATTTTTTTGTACCCCCTTGCACATGCTTTCCTAAAATTTGACATTTAGAGTTTTTCATCGTAAGTTTAAATAGTTGCAAAAGATATAAATTCCTGGCAAATTATATTGACATTTTAAAATAAAACTGTTTGATCACTTTTGAAAATGCATGCAGTGAAATCTGAATGCTATTTTGAGTGAATATCCACCATCATTCTTTTTTTTTAAATACATGAACAAGCTGTTCTTTAACACTCAAAAATTGTCTTTTTTCTTTGAACTATCTTTCTATTATGTTTCCCCTGTGGAATTTTATACTAATGTTATATATTTTAATGCTTAAAAGTCTTTTATTGATTTTGCTGTCATAGCCCTTTGCAATAAAATATGTGTAAAAATAAACTTTAATTTTAAATCCAATGATCATAAAACTCTAATTCATAAAAAGTCTTTTAGATTGATTTATCACTACAATGATTTTTTTTAGTATAGAGTTGATCAAAACAACATAATTGAAACATTTTGATTAATAATTATTAAATGTAAGAAGCAAAAATTTATTGGAAATACATTTCCTAATGAGATGGATGGAGCTTTATTTCCAGTTAGTTCAACCCATGGATGAATATTATTTATTGCTAAGGGCTCAACATCAGTTCCATTTCTAGTTTTAGTTTCTATTATATAGATGGTGAATATGATATATATAGATATAAATTTTCTACATATTATATGATGGGAACAGATGGAGTCCTGTTAGAACAGTACCATTTCTGTCTTTAAATTTCTGAATTATAAGCCAAAACAAACAACCACCCGCAGCAATATTTAGTGATCTCTTGGTAAATTTATTAGATCTTCCTTTGATTTTGTGAAAAGCGAACAATAGTGGGCACCTGGCTTCCAGAAATGTTTGTAACCATTCATTGAAGTCATCTGCTTTCTCAGTGTATGCTAAACAGTATGTCACATTTGCTTTATCAAGATACCAAATTGCTAAAAATTGTATGTATTCTTTCACTTAGTGATGTGCTGCTTAACCTGATCTACTTAGAAAGTGTTCATGATTAGGAATATTGGAAATTTCAATACACCTTTGCCTTCCAAACCATACTTTTTTATGCAATTATGGTAAACATGCTTTTATCGCACCATGAAATGCATATTCATCAAACCTTGGATCTGCAGATTTAGTTTGTTCAATGCATAGATAATATACCCTAATTGTGCTCATTGTTTAATCAACCAGCCAAGTCAAATTTATTTTGTGTCAGAAAAAATTCTGACTTCATTTTCCAATGGATGTATTTTCAGTGTTAAGATGCATCCCTGTGACAACGATATCACTTCTGCATTTGAATTTTAATACAGAATTTTGACTAAAACATAGCTCTATAAGGACAAGGTTTTAAAATATATATATTTGGGGGGTTAATTGCTCAATAAATGTCTGTGGGGTGGGGAGGGAAAGAGGGAAGAAAATTGAGGACTGGAGCTGTGGGGGTCATAAGCTGGTAGCCTGGGTGTGGGAAGGCTGCACAACTTTCACTAGTTCTTACTGACTCTATTCCACTGGGGTCTCTAATAATAATCAAGGGGTAGAGGAGAGGTGGTGAAACCGCAAGTATTATCCTTCTCCCCACCCCAGTCCTCCTATCTGAATCTCAAAAAGAGGTCAAAATACACTACTTCTGACTCTTCACCAAAGACCCAAAGACTTACCCACCTTGGATTTATCACTCACCTTGATTCTAGGAGGCTTACTTTTCACCTGTATGTCAAGTTGGTCCTTTCTGGGCCACTCCAGTGCTGTTCATAGCTCCAGGCAATGGGGCACAGTGGATCTGTGAGGGTGAGAGTCAGGTTTTTCTTCTGGGAAGTAGGAGAAGCGTGATCGTAGGAGGCGGGTGAATACAGCAGAAGGCACCCTTGAGCACAGATGCATTCTCAGTTAAGCTCAGGAAATCTTAGGGAAGTAGAGATTCTGGAAGTTTATTTCCTTAAAACTGCCTGTGTCTGTGTATTCCTTGGAAGGATTTTTGGGACTCTTGAGATGTACACACTCCCTAGTTTGAAGACCACTGTAATAGAGAAGGACATAACCTTGGAAAACAACATAAGAACTTTAGTTCAGAAAGGGTTATAATTTGGGAGGGGAGGGACAGAACACACAGGTAAAGGGCAGGAAGAAGGCATTCTTGAGGCCAAGTATATTTCCCTTTGATGTGAATCCGTGGCCTTCCCTAAGACCTTGAAAACCATGTATGAGGCAGAAACTGGAGAAAAGCCACTCCAGGAATCGGTGTGTTCCAGAAAACTGGCAAGAGCGAGGGGGAAAACACATTTATTGAACAGATGTTGTTGGAGGTGAGGGTTGAATACCTTAAGATGTTTATTTCTCACTCTGCATTGGAGAGGTTAAATGACCTTTCCCAGGGCATGTGGTCAGGAGGTGGTCATGCCTGGCTCCAGAGTCCATCTGGGGAAAAGAGTTTGTTAGCTCCTTTCTGCTGTTGCTTGAATCTACCTGAGTCTCAAGGAGTCAGATGGTCACAGAGTATCATCTCAGAAGAGGAGCTAATTTTATCTTTTCCTTAGTTGCAGAAGAGACACATGCTCATTGTAGAAATCACGAAAAACACAGAAAAGCACAAAGAAGTAAACAAAATTTGCGTCTAAGCCTACCACTCAGATAATTCTTAACTTTTTAGAGTGTATATATTTGTGAGGAAGGACACACATACACAAACACACATTCTCACAGCAGGCACCAAAAGTTTGTGTGGTTTAGACAAACACCTCCACCCAGGTTTACATGTACATGTGGGCGATCACCAGGCTCTTTATCTGTGGAGAGGCAATAATAGTACATACTTCATGGAGTTGTCGTTGTGAGTGTTCCAGGAGTTCATGCAAGTATGCTTAGCTAAATGCTTCGCACACAGTAAGCCGGATGGATGGGGGGATAGATGTTAACAGCATTTCCTGAACATTTATCCATCTCATTAGTTATGTATTGCTGTACGTATGACTTTTCATCACACCCATTGTATGACTAGAACACAGTTGACTTAACTAATTGTCTTATTGTTAGGCACCCACATTGTTCCCAGCAAATTGCTGTTCTAAAACAGTGTCCCATCGAACGTCTTGCTGCCAAGGACTGATGCAGTCAGCGGCTCCAGGTGTGACTGCAGCGCTGGGATACGCTCATTTAAGACGTTTCCAGTGCATTGCCTAATTTAAGTTCAGAAAACTCCACTCATTTATATCCCAACTCTGCACAGATGTGAGATGCTTGTTTGCATAAACCCTCACCAACATAGGTATTATCTTCCTTTCTCATCTTTGCTAGTTGGATAAGTTTTAAAAAGTGTGCCTGTTTTAGTTTGCGTTTCTTTGATTATAAGTGAGGTTTGACATTCTCTGTTATTGGGAGGGGGCCGAGAAAAACAATCTAACAATGAGGGTGTGTGCGGGTGTTTGTTCTTCTTAGGATGCTTAGTGTTATTTACTCCCAGTCTGTATCCATCTCTGTTCCTTAAGAGGCATGAAATTAAAGTTCAACTTTCCTGGGGCATGTGTGTATGCATAAGAGGTTTAATCAATAACTGACAGAAGAAGTGGGGGTTCACAGTGCCCTCCCAGGTCTCTGTGGATTCTTTCTCTTTCAGTCTTGCTGCTGCTTCTCTGACAGGTGTATTTCTTAGCTCCGGGGTCCCAACCAGACAGCCCTCAGCTCTCACTCCGCCCAGCGTGTCTTGGGACTCAGGATGTTACAGAAATACATATGGTTTGGAGAATGCAAAAGGTCAAAGGCTTATTTTTAGTTGGGAAAAATGAGACTACATTTTAAGCATAAAGAATCCTGTAGTAGGATGTGCCCTCTTGCTGTGTTATTTGTATTCTAGTATTTGTGCTTCTCTCTCTCTCTCTCTCTCTTTCTCTCTCTTTCTTTCACTCCCTCTCTCCCTACCTCTCTCTGGCAAATTATACTTTTCTATGACAAGAGGTACTGTCAATAAAGAAAGCAAATGTATAACAAGGAATTTAAATAATAGAAGAAAATGTCCTAAACCTAGAAAATCATTTTTGCAAATTGACAGGGTGAGAAGGATGTTTCTCATTCGGCAAAGACTTGAAACCTCATCTTGTCTGCATTCCCTTCACTCTGGGATCTGAAACCTGTGACTGATCTCCCTGTTGCTTTTGATCCTCTGCCTTGGCATTTGGGATGGGGCTTTTTCCTCCACCTCAAAAAATTTTTTTCTTGACCATGAGAAAAGATTTCTCATCAGAAGAGTGAGACTGCAGGAGAGTCTGTGTGTGAGAGAGACAGACAGACAGTTGGCAAAGTAGCAGCCGCCGGAAGGGCCAGGCCTGTGCCATCCCCTTCCGGTTCCGGGTTTGATTTCCTCCCAGCCAGGGGTGGGGAGAAGCCAGGCCCTGTCAGCCTCTGCTGGAGTCCCTGGGGACTCAGCCATAACTTTCCTCCTGCTTCAACGTTTCTTCTTCCAAAGGCTGTGTGGGATAGGCATCCTTTCTTCCTAAAAGTTGCTCTGTTCTCTCTCCTCTCCCAGGCCTGAACTTGTTTGGCATTTTCTCCAAAGCATGGGAAATAAACTTTAAAACTTGCTCAATGAAATAAACACTCATAGGCCTCCTGGATTCCCGCACCCCCCTCCAAGCCCACACGGTCACTATGACCACGCTAAGCAGGGGATAGCACCAAAGATGCAATCTAGTTTGTCTTTGAATTTCGGAAGTGTGCATCTCCCAGCTGGAACCCTCGAGTGGGCTGCATTCATATATATTCAATACAAGCATAAACGTGATCCTAATTAATGAGTTTGTTAATTCTTCTTGCCAGCTGGGGACAAAGACCATTGTTCCAGTCTCCAGCCATTGTGTGTGCGTGTGAATTTGGAATCTCCAGATTTCAAATCACTAGGTCAGCAGATTAGATCGTCTCTTCCAGCCCTCAAGATTTTTTAAAAACCTAGACATTCTTCCTTATAATGTCACATAATCAGAAACAACCCCCTCCCTTTTTTTAGGCTACCATAGTATGTAGCTTATCAGAATGGATACATGGAGTGTAATAGATGTTAGATAGTATGTCCTTGTATTTTCAAGTGATTTCTAGGAAACCAGTTTTGTGACATTGGTAAGTGCAAGGTATTTATATTCCCTGGCTGGGTGCACCCAATAACTCCTTTTCAAATTGGAGCATCAGCTCTAAGGATGAAAGGATCACTTCTCGGAGTTTAAACCCTAAAGCGGCATCATTCATGAGAATGATTTGCTTGCAGAGATTAGCTTTCTGACTAGATGATGCTTTGGATAAAGTAAGAAGCGGGCTGACGAGCTCCTAAATTACAGGTAGGCTGTGTTCAGAAACACTAAGGTATTTTTTCAATATGATACAAGCCCTTTAATCTCTCTGCATGGCATTGTTTTAGCACTGAGCACGGCTCCTCAAAGCCCAAGATTAAATTAGGAGAAATCCCCCTGCTGCTTCTATTGAATTGAGTTAATATAATGAGTTTATTGTTAAATTAAACAAAATGAAACTTGCCATGTGGAAGAAATACGGCTGAGATCGCAGTGGGATGTTGTTTTTTCCCTTTCTACCTTGCTTCTGTGCCTCTGAGAGGTGGTTCATTGGCTCCGATGCTACAACTCCAGCACACTCGCTCAACTTGCCCTGGGACCTGGGACCTGGGAGGTTGAGCCTGAAGCATAAAGGGAACATCAACATTTGTGGGGTAAGGTTCGATGCCCAGCATTCCTATAGCAGCTTCTTCTTCATAGATACAGGTGCTGGTCTAACGTGGACATGGCTTCCGTTCCCTCCCGTTGTTTCTGTGAAAAGACAGGGTTGAGACCAGGCAACCCACCTCAACAGCCAGGAGAGAGGAGCTTATTAGGAAACGGCCACCTTCCCAGCTGCCCCTTCTGCCCATCGCTTGCCTCTTCTGACTACTTCTGTCCACGGCATAACCAGCACCCTTTCCTCTTGCCCCCTCGAACTGACTCTTGCCCACATCTCCTCATGGCTGGGTCCCTTTCGTCATTCCGTTCCTGGTTCAAATGTCCCCTCAGAGAGCTCTTTTCTCCTTCACCACATAGAAGTAGCTCTCCAGTCACTCTCTGTCATATTGCCTAGTTTTACTTTTGTCACATTTTACGTCGCCATTTATTTCCTCACTGTTAGCTTATGTGTTGACAGCTGTTCATGTCTCCCTCTGATAGAAAGTAAACTCTGTCAAGGCAGATGCCACATGGGCTCCTCCCACTGTGTCCCCACCATGTCTAGAACAGAGCAGGCACCCAGTAGATATTGGCTAGAAGGGTGACTCCTCAGTGTGCCCATGTGACATAGAGCAGGCTTCTTGACCTTTCTGAACTTACAATGTAGAGATAATAAATGCCTGTCTTGGGGCGCCTGGGTGGCTCAGTGGGTTAAGCCGCTGCCTTCGGCTCAGGTCATGATCTCGGGGTCCTGGGATCGAGTCCCGCATCGGGCTTTCTGCTCAGCGGGGAGCCTGCTTCCCTCTCTCTCTCTCTCTGCCTGCCTCTCCGTCTACTTGTGATCTCTCTCTGTCAAATAAATAAATAAAATCTTTAAAAAAATAAAAAATAAAAAAATAAATGCCTGTCTCCCTGTGGCACATGAGCGGTAAATCCATTCCAAGAAAACTAGCCCAGAACAATGACACGTGCTGGTTTCCTTCTTTGGGCTCTGAAACACCAGCTTCAGATGCTTTCTCCCTGCTTCCTGGGGCACATACCGTAACCAGTCAGCAAGCAACTGTTACAAGGTTGGTGTTCCCACATGGGAAGCTGAGCTCTACATTGAGTTACTAATGACTTTTCTAAAACTCACTCTTCCTATCCCACGAAGATTTGTAATTCATTTGTCAAAAGCATCATTTTCTCCAAAACACCATGGATCTCTAAGTATCATCAGTGTCCCAGCCCTGATGGATGTAGTGAGGAACAGCAGCTCCATGAAAAAGCAGGCTTGAACCAGAATGCTGGGAGGACCTTCCAGAAACCGTTTGGTCAGATGTTTGTCTTTTATTAAGGAAATTTAAAATACAGTGTCCTCAGCAACCTCCTTGATAATTTATCAACCTTCTCATTTGAGAGAGAGAGAGTTTTGGGTTTTTTGGTTTTTTTTTTTTTTTTTAAGTTTATTTTTCATTGTAAGATCCTCTTGAGCTGGCAGGAATCTTAGAAACCATGGGCTGCATCCTTAGGTTACAGATGTGGAAACTGAGGCCTGTAGCAGTTCAAGTGCTTGTCCAGGGCCTTCTCATTTGTTAGCAATAAGTGCATCCACCCAGTCCTAATTCCCCGGCTAACCCCTTCCCTCTGGCCTGGCCTCCCTCCCACAATGCCCACCGGAATTTCACTGTCCCCTCATTTCCTTAAATCCTCTTCACAAAAGCCAGTCATGTACTTGATGGTACTCACTAAGTTGCCCTTTTCTTGTGAAGTCCACTGATAGCACTGATCTTGCCTCTCTAGGTGTGTTTTCCACCTACCTAGCAGCTTCCTTACCCCTGTCAGCCCCTCCTCAGATGGCAGTGGCCAGCCATCTCCTCTCCCAATGCTCCCGAGCATTCTCCCTGGACAGGGTCCTCCTCACATCTGAGCCTAGGACCATGTGCAGCCCTTGACTTCAGAGTTCTCTGACCGGCATAATTATTATTCTCAGTTATGAAATGGTCACTCTGCCTCTGATATCATTTCTGTCCTGATGCCTGTCATCTTTTACATTGGTTGGCTGCCCACTAGGGCAGTCTATTCCCCAACCTCAAAATGTCTGCTTTTCGCATCCCAGAATGTCCAGTTAATCTTAGGTGAATCTAAGATTCATATTACACTGATGAAAGTAAGATTTAGTGTAACGAACATTTAAAAAATTCTTGCCAACATCATCAAGAAGTACTAAACATCAAATGTTTTTTTCCAAAAAGATCTTCTTTAGCTAATAATAAAAAAAAACCCTAAATGCTAAGTATATCCTATAATTTTACATCTGTTAAGTGATTTGAACTGTGAAACGATCACACTGAAAAACAGTTTGCCTTTCCAGCTGTTGATCTGTTCTGAACACTGAGCATTACTGTACAGGAAGTCTTCCTTGCAGGCTCCAAGTTGCTCTGTTCAGATGCCTTTGAACGGGGAAGGAGGAGCAGATTAATTTTTTGTCTGCATTTCAGCTATTTTCATTTTTCTTTTAACATATAAAGTCTGTTTAGAATTTTCCCCCAGAATCTGATGCCACAAGCTGGTTTGTATGGTCCTCTATTCAGAAAGGGTTAAACCCAGTAGAAAAACAAGAACCCGGTGGCAAAATCCCTTCCTTCCCTTCTTGTGCACACACAGAGTCAGAGACATCCTGGGTGCCTTTTGGGGGCTAAGCCCCTAGCATCCACATGTACGGGAAGCCTTGGTAGGACTAGTAGTGGGTAGCAGAGGTGGTTTCAGCTTGAACACCTGGGGGACAGGGAGGGAATGTGTACACAGCATACCATATAATGAAGGGCATGTCAAAAATACAACGTACCTGCTTGCTTGGGTATGTGAGAAGTTCTCCATGCTAAATGCGGGTACGTTATTTTATTTGGCTTCAAAGGGAAATTAACATCCATGAATATGAGCTACCAGGACACAGACTTCAGCTCTATGCAAAGGAGAAATCCTCTGAGGGTCTGAGCTCCCTGTGGTGGAATAGCCTCAATGGTAGGAATCTCCCTGTCGTTATTCTTTTGAGGACCTCCCTGTTCACATGTGCTCTGGGAATCCTCCCACAGCAGTGTTTGGGAGCCACATAAACAATGAGCTGAACCTTTCCATCAAAGAATAAGGAATTTTAACTCTCCAGCAACCTAGTCCTCCATTTCCATTGTTTTCTAGGTCAAGGGTCCATGTCGATTTAATCTTAAAAGGAATTCTACCTGAAAAAAAAAAAAATTGCTTGAAAACCACCACAGCTGATGACCTTTCAGCTCTCTTCTAGCTCTGGGGTGCTGTGGCCGTAACAGAATCCAGGATGGTTGGTCATCAGGTTCTGGGTCCCAAAAGCCCCCAAAAGCATCACCCTGGATTAATGGACCTCAACTTTTTCTAGAGGTTCACCTCCCCATTGGCCGGCGGGTGATAGCTCCACCATGATTTGGGGAGCCCTCTCCAAGCCTCCAAGAGATGTTCAGGATCTGTCAAGAGCATCACGGTCATCGGCCTTCAAAAACCACTCTCAGCGATACCCACGGTGAAGGTAGCCTTGGCGAAAAGGAATTGATAGAGCAAAGCAAACCTGCCTGGAATTCTGAACTTGCCACGAAAGCTCTGAAGCCACGCCAGGGCCACCCCGGTTTCTTCTCTTGGTTTCTTCTTCTTGCTGGCTACTGGCTTGCTCTCTCCACGAACAGTATGTTGAGGACATGAACAAGAGTATTTTGCTTTTTTTCTATTGAACTTATTAATTGGTTTCCATGGGATTATGGCTCTTTTACCTTATCACTGCCAATTCTTATGGCTCCAGAGAGAAAGATGACTTACCCTATCACTGAAGCAAACTTGAAAGAAACATTAAGGTCCAAGCAGGAGAAAATGTGAGTTTGCAGTGATAAGATGCCTTTGAGAATCTTTTGTTTTAAGGATGGGATACCAGCAAACGTGAGCAAGAGTTTTTAAAAGCCATAACTAACATAGGGAAGATATACACAAGTACTTTGTAAGAAGTTAAGCATGAGTTATGGGGTATAATTTTTCTAAGTGCTTTGAGGAGGACCCATTCTCCATGGGCGGGGGGCAGATGTTCTTCTGAAGATGCTTTACAATATTATTTAGTAACAGTATTACTTCATAGAAAGTTGATGATAGATATTAATATCATATTTGCTTTAAAAAAATACTAGTAGGGGATGGCATTTAGTATGAGAATACAGAAAACTGGAAGGAGAAACAGACCTGAGAGCCAGACTTGTGTTTGGCGGGAGATGGCTGTGTGTTCTTGGGAAATTTGCTTTTCTTCTCTGAGCCTCAATTTTTATATTGGTATAGTGAGGGGTTTAGACCATATGATCCACTGCCTTTTAAACCTCTGAAGTTCTGTCACTTTCTTCCTGAATTGAACAAATGTTCTCAGTTCATCTGCAAATCAGTGTCATTCAAACAAACCAATTTTGTTGCCCTCCCCTCCAAGTCCCCTGCCAGGACTCCCTGTATCAAGGTATTTGAGACCAACTGATTCAAGCCCCTAATATATTTTACTTGCACATTTACCTTGTCAACTCGTAGGTAACCTATAACATTATCATCCTTCCCTTCAGAAAAACCTTTCTGAGCTGCTCTAGATTATGATAGGCTCCTAAAATTTAATTAAGGATCATATAGGGATTACTTTGGGATCTTTTAAAAAATTATTCCATATATACCAGATAACTGTTGAAGTGTCACAGTGTGTGTTTTTACAGTAGTCAGCTGGTATAGATGCTGTGTATAGTTACTATGAGTGTTACTGGAACATAAGCCCTTAAACTTTAAGCTTTTATTCAGATATAATTTGCATACAACAAAATCCGCAGATCTTGGGCATTCAGCTCAATGAGTTTTGACAGCTGTATACACTCATGTAACCAGCACTTAAAACAACATACAGAACACTTCCATCTCTCTAGAAACCTCCTTTAAGCACTTATTTTAGCAGCTGAGTTTCTTATTTTTGTCCTTTTTACGTAATTATCAAACAGTGCGTGAACGAGAATCAGAGAAAAAGTGGACAAGTTCATGGAAAGGGAACTTGTGCTCCTCCTGACAGGAACACTCTCTTTACCTTGACCTTGATTCAGAGGATTACTTTTCTTGCACTTGAGTGGCCAGGTGTGCCCTCTTCCATCCGAGTTCCTCCTCTGTGTGTAAACACAGCAATGAGTAAATAAACTTGTGTGGCATAGTAGTTGGTGTTAGTGAACATTCACAGAGGAGCCTTCACTGCCTTCCCAGAGGAGACACCAGGGGATTCTGCCAGGGCGTCCACAGACTCAGGTTCAGCTGAGGGATCTGAAAAGGAATACACGCATTTTCCAGGGGTTGAGCTGGGCCATCAGGTGTGTGCCCAGACACTTGGGGACAAAAGGCTTCTGCTACAGGCTGTTCAGTGAGCGGGCAGGAGGAAGCCCCACCACTTAGGAGGAAGCCCCACCACTTTGAAGGAAGGAGAGATGGTCAGTTGGGAGGATGTTGGGGAGCGGAGGAGGAACAGATAGAGGAAAGACCCTCTTTCAAGGTCACCTTTCTGGGAACACAGAGCCAGGAGGTAGAAGGTGGTGCCGGTGAGCTCCTGGGGCCAGAAGGCCGGCCCTGGGGAGACTCAGCAAGGGCTCTGGAAGATCTGCCACCACACCTGAGGCAGCCCTTCATTTATTTGAGCCTCTGTGCCGGGACTGCTAACAACCAGCTCAAATTGGCTGATTTTTCCACATTTGTCAGGGAGCCAGCTGCACTGGCTCAGCTGAGCATCTGCAGAAAGAGAAGCAGAGAACCAGAAAAAAAAAAAGCTTTTAAGTCATTATTCTTATTCATTTCCCTATTCTCTGCCCCTCCCCCTCGCAGTCTCCACTGCCATGCATCTTTCTTCTTCTTCTTTCTTTTTTTAAAAAATCTTTTTATAACCATCTTTTCCTTTATGTGGCGAGAGCCCTTGGCATCCTTCCAGTGACCTGTCTATAGAGAGATACTCCTCCCTTATAATTAGGCCTTTGTTACACCACTTCCTGATTTTCTTCTCTTTCTTTCCCTTTTTAAAGCTTCTGGCCCCTGACACCCCAGTGCCCGATGGAATAACCACACTTGTTAAAACGAAGGGTCTTCAAAAGGGTGATCAAGTTGGCTTCCTCAAGGAGGCCTGTGAGTTCATTCAGGCCTGTGGTTACAATGGACCAGGGCATGGATGGACCCCAAATAAGACGTGTGTTGAGATGTCTTCATTCTAATCACAATCTCACCTGCTGAGCTTTCTCTGAGCACCATTTCATGAGCCCTGGGAGAATGGGGTCTCAGTATATCCGCTTCTCTTGTGTGTACTTCGGTTTCTTCCTGCGTTTGGGGGATTTTATCTTTCTGTCTTTTCAGGAGTGTTTGACAGTATGGAGTCCCATCCTTCTGCCTGGAAACTGGTATGATTATAGTCCAGGAATGATGGACTGTAGAAACCGTGATCCTGACATGAAGCGGGCCAAGAATAGGGATAGGAGGTTAAGACGCCCTCACACTGAAAGACTAGAAGTCTTGCGGTCATTGAAATCCTTAGGATATAAAGAAGAAATTATGAGAGAACTTAGTCCTTCCCTATCACGATTGGTGATGTTCCATTCTGTTCCCTTTGTTCTGATTTGCAGCTCAAAAACAAACAGTGCCAAGCAGGCTAGATAACCACTCTTAGTGGCCTCTCTTTCTCTAAGGTGGCTCTTAGAAATAAAGCTATTGGGACAGTCCAGACTTGCCCAAAATGTCAGATTTCTACCCACCACCTCGGCAGATCGATTACTTTGTTAACCCAAAGTGTTACCAAGTGCGTCTGGTAGGCTTAAAAAAGATGAGGGTAACACTAATGTTTTTCCCCCCTTTATGGGTTTTAGGATTTTTAGATACTTCCTTTTGAAAATTTTATGTCGAGAGGAGTATTATAGAGAAAAGTGTTTTATCATTTTTGCTGTTATTGTTATACAAAGATCCAACCTTTAAGTGATCATTCTAACCAGCCTACTCTACTGGTAGCGCTGTTTGTTGTGGCTTAGTTAAGAATACCAAATGCTCTTCCTGGTGGTTTAAGAGACTGAAATTAGGTCCTTTGGAAACACTTGAACCAGGTCAAATGAAAATTAAATGGGTTATTGATTTAAAGGCATGTTTAAAACACTAAAGCTAGATTTCAGGTTTATAACTTGTTTTAGAAGTTACTTAGATAGTCTGTGAAAGGGGATCCTTAATACCTTCCCCACAGTAATGTGTAGATTAATGAGATCCTGGGTATGGAGCACCTGATATGATGCTTGGCATATGGTAGAAGTATGCATAGACCAGCCATTTTCAAAGACCTGCAGTGTGATTTTTCAACTTAGAAAAGTTATCACTATCCAAGAGCTGGGCTTAATGTAGTGAGAGTATTGTAGGTAACCGAATACTTCATCATATCCCAAGGATAGGTAAGCGTTGCAGAAGAGCTTGACCAGAATCTCATGCCTTCCATTTTATACTAGTTCAGTAACTAGAGAGGATAGGTGGGCGGGATGCCTCCAATGTATGGACCAGTTTCTTCTTAAACCCTTGAAAGAGTTTTGGTTTGGTTCCAAGAAAGCCTTTTCTTGTCCAGACAGTGGGGCAGTGTTTAAGTGTTACTTAGGTACTCAGGGGTGCCTGTGTGGCTCAGTTGCTTCAGTGTCTTACTCTTGATTTCTGCTCAGGTCATGATCTCAGGATTGTGAGATTGGCTCACATGAGGCTCCACACTCAGCAGGGAATCTGCTGCTCTCCCTCTTCCTCTGCCCCTTTGTGCTTGCTCACTTTCTCTTTCCCTCTCTCAAAATAAATTAAAAAAAAAAAAAAAAAAAAAGATTAGGTACCCAAACCAGCTGCCAAACTCTGGCAGCACAGAGTTGATTTCCTTAGTCCCTACCATATTTTTTTTCTGTGAAACACTGCCTTCTGATTTCCAGACATATATCATCCCTCCGCATCTCCACAACAGTGGGCGTGGCTGTCTGACCAATTCCATGGTATCAGGGACTCTAATTGTGGGACAAGCTATGTAAGCAGGTGGGAAGGTGCTGGTGAGATAAGCTTGCACCTTCTCAACACCTGTGACAGCAATGGGGGGAGTGAAACTGTTCTACTGTACCTCCCCTTCTAGATTGAGGCCTGGTCTTCCACTCTCCCTAAGGAAGAGAGCGGTCCTATTTGCAGGGGGCAGAAGGGTCTGGTTCCCATTCATATATAAGAGTCATACATATATTGAAAGTGTGTTGTGTCCATCAACACCCACCTGACCTGAGTTGGAAGGCAGATTTATGATGCCAAGGTTATAGAGCTCTTCTACCTGTGTCAGAAACTCTGGTAGTAGAGCCCAGGCCTCCAGCGGATCCTAGTGAATACTTTCAGAGTTTGAGGATTACTGGTTTAAGCATTAAATAGGATTCCTGTCTACACTGCAGACTTTTGGGGAAGAGATGCCTGTGGAAAATGGGGTGAGGAGAGTCCCATGGACAAGGTAGGGGCTCAATAAACAATAATGACTTTCTTTTTGGGGGGATTTACTTCTGAAAGTAGAGCTGCCTGATAATACACAGAGGCCCGTTAAATCTGAATTTTAAATAAAAACATAATTTTTTAGTATTGGTATGTCTCATTTGATGTCCTGTGTTTCTGTGTGCTGAATCTGGCAACTCTGTGTGACAGTGAAGTCAGGTTGTGTAGAAACTTGGCAGATACCACTTGAGACAAGTGATCAAGGTTAACACCACCAGTGAGAAACTATGAGAAGATGTGCTAAGAAGGGTTCTTTATCCCTGAGCTTTTTCTTTTTCTTCCCCCAAATCCATAACCTCAGTCTCATCATTAGGGAGCATCAGACAAACCCAGACTGAGAGACTGTAAAATGCAAGTTTTCAAAAAATTGGGCCGGGTATACCTTAGCAGCTTTGTGAGTACCACCTTCCTTTGTTTCCTTTTGGGAACAAAGAGAGATTTTACTTAATTGCTGAAGTGTGTGAGGTCATGGGGATGAATGATGAACACATGGGGCATAGTTCTTCCGACATGATAGGGGCCAGAAATGTTGCAGTGGGTTTAAATCTGCCAGGGACAAATAGTCTTTTCCATGAGCATATAATGGGTTGTGCCTGGAGATGCATGGGAATCCTTATTTACTGTTATGGCTTATTCACCCCAGAGCTGATTGAGACAGATTTTTAAGAAGCAAGAGAGGTCAGCAGTAGGGTGGTTGTGTAAGAGGAGCTTACACAAGCATTCTGATCAGAATGGCTTCATTCCGTCAGGAAGATTCTGTTGTCGTTCCCTCGTTTTTAGTTTTATCTGCAAGGTTTGGTCTGTGTGAACCCATGAGCTTAGGGATCCAACAGCGGCTTCTCAGCCAAAAAGATTTTTCCACAGCACCAGTTTACAGATGGTGGACCAATTTGTTCTGGAATTAGTGGTTTCAGATAAAAACCTTTTAGTAGGGCATTTAGAATCACACTGTGACTTTAGTTTATTCCCAGCCCCACCCTGCCCACCCCCTACTGTATCTTCCCTATTTCCCTAGATGGAGATGCCTCTTAAATTGTTAAGTCCCCAAACCTTAGGGACTGTGGTGGCTTCTTGCCGAGGTCTAAGAGCCCTCCCCACAGCAAAAGGTCTGAGGATTGCAGTTAGCTTCCCTGTGGAGGCTTAGTCAGTTCACTTCAGCCCAGCTCAGCCCTTAACCAGGAATGAATGTAGCTAAATCCCGGCTGGAAGGAGCTCTCTGTCTCAGTCAAGTTTCTTTGTCTGCTTTCTCCTCCCTGTCATTCCGTGGGCCTTCTAGGCGCCATTTCTCCCAGCAGGAATCCATTTTTCTTCTTGATTTGAAACTCTTGTGTTTAAGAAAATAATATTTAAAAGCATACATTATAGTACTTACAGATTTTTTACATTCATCTCTTTCCCTGAGCACTGTCTCATAGCTGCTTCTCCTTGAGTCCAAAGACTTGATTTTATTTACTTACCACGATTTTCTTCCAATTTTTAAATTATTTGTTATAATTTATTAATATGTGTTACTATCAAAGGTTTAATATTGAATAATAATTTATCTCAGTTATTTTTTATTGTTAGGTTCTATATATCATTATAGTTAATGTTTTACTGTTTTCAATGACAGTGGGATTTATATTTTAAAAACTTCACTACTTTTAACTTTCTTCCATCTTTGGAGTCATTTTTATTAGGAAAAACTGAGTTATAGTATTACTGGGATGTAAAAACTCTTAAAACTTTTAGGACTTTTTTTTTTTAAGATTTTATTTATTTATTTGACAGACAGAGATCACAAGTAGGCAGAGAGGCAGGCAGAGAGAGAGGAAGGGAAGCAGGCTCCCTGCTCAGCAAAGAGCCCGATGCGGGGCTCGATCCCAGGACCCCAGGATCAGCACCTGAGCTGAAGGCAGAGGCCTTAACCCACTGAGCCACCCAGGCACCCCAACTTTTAGGACTTTTGATATGCATTTCTTGTCAGTTTAATTTTTACATGTCTAAAATGACCAGAAATACTCTTTCCTATCCTCTCCAACCCATGCCTACAATCTCCTGGAAAACCCACATTGAAACACCCCTCACCCACTCAGTAGTTTCAAAATAAATTCTACCTTCTTTTTTATTCTCTCTGTGGTCTTTCTTTTGTCCATCCATCCATCCGTCCGTCCATCCACCCATCCACCCAACAGTTTCTACTTGCTAAATTTATTGGTGTTATTGGTTTTGTTCTTTGGTCTTTGACTAGA
The DNA here is from genome assembly GCF_002288905.1 of Enhydra lutris kenyoni. Taxonomy (NCBI): domain Eukaryota; kingdom Metazoa; phylum Chordata; class Mammalia; order Carnivora; family Mustelidae; genus Enhydra; species Enhydra lutris. Next base: position 14,139,265 of record NW_019154115.1, on the reverse strand, counting down.
AGTCAACTTGAAGTTCTGCTCTCTTCTCACTTGCTTCTGGGAAGAATAAACCCAGGTTATTATCTCCTGGGTTTAGCTGATGTCTTCTTAACAGGCACTAGACTTTCGATTCATTTACAAAATTTCTATTTTTACAGTCAGTATCCAGTAGTTACTGAATCAATGAAAACAAGTAAGGTTGTTTCTCACTGATTCAAAAAGGTTTACTTAATTAACAGGCATAACATAGACAAGGATCACCTAAGATTTGGTGACGTAAAGCAATTGTACATAGTCACCTGTAACTCACTCTAGCTAAGTAGATCTAAGGTTTATAATTTGATTTCTACCTGCATCACATTTTGAGATTACATTTGTTTGAACTCCTTTAAAATGTCCAGTGTTTGCTACCTTCAGGTATTGAGTAAATGCATATTAAAATAATGGTCCGTGTGTTTTTGCTTTTGGGGAGCCTAAGAAAATTGCCCATGTTGTTGGTAGGTATTCAAGGTGTGGGTGGGTGGATGTTCACATACAGATTTGTGAGGAAACAACTTTGTATACACACTTAAAAGTATTTGTTACCTCATTCAGAGAACCCAAATTCTTCCAGAAGTTACTGTCTTGCCAGTTTACATTCCTGATGAATGTTTAGGACAAATGTGTTGGCTGTTTAATCAGCCATTTCTTAGCCAGGAATAATGAGCTTTGAAGGGATTTAAACCATTTCTTAACAGTGTGTAGGACTCACCGTTATATTTTCCTTTTTATTTTCACAATTTACTGCAAAAAGCACAGGAGTAGAAATTCACTCACTTACTATCTTTTAATAACTGAATTACTGCCCAAACATAGAGTAAGACAAGTATATCTTAAACAATGGCTGATAAAAAAAGAAAATCACACACAAGCCTTACTAATTCCAAAGTATTCTAACACTTTTATACTATTAATTGTCAAAATAAAATTTCACTTATTATTTCATTAAGCCCTCTGAGTGCATCAACTCTGCATTAGGGCTTAATTGGAGCTTTTTAAAATAAAAGTTATATTTGATCCAACAAGATAAAGTCCGTTGCTTATTGATTTGCCTGGGAAACAAAAAGCTCAGATCTCAGCATGAGCCAAATGAAACTTTTGGTTCCATGAATTCACATTAGTGTTATTAATCATATGACCTCAGGGTGTTTGAGTTAAGGTTAAAAGTAGTAATACTTTGGGCTGCCTGGGTGGCTCAGTGGGTTAAGCCTCTGCCTTCAGCTCAGGTCATGATCTCGGGGTCCTGGGATCGAGTCCCACATCAGGCTCTCTGCTAGGCGGGGAGCCTGCTTCCTCCTCTCTCTCTCTCTCGCTCTACTTGTGATCTCTCTCTGTCAAATAAATAAAATATTAAAAAAAAAAAGTAGTAATACTTTACCAAATAATTATTCAGTGAATTTTAGCCCAAGAAGCTCTAGGTTTAGGGGCTGGACTAGAACCAGATAGACCTGGATCCCAATCCTGGCTCTGCCACTAATAAGCTGGATGACCCCGGCAGGGTGCCTTCTCTCTTAGCCTCAGTTTCCCCATGTTATAGCAGGCTTAACACAGTAGTTCCACTCCTATGTATATACCTAAGAGAAACAAAAACACATTTCTACACAAAGACTTATGCATGAATGTTTGTAGCAGCATCATTCATAATGGCCAGACGTTGCTCCATCAACTGACAAATGGATAAACAAATTGTGACATGTATATACAATGGAGTATTATTCAAACATGAAAGAATGGTTGCTACCACTTGGATGAAACTTGAAAACATTATGCCAAATGAAGGAAGAAGCCATATATGGAAGTTCGCATATTACGTGATTCCTTTCATTTGAATATCCAGAACAGGTCAATCCACAGACACAGAAAGCAGATCAGTGATGAGGAGGTAGGACAATGGGCATGATTTCTTAATAGAGATAGGGTATTTTTCTGGGGTGATGAAGATGTTTTGAAACTACAGAGATTGGTTGCCCAACATTGTGAATCTGCTAAATGCCACTGAATTATATACTTAATTTATTTTTATTTTTGTATTTTTTAAAAAGATTTTGTGTATTTGAGAGAGAGCGAGCGAGCGAGAGAGCTTGAGAGGAGATGGGGGCAGGGAGAGGGAGAAGCAGGCTCCCCGCTGAGCAGGGAGCCCAATGTGGGACTCAGTCCCAGGGCCCTGGGATCATGACCTGAGCCAAAGGCAGACACTTAACCAACTGAGCCACCCAGGTGTCCCTGGTTTGTACACTTTAAAATGCTGAATTGTATGGCATGTGGATTGCACTCAGTAAAAAATAGTACAATGAGAAGACCTCAGCCTGAAAGTTATTAGGATTAAATCTGGGTGACGTGCACACAGTAGGCACTTAAACAATATGCTTTCATTTCTTCTACCCTTGCCACTTCTCTCTTTCTGGATGATTCCTTCACCTCTCGTGTGTTGAAAGAATGAGAGAAGAGCATTTTATCGAGAAGTGAGTCGAAGTGTTGAGGGAGGGGTGTGGATCCGGATTTCTGGGCCTCTGGAATACATCAATGTAGGGCACCCCTTAAGGTAGTAGTGTCTATTAAACCACATTGTGTACCTTGCTTCGAGTGTTTCGGGTGGCCTTAACCATCCTCGAGTGGCGGGAGGGGACCGAGACAGCTGCAGTATCTGGAGCGCTTCATCTAGAGGGCAGGCATTTGCCAAGCAAGCAGCGAGTCATAATTCTAATAGTTTAGCAACAGAGGATTTGCCGAGGTCGATAGGCTGTTTGTCAGTGAGGCAAGTGTTCTGCCTTTGGCTATGACTTTTATATATTCTTTCCAACAGAGGCAGAACAACAAAAGTCCCCAAACAGTGCATTCACTGGTTGAAAAATAGGCGTTGCCTGAGCTGAATGAAAGTAATTGCCTTCTGACCTATAAGGTTATCAGTTCATTTCCAGAAGCATCAAATGTGACTCCCCTGATATTAGCATGCTGTGACTGATGGCCAGTGTATTTGCTCCTGATTTTCCCACTCCCAGGGGAATTAATCTTTCTACTTGGTTCTAGGGATAGGTAATCTATCATTTGCCCCCAGTATCTCCTCTCTCCAAGGCCCCCTTTCAGCCTCTCCAAACATGCTTGAGCGTTCTGCCTGCCACCTTTTTCTCACTCTTAGCACTTAGTTGCCCCCTGAAGGATGGTTTGCTGACTACATGGGTCCTATACAGCATTGTGCTAGAGCTCAGTGTCATGGCAAGCGTGAAAGCAGGGCCAGAGTGGGTGGGCACACTTCCACAGCAAGGAGGACAGCAGGTCAGGTGAAGATGCCAGGGAGAGAAGGCTTCGATCTGACGAAGGGTCTGAGTTCAATCCAGCTGGTCTGTCAGTCAGCATTTGCGCTTGAGGACCTACTATGTGTATTGTGTGGAGAGAGCTTCGTGTGCCTAAACAGGACTTGAATTCAAGGCCAGACATGCTAGTCACTAACTGTGTGGCCTCCAGAAGTAACAATTGACTCTGGGCCTCAGTTTACTCATCTGTAAGCAGGAGGTAAATATCTCTTCTCAGGAACATTTTGAGAATTAAATGTAAACAGCCTACTACCTCTCAGAAAGCAAGTGTTCCATAAGTGGACTCTCTGCCTGACTGAATCTCTGCTTCCAAGATGGGGGATACCTTCACGGCCCTCAGGGATTCTCAGGGCGATAAGGCCAGAAGTCCTGAATTATTGCACAAATCATACAAGTGCTAAAGGAAATGGGTCTGATGCTTGTGTTTTTGATTATCATGAGAGAAGGGCCCCAACCAAACAGATGGTTGCAGTAATAAAAGTTTTAATACTCACCCGTTTTTGTATCCTCAATCCTTACTATGACCCAGGAGTTTTACAGTGAAGAATCTTGTGACTCAGGGTAAGTAATTACCTGCCCACCTCAGCTCTGGTTAACCTCAAAGCCCATGGTTTTCTTACCACTCAAGTGCTGTTTGGGAAGGAAGCCTTTGTAAAAGGGGGGAAAATTGAGTTGGACCTTGAGGAGTGAGCAGACTTGGATAGCCCTTGAGTCTGTCTTGGGTAACCATAATTGGGCAGACCATCCTCCAGGCAAGGAGGAACAGCTAGGACAAAGGCATAGGAGAGGAGAGTGACATTGCCCAACAATAGGGAAACACGGTCGAGTGGAGTGGGAAGAAATAATGAGACCTCACATCCCAACATCCCAAGTCTTCAGTCTTGAGTGTCTCTTCTGAGCATCATTTTCCCCAGCTGACCACAGCATGTGGCTAGCATCATCCTGTCCCTTTTCATGTGATTACACTCTTTCTGTGGAATTTGTCAGTAATGACAGCCATGGCTTGTGATCTGCTTAACAATCCAAGCACTTTCAGAGCCTTTCATTTTTTTTTTTTTTTTTTTTTTTAAGATTTTTTTTTTTATTTATTTATTTGACAGAGAGAAATCACAAGCAGGCAGAGAGGCAGGCAGAGAGAGAGGAGGAAGCAGGCCCTGCTGAGCAGAGAGCCCGATGCGGGGCTCGATCCCAGGACCCCGAGATCATGACCTGAGCCGAAGGCAGCGGCTTAACCCACTGAGCCACCCAGGCGCCCCTTTCAGAGCCTTTCAAAGACTCCCAAGTCCTTGTGTCGCTGGGCAAAGTGAGCTTGACGGAAGTCTTCACAAGGCCCCTAAGGGCCGTGAATTGCCACTAGCAAGCCTGTGTCTTAAAGACCTAGTGAGCCCATGGTTTCATTTAAATCTTTAAGTAAGTTCTCAATTTTGAAGGACCCCTTGATTTGAGTAAAGCATATTAAGGTACTCCTTGCCTAGCCTCAGCATAAGATTAATTTTTCATATATGAGAAAAATATTATCTTTACCCATTTCCAAACAGAAGGATGGCTTTTGAAAACACAGGTGCTACAGTTCAAGAAGGATTTAGTTTTTCTCAATTTGATCAAATATTCTGATTTCTTTCAATGCCAAACATTTTAATTTAGTTCTTCTTTCTCTTAGGCAAGCTTTTCTAATTTTGAAAATGAGAAGACACTTAATTTACGTTTTCTCCTTCACTGGAAGATTCTACCAATCACGCTATTGAAATTCTAAATCCTTTCTTTAAGGAACTTCAGAGTCAAAGAGGAAATTAAAAGATTTTAATCCATTTTCTGATTTTTACCCATCATAAAAGAAAGAGATGCCTATATTAGACAAGAGATATTAAAAAACCATAGGAGAATTTACACACATTTTATTTCCAAACCTTAGGAAACTTGATTCTGGGGTTTTTCTCCCAATTTTTCACCTATAATCTGTAACACTGTAACTGCTATTCCATAAATCCTGCTCAAACCACTGGAGTCCATCATGATCTCTCTGCTCCTCCAAATCTGAATGTATGTAAATGTCCCCAGGACCTGTCGTTTCCCAAACAAAGTAGCATAGATTGTCTAAACTAACACTTCTCACGGTATATGTTCTGAAGGTCTAGTTTCTCCCCCCCTTTCTAGTTTTTTGTAGACTGGTGTTTTTCTTTTAAAAAGAACACAAAAATGAGTTACCAGAAAAAAATGAAATACTACGAAAAGACATTACAAAATAGAAAACCACATTCACTGTGATATTTTACAGGCAAAACTTCCATTTTCAAAGTGCTGTAAGTTTCTAAACACTACTCTCCAGTTCTGCACTTGTCTCAAACCAGTAACAAGTTTGCAGACCAGTGTACTAGCCCGTGGACCGTACTTGGATTAGCACTCAGTACTGTGTGCAGTGCCTCATTGTTTTTGCAAGTGTTGCTTGGACATATGAAATACAGAAATATGAAACAATTGCAGTTAAAATAGCATTAAATGTAATACTTAGAATACATTTAAACAAGGTAATGTTTGTCCTGTATACTGGGAATTATTAAAAAAAAAAATAAGTTTTGAAATAAAGATATCCTGTGTTCCTGGGTCTGAAGATAAAATATTGTTAAGATAGTAATACTCCCCAAATTAATCTACAGATTCAATGCAATACCTATCAAATTCCAACTGTTGTTTTTTGTTTTTTGTTTTCCCCCCACATCAATGGACACACTGATCCTAAAATTCACATGGAATTGCCAGGGACATAGCCAGAACATTCTTGAAAAAGAACAAAGTTGGAGGACTCCTATTTCCCAATTTTAAAACTTGTTACAGGGACCCGTGGCTGGCTCAGTAGGTTAAGCGTCTGACTCTTCGTTTCAGCTGAGGTCATGATTTCAGGGTTGTGAGATCGATCCTCGCATAAGGCTCTGCACTTGGTGGGGAGCCTGCTTGAGATTTTCTCTCCCTCTCTCTTTGCCCCTCCCCTCATTTGTACATGCTCTTTGTCTCTGTCCCTTTCTCTCTCTGAAGTAAAATAAATCTTTTAAAAACAAACCTGTTACACATCTGCAGTAATCAAAACAGGATAATCCTGGCATAAGGACAGACATATAAACCAATGAAATAGAATTGAGGATCCAGAAATAAATTTTACACGTATAGTCAACTAGTTTTCCAAGAGAATTTGGTGCTGAGAATTCAGTGCCAAGAGAATTCAGTGAAGAGACAATGGTCTGAACGAGTGTTTCTGGTATAACTGGATAGCCGCATACAAGAGAATGGAGTTGGACCTTTACGTTACACTACATACAAAAAATTAGTTGACAATGGATCAAAGACTTACATGTAAGAGACAAAACTATAAAACTCTTTGAAAGGAGGATAAGTATAAATCTTATGACTTAGGATGAGGCAATGGTTTCTTAAATATAACACCGAAAGCACAGGCAACAGAAGAAAAAATTGATGAGACTTGATCATATTAAAATCATGTGCTGAAAAGGACAATATTAAGAAAGTGAAAAGCAACCCAAAGTATAGGAGAAATTATTTGCAAATCATATATCTCCTAAGGACCTGGTATCCCAAATATATAAGAACTCCTACTACTCAGCAATAAAAGACAACCAAATCAAATACAATGGGTGAAGGAGACAAACAGACATTCCTCCAAAGAAGATCGACAAAGTGAGAAGATCCTCAGCATCGTTAGTTAGGAAAATACCACTTCACACCCCACTAGGTTGCTGCCGCTGCTAGCAACAGATGGAAAGTAACAATGTTAAAGAAGACATGGGGTGATTGGAACCCTCCCACTTCACTAGGGTGAATGGAAAACGGTTTAACTTCTGTGGAAAAATTTGGTCATACCCCAAAAGTTAAACACAGAGCTGCCATTTGACCCAGTATTTCCACTCCTAGGTATATACATAAGAGAATTCAACACATGTGTTCAACTACGTCTGAAATTAATTGTATACTATATGTTGGCCAGTTGCATTTAAATTAAATTTTAGAAAAATGTGTTCACACAGAAACTTGTATATGAATAATCATAGCAGTATTATTCATAATAGCAAAGAAGTAGAAACAAACCCATTGTCCATCGAACAATGATGGATAAACCAAAGGTAGAATATCTATACATGGAAACAGTACTCAGCTAGGAAAAGGAACGATGTACTTCTACGTGCACCAGCATGGATCAGCCTTCAAAACATGATATTCACAGAACGAAACCATCCATGAGATGTCACATAATGTAGGATTCTGTTTATATGAAATGTCCAGAAAGTAAGTGGTTGCCAGGAATTGAGACTGTCTGCTCACAGCTATGGGGCTTCTTATTGGGAGTCATGGAAATGTTTTGGAATTAGTCTTGATGGTTGTACAAAACTGCTGAATCATGCGTTTTTTCATATGAATTTTACTTTGTGTGATTTTTTTCCTCAAGAAAGAAAACTTCATGGAAAACTATTTTAAAATGAGCACAAATGAACATTACCACAAAATTTTCTTGTTAAACCATTTCGTTAAGCTGACAACTGACATCTGTTTTATAAAGAAAGGCTACGGAATACTGTTTTTGCTTGTCATTTTACAATGGCAAGTTATATTTACTGTCCCCTCTCACCCTGTGCCTCCAGCTAAACATATAATCATGACTCCAGGCAAAAAAATTCAGTCCTCATGAAATTGGGAAAGTAATTTTACAGTTTAATTATTAATGGGTTTGCAGGGTTTTTTTCCTTCCCTCTCACAGATTTTGAAAATAACTGGGTAGAGTCTCGGTAACCATATTATTTATTGTCCAAATAGGACACTTTTGAGCAGGAAGGTAGGCACTAGCCATATGGGATGCTGGCACAACCGGCAGAAACGAGACTGTTCTGGGCAACCCAGGACATATGGCCACCTGAGCAGAGGTGACATTAAATTCCAAGCACAGACTCGGGGCTTGATACCCAACAAAAAACACTGGGCAAGGTGTGAGGATTGCTTCCAAAGTGAAAACCATGCTGCAGGTGGTGGTGGTGAGCTGGGACGTGTCCTCCCTCCTAAGTGGGAAGGACTGGCCCCAGGGGAGGCCGCTGTCACCCCAGCTATCTGGGACTGGGATTCCAGAGGAGGTGGAGAAAGGTGGTGGGGGGGTGTCTGTCTTCTAGATGCCTGTCTGGGGTCTCCTCCTAAGAACATTACCTCCTTTCTTGTTGTGCATCTAAGTTAGGACTTCGGGATGGGCCCAGGCTGCTGTGCCAACATCATCAGCTGGTGTATGTGAGAGAGGACATCCACCCAGGCAGGTCAAACAGCAAGTTCAAACCTTGGCTGCAGATGTTGGCAGTCCTGAGCCGTTCAGACTCAAGCAGAATGGGCGGGTATCAAAGAAGCCATCCTCAGTGTAAGCTCTGTTCTGATCTGCATTTGCCTGAAGACACTTGGTGATATTTAATTGGATTCCTCATTGTTTCAAATGAGAAAGCAGAGACTCAGAAATGGTTCAGATTTCTCTACTGAACAGCGCCTCTCCTGGAGTAGGAATTGTTCCCTATCTATTCAGCTTCCATTTTCCTGGGGGTGGGAATTTGGAGGGGTGAGGAGAGGGGAGGTGAGACTCTTTAAAGGAAAGGGGTTTGTGGAAGACTGGGGTAAGAATCTGAAGGGTCCAAGGCTGAGGTTTCCGTCCCTCCACCCCCACCCCACCTCCCTACCCCCACCAGCCCAGCCCTGCCCTGTAAGGCAGATAAATGTATAGAGCAATCTCATTAGTGCAATGGTGAGCCACTGTCTGCCTCCCTGGGCTGGGCTGTGGATTAATTGCTCAATGTTCAGAAAGTACCTTAAAGAAGGAGTGGTCACCTGAGCCCTTCCAGCTGATGTCATCTCTCAGGACCGAGCCCTGCTTGGAGCTGAGGAGAAGAGGTGGGAGGTTTCTGTGGGATCCAAGGGGCCCCTGCCCCAGAAAACCTCACAGACTGCCCATCCTCTTAACTGAAGTTGAAGCCGAGATGGGGATGCGGCTGTGTGTTGATCAGTGGTGGTGGCTGCAGTAAAGGAATGAAGGGACACGTTCCAGGCACAGAAGAATCAGGAAGCCCCGCCAGAGGTGTCAACATTCTCTGTGCCTTGTTTGGCACTGAATTAGTTATTTTACACCCATTCACTCTGCTAATCCTCTGAGTCCTCACTTATGTGCGTTGTTATACCTACTTCCTGGGCGAGAGTGAGCGAGCTCCCAGAATCCAGCAGAGCCCGCATGGGGAGGGGGTTTCATCAAAGGCAGCCTGGATTCACACACTCAAAGCAAACATGCCCAGGGTATGATCCCCCATGTGTATTTCAGTGCTTTTCAAAAGGAGCACTGGGGGTTGGATTTTCTGATTGTCTTTTGAGTTTGCCAAACTGGAAATGGACTCCTTCCAGAAGGTCTGTAAGAACCTGCTTGACAAAAATCCAGGAAGATGTCCTGCCCGTGGCAGGACATACAAAGCCTGGGAAGGGACTTGGCAGGCTGGGGTGACTTAGGAACAGGAATTCAGCGCTTGGTTTGCCCACTTCCTCTGTTCGGACCTCACTTGTGCACGCTGCCTGTCTTTGCACTCTGTGGTGTGATAGATTGGAATTTGCTTAGACATCATTCCTCTTGGCTCAGACCATAGCATCAGCTTCCAAGGGGCATTCACAGGGCATCTGCCCTCGCGGGCCCTGTGCTGTTCCTTCCTCCACTTTCCCCAAAGAGTGATCTCCTCAGGCCCTTCTTCTGGCTGAATCCCAGTGTCCTCCCACCTGCCCTCACCCCCCCTCAGGCTCTCTGCAGTCTGGCTCTGGCCCCCCTTTCTGGCCTGCTGTCTCCAGGCTCATTCTTGTTCACCAGCCTTTCCCATTCTTTTCCTAATGCCTCGGACAGCCACCCACTTTCACTGGCTGAGTCCTATCAGATCTCACATGAGCATCGAGTTTCCCCTGCTTCAGGCAACTGTCTGATGCCTTGAACCGCTCACCCCCCGGCTCGGAGCAGAGGTTGTCCTGTGATGAGAGCTTATCCTGGCATTTCAGCCACACAGTGCTGCCACAGATCTCTAGGCTCCCTAGGGGCCTTGTTTGCGGCTTCTCCCTACCCATTACCGTACAGAGAGCCTGGGACAGCAAAGAGACTCAGTGCGGGTGAACGAATGAGGCCTGTTAGAGAGCTGAAGTCCCAGAGCCTATTTCTCACAGATTTTTGACTCTAAAGGGTGCTGATAACTCAGGAGCCACAAAAGTAAAGCACCGAGTGAATAATGTCCTTGCTACCCCAGGGGGTGACACATTTTCCTTAGTGAAGCCCAGAGCTCTGGGCCAGAATCACCTGGTGACTATAAAGGGAAGAGGGGGATGAGGCAGAGAGTGTCCCCAATTTACAGAGCAGGAACTTGAGAGGTGAAGCACCCTGATTGAAAAGAGCTGGCTGAGAGAGTTGCTTTGGGGTTCAGGTACGGAATAGTCTCTGTGCTTCCTACCACACCTCCCTTAATAGCAGTCTGGAAGGATGTGAAATGACCCAAGCTCATTATAGGATTCCGGAGGTGGCTAAGGGAGAATTCCTGCTTACTTACACAGCTGGCTCTGTGGGGGCCAGGGTGGAGGCTGGGGTGCCAGTCCTCCCATGTCCTGCAGACTTTGTCCAAAAGGGTCTTCATCCGGGTGACTTTCCTCCAGGACTCAAGGAGCAGCGTGTTACCCAATGAAATCAATTAAAAGAAGTTTGAAATGCCATGTCCTGCAAAACAGCTGTGGAATGCTAAAAATAGGTCCCCAGGTAAGCTGGCGTCTATTGGCTAATTGCTGAGAGGGATGGTTTGCAGAAGGGCCTCCCATCTCCAACACGGAGTTCTAGAAGGCAGAGATGGCAGGAAGCCGGATTGAACTGTTCGGATGGAACTCTGAGGGTCTGGCAGCTTCCGGACCCTTGGAGCCAAGGTGACTTTTCTCTTTGTTCTTCTTGAGGCCCAGCCCTGGTGGTGTCACCTCCTCTCTGGGCCTGGCTACAAGGGTCTTGCAGGCAACTTCTGTTGTAAGCAGAATAATGTTAACAGCTGGGACGTGCCAGTCTGTCAGAGGTCACTGCTGTTACAAGTTTCAGAGTGAACATTTTTAGTAGAAGGTGAGACAGGAGGACTGCAGGCTACACTTTGAGGCTGCAGACTGGAAAAATCAGAGCGTTTTCCAAGCAGTGGACTAAGGCTGCCCAACCACCCTGCTCGTCACTCACGGGCCCCATAGGTTCAGACAGAGCCCACTCTAAGTAGAATTGGACAGGTGGCAGGGGAAAGTCAGTGGATTCTGAAACAGGAGACGGAAGCTTTAATCCTGCTCTTTGACCAACGAGCTGGGTCACTTGAGGCAAGTAACATAACCCACTCAGGTTCACACCGTGTGTGGACCAGGGTTCTCCTACGTTTTGTTCTGACATTCAGTGAAGCTATGATTCCAGAATTTTCTCATAGTTGAGCATCTTCCACATTCCTTGGCATGACCCTCCCAACCTCTTTTTTGGTGACCCCACCCACTGAGACACAGAGGGCTTTAATTTGTGTCGTCTCTTGCCCAGCCGCCCTTTTCATTCTAATCCCAGATTTCCCGTGAGTCATGGGATGATTTTGCAAAGCCACCTGTTTTTGATGCTTCTTTAAGTCAATTAAAGCAGGTCCTTATGTATTATATGAAGAGAGATGGGGGTAATGAGTGCATGCCGGTCAGCTGTGTTGGGGAGTCCTCAGGTCAGAGGATAATGGCAAAATCACAATGGCAACAATTAGGAGGAGAATGAATGAGTTCCAGACACAAACACCATCTCCTTACAAAGTCGATTTACGTGCTTGTTCCAGCAATGTAACACACGTGAGTTTGGGGCTCCCAGTTTCTCCTTCACGAGCCCCATACACACGTGCAGGACTTGTATGTCATAGCTCCAGTCTAGGTTTGGTTATGTTACTGTCCTCTTTGTTTTACCTTCCAGTGACATTCCTTATGCTCATGCAGCCTTTTACCCATCTGGGCTCCAAGGGGCCTTTAGCTCTTTCCAACATACAAATCCAGTCTGCCCTTAGAGGAAAGATTTGCCACATTCAACCAGTCAGCCTGGCTCTCTGTTTCCCCACCACTCCAGGGGCTCACAAACTGTTGTAGCCATGGAACCTCTTTCTTTCTGCTGGAATCTTTTAGAGAAGCCCCAGTTTGTGAGGCAGATAAATGAATAGAGCTTCTGTGTTTGAAGCATAAATTGAGACATGACCCCCTTTCACTCTTCTCTCCTGCTCTTCTTGTTCTGCTCCTTGACCACCAGGAAGGCTTCAAGTCCCAGGGGACCCAGTTTGAAAACCACTGCCCCCCACCCAGGCTTCCCAGTGTTGGGGGCGGGGGCAGAGTCAGGAGCCCCTTACCCTCTTGCTGGTCCAGGCTGAGCAAGTCCTGTCTTTGAACTGAAGGAGCATATCTGTGTCTCCTTAAAGTTCTCACTGGCTGCAGGGAAGGCGAACGTGACTCCTGGGTGAACACCTCCTCGGGGTCTTTAATCCACCATTCATATTTGTAGAAGAGCTTTAAGAGGTTTGCAGAGATGCTTTAAGGAGGGAAGAAGAGGGAGCTTGGTGGCTATAAATAGAAAGGCTAGTTCTGAGGTCAAGAATGATAAAAGAGGAGAGAAAAAATGTAAGGGTTGCAATGGAATGAGGAAAAGAATCACAAAGACATTAAGAAAAAGCGTGCAAACTGGGGATTTCCAGCAGAAAGCAAAAAGCACAGTGTGTCTGAATCCCAGGCTGAATGTTGGACGTCTGCTGTGCCCAGCCTCCCACTGCGGTTAGGGTCATGAAGAGCTGGGAGGGATACCCGTTCCTTAGCTGGTCCTGGGGCTACAAGCAAGGATCCCTCTCTTAACGAGCTCCCTGTCTAGTAGGGGACTTACTCAGAAACTCTAAATCCAAAAGGAAATGTGGCAAAGGAGTAAGGGAGATAAAAATGGACAGTTAGAGGAGATCAGAGGAGGGGTTCTTCTGTGAAAACACCCAAGCCAGAGCAAGGTTGCTCTAAAGCATGAACATCCTTTCAATCCTGAAGTGGGAACTTTGGGTAAAACTTAGGCTCTTCCAATTATATCTTATCAAACTTATTTTGACTCCTTCATCCTAACTTCATTCTTCTAAAAAAAAAAAATTACTTCTTTGTTTCTCTCCCCAGAGGAGGTATAAAGTCATAACTATGTTTCTTCCAGCATGAGTCAGTTGGACCCTTGCTTTAAGTGGTGATTGCATGTGGCCTAGGAATTTTTCTGTCCTCCTGTCCGAATTTCAGTGGAGCATAGCAAGGCCTTTCCATTTTCTCTTAATTGCTTTCAAGTTGCTTTGACTTAAAAGCATCAGCTCATACCTCACACCAACATGGAGGGCAAAAAAAATCTCTTGACCATCAAGGAGGGGAAAAAAAAAAAAAAGACCTCGATTTGTGTCGAGGACCCTGGCCAATTACTAGTGATCTGGGAGAAGACTTTGTTACCATACAGATATAATAAAACCAAGGGGGAGTGCAGAGGCCTGTTGTATCTAATCCTGTGATTTAACTCATTTTACCCATTTCTTTCGTGAGCCAGTGCCTTTGCAAGTGGAATTTAAAACAACTTCTAACCTAGGCCGGCAATGGGCAGCACCGTCACCCTTGGCTTTGGACATGAAGCAATGCTGTGTTGCCCGCTCTCTACTCCCAGGGTCTAGGACCTGGCTGGCACATAGTAGGGACTTGCTCAAATCATACTTGTGGAACTGAACTGGTTAGGACAAAGGCAGGGAAACGGGAATGTGCAGGGTGTGTTTATAGGCCAGAGAAATAGCCAACACTTGGAAAGCATTTACTGAAAGCCAGTACCATGCTAAGTACTTGATGTTTTCTTCTCCTTGACCTTCAACAGACTTTTGGGGGTAGGACTAGTAGTATCCATTTCACAGGTGGGAAACAGATCAGATTAGCACTGTGTTCACTTGTGAGGACCACCCTAAAAGGCACCACAGACTGATAACACGAATTTGTTTCTCACAGTTCTGGAGGCTGGGAATTCCAAAAGATCAAGGCGCAAGTAGGCTGGGTTTTATTCTGAGGCCTCTTCTTTTAACTTGTAGATGGCGACCATCTTGCTTTGTGTGCCCATGACTTCTTCTTTGCGGCTGCTCCTGGAGGATGTAGAGATAGGACGCCATTGTCTAGGGTTTAATTTTACTTCTCTAGAAGCTTCCTGTATAAACACAGCCATGCTGGCAGTTAGAGCTTCAGTATACAAATTTTGTGGGAGGGTGTACAAACAGTCCATAACAAGTCACAGCTCAAGTTGACACAACTAGGGAATGTCCAAACAGGAACTCAGACCGCCTTACCCTGAAATCTCTGCTTTCCATTGCAAGGCATCTTTTCCATGATGTGTGGAGTCACAACCTAGCATACAGGGAGGGAAAGGACTATGTTGTTGGAGAGGATAATGAGGAGGTAGTCTGGACTCAGAGGAACCCTAAAAATGAAATCTGTTGACAACCCCCATCTATATCCTACCTGCAACCCATATAGAAAACCTTGTAGTTCCTGAGCCTTCTGCTCATTGACTTGCTGAATATGATGCTTTGCTCTGTCTTACAGAAGGGGTTCTCAGCCTCAGCTGCACACTAGAACCACTTGGTAGACTGTTAAAAAGCCAGGAGTCCAAGCTGAACTGGAGGGCTCCCACGAGCCTCACACAAATCATGGTAGTGACCGGTTATAATCCGAGCAAAATAAAACAGCATGACTTCATACTGATACGAGTAACCGAATGAACTGGTCAAAAGTCTGAGATAAATAGGATATTTATGTAATTTCAAGCACCTCTACAAACAGGACTGATAAAATGCAAAAGGAAAATGAGGGAATTTATAGTGGAGAAGCAGGACAGTCACCACCTTCAATCAAGTGACCAAAGCGAACATCATCAGTATTGGGACAAATAGAAACCATGTGTCATTTCACAGGTGACAATGAGAAGGCACCAAGCGCTGCTGTGTCAGCCTTATCCAAGATACAGAACCCGAATCTCACCGTGGGGAAACATCAGACTAAACTGAGCAACATTTCCACTGAGTTGCTAGCTTATAATCTTCAACAGTGTCAAAGTCAGGAGAGCTAAGGACAGAATAAGGAAGCTTTCCAGAATCAAGGCAGCTAAATGCACATGACAACTAAAAGTGACTTTTAATTTTAAACTAGAGCCTTTTACTATTAAAAAAAAAAAAATGGTCTAAGATTCGGCAAAGCTTGAATGATCATAATGTATCAATATGGATTTCCTGATTTTAATGGTTACGTGGTAGTTATGTTACAGAAGGTTCTTGTTTGGAAGAAAATCCCCACTGTAAAGGGAGTGATGGGACACCAAGTCAAATTACTTCAAATGGTTCAGTTAAAAAAAAAAAAAAAAGTTATTTATGCTGTAACATTTCTGTAAGCTTGAAATTCTTAAAATACAAACACACGAAATCCCTGATGTCCAGCTTGTGCACCAAACCAATTAAAAAAGAATCTCCAGGGAGGCGACTCAGGGTTCTGTAAGCTGTGGAAATTCCCAGGTGATTCCAGTGTGAGCCTGGGTTGAGATTCTCAAAATATGGTCCCCGAACCAGTGGTGGTAGAATCAGTGGGACGCTTGTTAGAAGCAGAGATTCTCCAGCCCTCTAGACCTCTTGAGTCAGAAAATCCAAGGGGAGGGCTCCAGCAATCTGTATTTTAACAAACCCTCCAACTGGCTTGGAGGTTTTGGTTCATGCTTCGGAACCATTCATCCAGAACTTTGCTCATTCTTCTGTCTATATTTGCTCCTAAGTATCCTTCCAGAGTCAGCTCAGACCCTCTTCACATACCTGCTATGGGGCTACCTCACTCTCTTAGTGTAGCCTCAGGGTTTAGAAACGATCTGTCCACACACTGGTCACCCCCGACAGACCTGGTTCAAGTGTTGTTCCCCCAGTCCCTGGCACAGAGTGGGCACCATGGCATGCCTGTTTAATTGACGTTTATCAGATGAATGGAGGGACGTTTGGTGGTGTTCCCTGTGCTACACTGACTTCCGTTGGCCTGCCCTTTAGAGGCCCGCAGTGATGCGTCTCAAGTGCTGCGACGGGAATGGGGTAAGGGGCTCTGTGAAGGCAGGGAAGATAGATGACGAGTATTTGAAACCACATTAAGAAGCAGCCCCACTCTTAAGGGAGTTGGTTCTGAAGCTGTTTACTGAAAGGTGCCTGCGAACTTCGGGGCTCCCTAATTAAACCAGATGGACTGGATGATAGCTGATTAGATTCCTGACTTACCGATCCTCCTTCTATTTACTCACATAAATTCGTTGATGAGCCAGAAACCATCTCATTCAGGAAAAGCACCTCACTGAATATTTTTAGAAAATTAAACTTTTATAGATGACCCAGTCTGTGAGCCGCTAAAATGCCAAAGTCTGTTTCCTGTGGCACTCGGATGGTGGGGCTTTCAGCAGGGGAGCTGTGCACAGGTCTGTGTCTGCAAATGTATGCCAACACAACAGCAACAACAAATTTTAGGCCCATCAGTCCCTTTGGATGGAGGGAGCAGCACATCACAGCAATGGACACAACCCAGGACTTGGGCACATCTTTGCTGCTGCGGGCAGTCTCTGCCTCTCCTAACTCCGCTGGGTGGCGTCACTGTTGTGGATACTGACTCTCCATTCACTTGGCGGTCCCAGCTGGTAATATTTGGGGCTGGGGTTGATGAAGTAGATGGTGAAAAGAACACACTCCATTAAAACATACATTTATAAACACATGCAAATACAGGTTCATCTACCCATGCATGAATACATATGCCTGTGTGTATCAATAACTGTGTGCCACCCTCTTGGAAAAAACCCACACCAGATACAGTTATTCAGGCAGCAAGGATCTTAAGCAACCATAGGGTTGAGAGATTTTTTACTTCAGGTCCTGCTACCGACTGGAATCCATATCTGTGCCCTATATGGAGGTGGCCCAGATTGGATGCAAGGAAAATTATTCTGTGAACTGCATTGCTTGAGGAGGTTTCTAAGACAATTGTGCTGAGATGATAGAAGAGTGAGTAGAATATTCTAAAGGTATGCCACCAGATCCATGGGCCTGCAGAAACATCACTGCACTCGAGAGAGGGCACATCTCAGTCCCAAGTGCTCACACTGGCTTTGATCTGTGAAAATTGGTGCAGGTCTGAACTGACTTCCTTAGCTGAACAACATAATCAGAATTCTGTTCGATCACACGCAAAGAGTATTTTTGACTGCCTGATGGATTGCTAGTGGGTGTTTACTTCCATGGCTGGCACAACATATTTAGAACATATCAGATTTACTGAAAATATGGAAGCATTCCCTCTTAGAGTAAAAGCCAAGATCAGATTGTTCTCTAAAGGCACGGCAGGTCTCTGGAAGGTAAAATAGATATAATCCCAGTGTGTAACTTTCTGCTCATTTATTCATCTAGTAGTTAATATATTCCTACCATGTGCCAGATATTATTCTAGGAGGAAACAGTGGTTAATAAGACAGACACAGTGTCTTCTTTCATGGAACTTATGATTTGTGTTAACTAGCCATTAAGTTTGGTGAAAATAGAAATGAATGGTGTAGGTAGAACTTGCAAACTTCCTGGGAGATAAGACTCATCTTCCAGAAAGCTATCTCCATAGAGTATTGTTATGGGCTGAATTGGGTACCCCAAAAAATCCATCATCCCCAGTACCTACGAGTGAGAACTTATGTGGAGATAGGCTCTTTAAAGAGATAATTAAGTTAAAATGAATAGGCCCTTATCCAACCTGACTAGTGTCCGTATAAGAAGGAAAAAATTGGATTCAGATAACAACATATAGAGGGAAGATAAACTGAATACACAGGGAGAAGATAGCCATCTTTAAGCCAAGGAGAGAAAACTGTAACAGATCCTTACTTCACAGCCCTCAACCTTGCAAACCCCTTGATCTCAGACTTAAGCCTCCAGAACTGTGAGATGGTATGCTTCTGGGGGTTAAGCCACTCCATCTGAGTACCCTGTCACATCAGCCCTAACAAACTAATGCGAATATATTAAATGCTAAAGTGTGGACAGGGAAGAGACTGGCTCAATTGGGCAGGGACACAGCGTGAGAGAAGTTGAACTGTTGGTCAGGTTGAGTAGGGAGGGAGGATGGCTTAGTGTTCCAGAAGGGAGAAAGAAAGGGAGGGAGGGAACCAGGAGGGAAGGAGGAAGATAGAAAGGGAGGGAGGGAGGGAGGGAGGGAGTTGCTGCAAACAGAGAACTCAAAATGCAAGTCTCTTTGCATCCTAATAGCTTCATCCCCGTGAAGGAGGCTTCTGCATTTTCCAGAGAAAACATTCCCTCTTGATGTCGTGTTTATTGAATTGTTTTGTTTTTCAACTAAGCAAAATGGCTTCAGGTCAGGCTGGTTCTTCTGCTCAGATATGTTAAGTTCTTCCATTGGAAGACTCTCTTTGTTCCTTGTAATTATCAGCTTGGACTTTCCTTGATGATGGGATTTAGAGCTGCAGCCCACAGGACAGAAAGCATCCCTAATTCTGCATTTTGATTGTGCCCCAACCCCCAGTGGCCCTGGGGACATCAGGACGTCCTAGAAGGTGAGCGAAGCAATGGAAGTGAACAGAGGGTGATGCTTTGCAGTGTTGTCCTCTTACTAGTAGGCTCAGTGATAGTGGGTTAACAGTTAAGCTGGGGAGGAAGATTGGGGCATGAGCTCAAAGATGGGAAGTCAAACATGACAAACACTTGTGTTGATGCAGTGCCTTGCTGGTGCTCAGAATTGCCTTGGTAGGTGAGGTAGGTGAGTAGCCTCGCTGCCTCGGGGCTGGCTCTTCCTGGAGGGCTCTAGAATGTTGTGATCTCTGTCAAATTAAAAAAAAAAAATCTTTAGAATGTTGTGAAAGGGGCTGATGGCCTTTAGCAGCAGTTAGAAGTCCATTGTCCCTCAACACATAATGCCATAGCTCCTATTCCTTTGGTGTCTTGAGCCTCCATGCCACTGGTCACCAGAAGGACCTGCCTGAAGGTAGGAGGGCTGGTTCCAGCCTCTGAGAGGGAGGCGTGTGGTTGGAGCAAAGGGGCCTCTCACCACTTCCTCTCCTGTCGTACTTGCTCATCACTTCTCTGTCTCTCCCCACGTGAAAAACACCCACTGCCAGGGACCATCCTTTAGTTCTCTCAGCATTCTCAGAACCTAGTCCATGCTTAGTTTATAGCTGGCGCTCAGTGACTGCTGGCTACAGGGAGAAAGGGAAGAAAAGCAGCTTTCTTTTGGGTCTGGGCAGTACCTCTTTGTGGCATAAGGTGGCGTAATTCAATGTAATTTATGTCATGTGTGGATCCCAGGAATCTCAAATAGGACCTCTCCTTTACCTACCGCCCCCTTGTATCTGCTTCATGCAGAAGGTGACTCCATGTGCTTCTGAAACCAGCCCTCCCAGCTGCACTTGTAGGCTACCAACATCTGGGGAGACCCTTGCTGCTGGGGGGCTGCAGTACCTAGAGACCGAGACCATCCTTCTCCCCTAGTTTGCCCCAGTCCTTTGGGCAAACTATTTAGGCCACTCTATTCACCAGTGGGACACTGCACCCCAACTCCTGCTGGCTGCACCTCCCTCCGCTTGCCACCAGGCAGCACTGCCTTCCTTCTACTCCCCAGGCCCTAGGAGTTTTTTACTAGCTCTTTGATTCTACCTTTGGGACAGAGGTGTGAGGGCACAGGGTATGGGACTGAAAAAAAGGCAGGATGACTCTCCCCTCTAACCCTGACCCTGGTCCTTAACACTTTGGCCATTGAGGCTCATTCCCTTGGTTTGGGGGCTTTCCCAGGAAGCTCTGCAGAACCTCCAGCAACCAGAAAGCCTCCTCACCCCACCCTCCACCTGCCAAACCTGAATCCCAGGGTGAGTTCCAGGTGGGCTTTCTCTGCCGGCTAGCCCAAGGCTATCCTCCTTGGTGAGAGGCCACCACATCTTATCCAGATAGGCATATTAATGTTTCCATTACCAAAAATAGTCCTTGTAGCTCCAGAAAGGCTTGAGCAGAGCAAGAAAGCCCTGCAGGGGTGGGAGTCAGATGGACTTCTATTTTAAACCAGACTGTACCACTTATTTACTAGCTGTGTGACTGTGGACCAGTTACTAAGACTCCATGGGCTCCGTTATATGGGCTAACTCCTATTTCGAGAAACTCTAACCGGTTTACAGGAGTGGAAATATGAAATGAGGGAAGGGCATTGCTAGCAAATAGTAGGCACTAAACCTACCTTGCTTTTCTTGTCTTCCTCTTCCCTTAAGTTGAGAGTAAGGAATAACTCGATACAAATCTCTGACTTGAAACCACCCACTGGTGAACCTCCCCTTGAATATCCTAGCGGGAGAGCCCCATCAAGGGATCCCTGTCCCTGCAGTTGGAATGCATAAGTATCTCAGCTGCTTCATACTAACCAGGGCTGAAATCCACACCTGCCCACCAGGCCTCCCAGGATGTACTCGCAGAGCTAACTGGGCCATCCCTGCTGAGTTCTGTAGCATTCGGTAGAGCTCTTTCATTAAGATGCTCAGAAAGGGCTTCAGATGAAGCTGAGGGAGGTACCACAGGCAAAGTGAGCTGAGCAGGGAGCAGAGGAATGGAAGGGAACCCTCACAAATAAGTACAATCTCTTTGCCAGGAGACCACAAACCAGAGGATGCCAACTTCCTTTCCAGCACCATCCAGAAGTGGTTCATTGCTCTAAGTCTAAGGGAAATGAATATCAACCTCTTCAGGTCTCTTCCAAGCTTGGCAGTTTTCAACCCTTTGCTCCCACTGCCCACTTCCTCTGTTCTACATCACTGCTATTCCTGCGTGAGATCATGGACAGTGTGTGCCTTGTGAGTCGTGTCCCCTGCCTGCATTCTGATGAACAGGGGCCCTCCTGCACCATCACCACCTGCAGGAGACAAGCAGACTCTCGCTTCTAACTTCAATGCTGTAGGACATGAAAGCATAGACTTTAGAATGAGAGCTGCTCTCCTCTATTGGCTGTTCAACTTGGGGGCCAGTCATTTACCCCTGGAAGCTTCCATGGCTTCTAAGTGTAAATAGAGCTCATTTTGTCTTCTTCGGAAGTATAAGAATTAAATGAGATGGTACGTATAGGCATCTCATCATCTGATGCTCAGTATGGTCGCTATTTATAGGAGTCCTGGCAGTGGGAGGCATGGCGGGTGTGAGATGCATTTAGTCATACCAGGAATACTCTCCCCACCTTTTAAAACCGTATCTATTCTTCATGCCTACAAATGGCATCATCTCCATATTGTCTTCACTGTCATCTGCAACCACCTAATTTCCTTTGAATGCCTCTCTCCCCTACATTCTGCCATTCCTTGGCCTTGTTGCCAATTCTTCTGAGCAAATCTTATGTTTCCCCAGAGTGACTGTAGGCCCTTTCGGACCCAAATCATCCTTTCTAGTGAGTATTTCAGTAATGGCTCCTGGGAGCTGTGAATATTAGTGAATGTCAACACCCGTGTTTGGACAGGTGAACGTATTAAGGTTGCCAAGCGTTCATGTCATGGTATCCAAGACAGTGTCCTAGCGTGTTGAGGACAGCTCAGAGATGGCTGAGATGAAGTAGAAGAGGAAGAAACCGTATAACCTCAAATAGAACTCTCAGAGCCATGTCCAGGGGCTAAACTCAGAAAAGGCCAGCTTTGATCTGTACCTTCCCTCTGGGGCCAGGTGATTATAGCTTAAGATGGGTTTGGGAATTTCCATGCTGCTGGAAACATATGAGAACCTTCCTAGTATTTGGGTCTGACAGCAAATGCTGAGACAGAAAAAAATATTTCCATCCATCTGCACTAATCTCTTGTTTCCCTAGCAGTTAGAAAGAGAGGGTGAAAAAAATAAATTAAAGGCTGCATCGGGGGAAAAAAAAAATTAAAAAAACACAACTAAAGAGCCAGGCTTATGCTCAGTCTGCTGCCAGGTCATTTTCTCGTCGGTACAGAAAATGCCAAACTTCTGTGGCTATTGGGTGGAGGTGCTGGGAATATAATCATTCGAACTGTGATAATTGAAGGCATTAAAGAAGAAAGCCCAACTGAAAAACTTCCAGAAAAGCAAAGGCACTCAGAATTCCAAGCAGGCCACTCTCACCCCTCCAGCTTTGCGGCCATACGAGGAAGAAAACGGAGGTTGGTCAGGATCAGGTCTTCTTCCATGTCCTAAAAAAATCCAGCCATCTGCAGCCGGTGCTCTGTGCCAAGCCAAATCCAAACCCCAGCACCTTTCTACCAATTTACGTTTAGACCTTCCATGTTTGTATGTGCAAATCCATCCACGTGGTACCCATATCAGTTATCGTGTTTAGGCTGGGACCCCAGGGAACACAGAGCCGATGAGGGCTTTGCACTTAACCTTCAGTTACACAATCTGGGCCTTGTTACCGGGTTGGCTGGAGCTGACAGTTCCCACTGCTCCTGGAGACAGGCCAGGCTGACAACGTATATCCATGGATTAAATCATTAAAGCCATCACGGCTTCTTCCCCTTCCTCCTCACTCCTTTCTTGGACCCATTCGTAGCCAGAGACATCTCACCAAAGGAAGAAGCTTCTGCCCATGTGTATTCTAGGCCTAGACACCATGTCAGCAGCACCGCAGTTGCTTCAACCAGCCAGTACTTGGAAGTCTCTGTCTTGTGTATTGTTGGGCAATAAACATGCTCTTCTCGGTCACTTATATTCTTTCCTTATGGATCTTGGCTCCTGGGACCAGGTGTGCTTGTATGGTAGGGATGGAAAGGTTGAGAATGGTCCAGTGCCTTCGTAAGGCCATCCATGAACTCACCTGTGAGCAGGTTCCTGTGGAGCAGGCTGAGCCATACACCCAATCCTATACCGGGCCTTATAGCAGAGGTAGAAGGAATATTTTTCCCTGGCCTCAGGAGGCCCACAGTCAGATTAGAAGCCATACACAAATGGGAATTTAAATGAAAATGTAGGGGGAAAAAAAAAAACAGACACACCAAAATCAGCATGACACAACCTAAGGCAGAGAAGGTGAGCAAGAGAGGGTAGCAAAGAGGGAGAGGAGGGGTGGGGGGCTGAGAACGCTGAGAAAGTGCTTTCTGAAGGAGATGACATTTGCACTTGACCTTGATGACAAGGTGAATGAAGCCTCTGTAACCTGATAGTTAAGATGAAGACTGAAGAGAGATGGCTTGGTCTTAAATCCCAGCTCAGCTTCTCCCCAACTGTGTGATCTTGGGCAAGTTCCTTAATCTCTTTGTTCCTCAGTTTCCCTACTTGTAAAAGGATAATAATAGTGTCTATCTCATAGGGGTGCCCTGAGGATTCCTTGAAATAGACCTAGAGAGCACACAGCTAAAACGTGGTGATGGTGGAGGTGATTCAGGGCTCATGGGCAAGCCAAGAACAGAACTGGCCAAATGAGAGGAGTGCCCTGGAACATGGGGAACATGACTTTGAGGGGAAGCTAGTGTGTCAGTGGGTCATCTTTCCTAGTCATTTGTATCTGTAATCCCGGTCATCTGTAATCTCTGCCCCCACTTATTAGATAAGATGGATAGACATCTCATCCACCATCCCAACAGGCCAAGGCATCAACTGGACAACTATTGGAGTGGGTTTTTTTTTTATTATTATTTTTAATCAGATGGACAAATGTGTGGCCTAAATTCGTGCAAGAAATACAAAGGCCTCTCCAGCACCAACTTCCTAAGCAGTTCAGCCGACAGTGTGGCTGGCTTTAGGGAGGCAGGGGAAACGACTGGTGCATTTGCTTCTGGCAGCTGTCTTGGTCAGAGAGATTTCATAAGAGCAACATGTTTGTTAAGTGTAGTATCCATAGCTGATGATTTTATGATAAAGTGAAAAACAAACAAACAAAAAAACTTTAACTTATCTCTATGGAGTCATGGAATTTTGGAGTGGGAAGGGGTCTCCAAACTAATCTAGTCTTTGTAGCTGTGAGAGAAATAATGGAGCAAGGTAGTTCTGTAAACTGGGAAGAATTATCCAGATCTCAGATCCTAGTTTCAGAAAATTTCTTCCTCTTTCCACAGAAGGTATTATTTCCATTTATTTTGGGGGCTTATGAGGAAAATTTTTACAATCCTCACTGGTTGCAGGAAAGAAGAAAGGGCAGCCTGTCATATGGCAAGCCCCACAACCCCCATTTCCAAACCCAGCAGTGGGTGATGATGAGGCCTTAAGTGTTGGATGGGAGAGGAACTGAGAAAGTTGTTCACAGGTGTGTCTCTGCCATAAACGTATATGGCAAAATGAAACCCTTCTCTGGAGGATCGTAGAGTCCAGCAGCAGAGGGAAGCTTCAGGATCATTTAGTATTTCTAAAATTCCATTCAACCAGTTTCCCAAGATGTTTAATGGTGTTACATGTCACAGTCCACTAAATTTGGAAATGATCACTTGAGCGACAATAATAGGTCTATTGCCTGCAGGAATTTCAGAATCTTTAGTATGCTACCATTATCATTGTGGCTTTCCAAGAAAGGGATGTAAGGGTGAGCCCAATTAATTTAATTTAATTTATTTTGGCCGTTGTGTTGTTTTTTTTATTTTTGTGAAGGACCTTTTTATGTTAAGACTCATGGCGGTCAGCATTTGTGGTCTGTGGAGCTTCAGGACATTTTGACTTTGTCTAATACCTAAGTTTACAGATGAGGTTCTTGGAGCAAAGTCACTATTAAGTTCATGGTTGAAGTCAGATGTGACCCTGGGCCACCTGAGCCCCTCCTCCAGAGTTGCAGAACTCAAAGTAGGGCTGACCAAGCTGCCCATTTTACATGCAGTTATCCAAATGTTTCAGGAAAACAGTGGTTTTAAAAAAATAGTTATCTTGGTTTCTTTGGATGTGTATTGCTGTTTATCACTCTGTCATACAGAGGCGGGTAATCACAGAATATCTAATACAGCCTCTGTCCAACAGTCATAGAAAGAAAAGGAACACTTAATTTCTATTCCTTTTTCACACAGGAGTCCAATAGGATTGGCTCTGCTATGGAGGCTGGTCACCCTGGTTTTTGTAGTTTCCAAAATCCTTCATATAATTAACCTTGGGTTGTGTCCATACCAATCTATTAGCAGGTACAGTTTTAATGGGTGTGCCCATCTGCAGACTTCAGCAGTGTCGGAAGGGTTTTGATGTTCTGGTTTGTTGGGAGAGAATCGGGCGCATGTGGCTCAGAATGGTAAGGGTCTTTACTTCTTTTTCCTGTGTTACCAGCCACTCAACAAGGTGCCTGAGCCAAGTTTCTGTGCAAACCTGCTAAGCAGACAGTAAGAATGGTGTCATATTGTGACCAATAGTCAAGAGCACTGTTCATACACAGTACATTTTTCAAGTGATCCATTTGGTGGACATGAGCCGAGTTCGGTTTTCTTAATGACAACAATGGCCACCATTTTTGCTTAGCTGTGAGTTACCATGCCAGACATTTAACATATGTTTTATCTCATTTTTTTCTCATGACAACCATTGCTAAGTCCTAGTTACCTGACGTTGAATAAGACAATTTAATCCCTTTGTGCTTTGGTTTCCTCAGAGGGGTTGGGAAGATTGAGTACCATGAGGTATGATTAAATGAGCATCTGTCTCATGTTTGCATATACTAGGCACTTAATAAGTAGTCATTTTTGGGGGCAAAATCTATATTGTATAAGATGTTATAAAATCCCACCTTCCTCTCTTTATACTTCTAGCTAAGACAATTAGGCCATAGTAATATTTTAAATAATCCTAGGTTTTAGTAAAGAGGCTGTGGAGCACATTAGTGACTCTTCTTATCAGGATGAAATAGAATTTGATTCTGCATACATGCAGAGGCTCAGGTAATTTGAGTGTGATGTTTAATCCAGGATGAACATCCTTTGGATGAAATAAATGCCATCAGCACTTTAAGAAAGTTAATATTTATATCAAACATCTTCTGTAATGAGATATGATCCTTTGACCACCAGAAATCTAGCTCAGATTTTAGATTTGCATGCTCCCATAGTCAGGTTTCTAAATGTTTTATTTATCCAATTGGAGAAGTAAAGTAGATGCACTATTTCAAAGGAGACAGTGAATCAAAGCAGATCACTAATTATTCCCTTCTCAAGGTATTCTGGTTGAAGAAAATAAAAGACTCTGAAATCAAACATACCTCACAGATAATTTTGAATAGTAGTTATGTTTAAAAAACTCCTTTTAAGACAAACCATGAAAGGTAGGTGACATAATGTGATTATATTTGGAAACCAAGTGTTTATATTTGAGAAGAAAGTATATCGGTTTACTGGCATAAACACTTAACTCTTTCAGAGTAGTCTCTACCTCTCGTTGGTGCTTCTCCACTTTTTGTCAACCTCCTCCTTTTCCCCATCTAGCTAACTCTTAACCATTTAAGACTAAGATAAAGTGTCATCTCCTCCCAGAAGCCTTCCCCGGCCTCCCTTTCTCCATTTTAATGTTGAGCCCTTTGCCTACCTATATCTCAACCATGAGCACCTTATTCTGAAATAATTAGTATGTGAACCTGTTTGCTCCACTGAACCACTGTTCCACGCAGGTCCTGGGCAAAATGTCCTTTCTATCTTTGTTTACCAAAATTACTGGCACAAAGTAGGTCTTTAGCGAGTGTCTATTTAAAGGAACTACAAGGGTGCCTGGGTGACTCTGTCCGTTAAGCATCTGACTCTTGATTTCGACTCAAGTCATGATCTGAGGGTCTTGAAATGGAGCCCCTCATTGAATTCCCTGCTCAATGAAGGGTTGCTTCCTTTCTCCCTCTGCCTCTCCCCTGCTCTCTGGTATACATGTGTACATGCATACTTGCCCTAAAATAAATAAATCTTAAAAAAAAAAAAAAGACATTCAAAAAAGATAAAGGAACTACAACAAATCCTAGACAGTGGGCTTCACCATTGCATTGCTGGGAATCAGAGCCAAGGAGTTCAATGGTGTCATGGAACTGATGGAACTGTAGCTAAAAAGGCTTCTGGATTTGTGTTCTTCTGTGCTGGAGGAAAGATGACAGGCACAATGGAGTCCTCACCTGCCTTCCCTGGCAAAGTTCCTAAATGTGGGTGTTGAGAGGATGTTAGTCTTCTCTCCAACAGGATTGTAGGCTGTGTTCACATTTTGTAAGTGCTCTTGTAGCCCCCACGGTATCTATTTCAGTAATAGGCACATTGTAATAATACCTCACTTGAATTCACATCATAGTGTAGTCAGTCATGTACCACCTTACGTGTCTGTCTCCCCTGCTCTCCCAACTCATTTTTGAGTCACTGCTGTTCCGTACAGTGCCTGGCATTGGCAAGGATGCTAACAGTCTATGCATGAATGAGTGAACGAATGGTAAATAAATGAAGTCATTTGTATCATACCTTGTAGACTTCCTGGTACTTTCCCTTCAGATCTCACTTGATTTAATCTGTACAGCAACACTGTAAGGCTCATATGTCTAGGGTTAGTGTCCCATTTCATAGATGCAGAAATTGGCCATCAGAAAGATTCAATAACTTGCTCATGACCTCATATCTGATAAAGGACAGAACCAGGATTTACGCCCAGCACTTCGAGTGCTTGAGGCACAGACTCATGCCCCTAACACATAGCTTCCTCTACAATTTCTAATAGACCAGGTATGTGTTTGTTGGGTGAAGAGATGGTGGGACCTGCTAAGATACTTTGCCTGGGACAGAAGAAATAGTCATAATAACAACAGTGGTTACTATTTATTGAGTCCTTAAGATGGGTACTCAGTAAATGTCAAGCACTTTACACAAGTCGTCCTCACTAACACACTCCAAGGTAGCTACTGGTGTGACTTTTTTCCCACAGGAGGAGACTGGAATACAGAATGCTTATGTACCCTGTGCATGGTCCCAGAGCTGGTTCATAGTAGAGGCAAGATTGGAAGCCACACAGTTTGAATTCAGAGCCCCCGCTTAACCACTCTGCCATACTTCTTCCCCTGAAAGACCTCCGTTTTCTTTTGAACTGTCATTGTGTTCCTAACAGGCCCACACCTTGCAGTAATTTTGACCTTGGAAAAATTATCCAACTTACCTGGGCCTCTGATGCCTGATTTGTAAAATGAAGAAATTAATATCTACCTTTTGGAATTTCTGTGAGAATAAAGTGGTAATACATGAAGAATGTGCTTTGTAAGCTGTAAAGCATTATACAAATGAAAGTTGTTATTGCTTAGTGTGGAAAAAAAGCAACAAGCTATTGTAATAATAATTCGATTGAACAAGTGTTTATCGAGTTCATACTGTGGGCAACGTGTGATCAAAATAAGAGAAATATTTCTATTCATCGCCGAACATAATGCTATCAAATTTCCAGCTAGAGAATCTACTTTTCCTGCTTCTTTTTGTTAGAAACCTGCTGGTGAAAATATCTAACAGGAAAGAAAACAAAACCAGGTAAAGCAATCTTGTTTAAAATTGTGCCGGTGATTATAGTGTGTTTTATGATTTTCTGCTTTCAATAATGCACCGCCCTACTTAAAAGCTTACCTACCGTTATTGTAATTTCAAACATCATCTGGCCCCTTTGGAGAATACATGTATGTAAACTGTTCTGTTCTCAGTGGAATAAACAAAATGGATAAGTTGAAAACAGTGCCACAAGGAAGAACTAGAGAGGCATTGAGACTGTCAGGATTGGGAGTCGGCCTTCTTGGTTGGGTGTGATTCCTCCTTCTGACCCATCCTGCCTTCGTGGCCTTGAGTGAGACATGTACACTGACTGAGCCTCCATTGTTTTCCCAGCAAAGTGCAGCAATTGAAACCTTATAAAAATAGTTTATGAAATCTTTCTCACTCTAAAATGCAAGTTCTTGTTTTATGTTGAGTTCAGGAGAATATGTAGCATCTTTTAAAAAATATTTGCATGATAGTTAGGACTAGGAATTTTAAAGGCATAAAGCCAGTGTCCAGTTAAACATCTCTATGATCTCAGTTTGACAGCTAACATGTACCGAGCATCTACTGTATAACCAACATATGCTTTACACGTATTCAGTAATGTTCACAGTTTTAAATCTGAAATCCCAGTAATCTGAAAAAATACATATAAATGGGGTGCCTGGGTGGCTCAGTGGGTTAAAGCCTCTGCATTCGGCTCAGGTCATGATCCCAGGGTCCTGTGATGAAGCCCTCATCGCATCGGGCTCTCTGCTCAGCAGGGAGCCTGCTTCTCCCCTGCCCCTACCACCTGCCTCTCTGCCTACTTGTGATCTCTGTCAAATAAATAAATAAAATCTTTAAAAAAAACATATAAATTGAGATTACCTTTAAAAAATATAAAACCCACATAAATGTGGCAAGTCAAGGCAAGAAATAACTGGAGAAAAATGTCCAGTTTTTTGGTGTTTTTTTTTTTTTTTTTCAGTCATTACCAGTTGAACTACAATCTGCCAGTCACTAAATGGTTGCAAAGAGAAGCAAAACTGGTCTCTGCTGTCAAGGAGCTCACCATTCCACTCAGAATATAAGAACTGAATAAGACTCATAAAGTACTTGAGGGTCCCAAGAGAAAATAATTCGTTCTGCCGGGGGAGTCCTAGAAGTTCCAAAAGAGGTGACGTTTCTCCTGAAACTTGGAGGTTGATTAGGATCTCCCCTTGAATTTGTTGGCAGCGGGCTGCCTGTTCAGTTCTGTTAAATCTAGTAAATACCCTGCATAGGTCAGTAAGTATGGAGAGCAGATCCAGTGGGGACCAAATCAGGAACCTTCTCACAAGACCTACCTCCACAGAGTCAAAGCTTGCATCATCCATGAATGAGGAGGATCGGAGTCCTACCCGTAGGTGTAAATAGAAAGTTTCCCCTTTGAGTATGTCCAGATATGTATCTTCTAACCCGCAGCGCTTGAAACTATCCTGAAAGTTCCCACAGTCTCCAGAGAGCCTTCTCATCCTTTTTGCAAAACCTGTGTTTGTGGCACACAATAGATGGTATGAAGTGGAAGCTTTATCAGTTGATTTCACTTATTAAGCAAGGTCGGATAGAGCTGTAAGGAGCGGCCGGGTGGGAAATTTAATGCTGGAGATTTGCAGGAGTGTGTCAGTACCATTT
This sequence comes from Enhydra lutris kenyoni, assembly GCF_002288905.1. Taxonomy (NCBI): domain Eukaryota; kingdom Metazoa; phylum Chordata; class Mammalia; order Carnivora; family Mustelidae; genus Enhydra; species Enhydra lutris. The sequence continues at coordinate 14,108,743 of NW_019154115.1, read as the reverse complement.
CTCACATCCCACCACAGGGTCTGCGGTAACGGCAACATGGCGCCAGGTGACCAGGAGTAGGTTAAAAGCACCCTCTCCGCGGCCTGGGTGGCCCAGTCTGTTGAGTGTTGGACTCTTGCTTTCACCTCAGGTCATGATCTCAGGCTGGTGAGATATAGAGCCCTCCACTGGGCTCTGTGCCAGCATGGAGTCTGCCTGAGATCCTCTCTCCCTTGGCCCTTCCTGCTCGTGTGTTCTTGCATGCTTTCTCTCTCTCTTTCAAATAAACAAGTCTTTAAAAAAATAAAAAATAAAATAAAAAGCACCCCCCCCACCCCGCCGACCTGCTCCTTGTATCCTGCAGTGGCATGTCCAGCGCAGGGTTCAGATGAGGCTGCAGCAATGAGAACAGAAGTGGAGGGGTCTCTGTGTTGGTGCTTTGTGTGCCCACACTTCACAGCTGCTCCGCAATCCAGTCCAGAGCGGCGTGGCTTTCTCTTGTGTGTAGTAACACTGGGTGCCAAATGGAGTGGTGAGGGAACACTATTTGGGCAGTTTATTTTTACATGCTGAGTTTTTTTCCCCTTTAGCTGTATATTGAGAGGTTTTATCTCTGTGAGGCAGTCCTGATAAATAGCCTAACTGGAGAAGCCAAGCAAGACTGGGACTGGCAACTTGCAGCGTTTACATTGTGGATGGTACGAGACGATTTGGCTGGCCCCGGCATCACGTGGGGTTCAGCTGCCTCATCACAGGAGGCCAGGAGCGTCGCAACGGAGAGACCATGACTTAGGTACGTGTACTCCACGGTGTAGCAAAGCGCGTGGCACACACCGGGTGCTTCAGGGATGTTTGCAAGAGAATGAATGACTGGACAGAGCCATTATCCTGTATTTCATCGTGCTGCTTCCGCTTAGAAAGGCTGCTTGTTCACGGCTCAGAACACACTTCACCTCAGCCCTGCCTCTTCTCTGCTTGCCTATTAAAATCCTCCTTCTCTAAAACAACTCTCAGACAACTCCAACCTTTATAGATCTCTTCCTGCCTGAATTATGGTATCATTCCCTTCAGTACCCCTCTTTTGGAACTAGGGGGAAAAATAACCAAATTCTAGGGGTTTTTTTTGTTTTTTTTTTTTACGATTTTATTTATTTGAGAGAGAGAGAGAGAGAGCACACGAGCAGAGGAGAGGGACAGAGGTAGAGGGAGAAGCAGGCTCCCAGCTGAGCAGGGAGCCCCATGCGGGGCTCGATCCCAGGACTCTGGGATCATGACCTGAGCCAAAGGCAGACGCTTAACCGACTGAGGCAACCATGTGCCCCACCAAGTTCTAGTTTCTGATTGTTTATATGAGTTTGAGTCTCATGACTTCTTTTTTAATTGAAGTATAGTTAAACAATATTACATTAGTTTCAGGTTTATAACATTGTGATTTGACAATTACATACATTGTGAAATGTCATTATAATAAGTATAGTTAGCATCTGTCACTCCACAGAGTTGTTACAAATTACTGATTATATTCCCGATGCTATGTTTTACATCCCGATGACTTTTTTATTTTATTATTGGAAGTTTGTACCTCTTAATCCCCTTCACCTATCCCCCACCTACCTCTCTCCTTGCCACCAGCAGTTTGTTCTCTGTGTTTGAATCTGTTTCTGATTTTGTCCGTTTGTTCATTTGTTACATTTTTAGATTACATAGATAGGTGAAATCTTATGATATTTATCTTTCTCAGTCTTACTTACTAGCATAATAGCCTCTAGGTCCAGCCATGTCATCCCGAATAGGAAGGTATCATTCCTTTTTGTGGCTAAGTAATATTCCTCTGTGTGTGTGTTTGTGTGTGCACTGCAAGTTTTCTTTATCCTTTCATCTGCCACTGGACACTTGGCTTGCTGCCATAACTTGGCTATTGCAAATAATGCCTCAATAAACACAGGAGGGCATACATCTTTTCAAATAAGTGTTCTTGTTTTCTTCAGATAAATACCCAGTAGTGGAATTACTGAATCCTATGGTAATTCTATTTTTAATTTGGGGGGGAACCTCCATGCTATTTTCCATGGTGGCTATACCATTTTGGCACAGGGGTTCCTTTCTCTCACATCCTCGCTAACACTTGTTTTTTCTTTTATTTTTGATACTAGCCATTCTGACTGATATGAGGTGTTATCTCATTGTGGTTTTAATTTGCACTTCCCTGATGCTTAATGATGTTGAGCATCTTTGCCTGTGTTTCTTAGCCATCTGTAGGTCTTCCTTGGGAAAATGTCTATTTAGGTTCTCTGTCCACTTTTAACTGGATTATTTGTTCTTTTGGTGTTGAGTTACATGAGTTCTTTATATATTTCGGATATTAACTCCAATATGGTGTGGTACTAGCACAAAAATAGATACATAGATCAATGGAACAGGGTAGAGAGTCCAGAAATAAACCCACTCTTATGTGGTCAATTAATCTACAACAAAGAAGGCAGAATATACAATGGGAAAAAGACAGTCTTTTCAATAAATGGCCTTGGGAAAACTGGACAGCTATGTGCAAAAGAATGAAACTGAGCCACTTCCTCACAGCATACACAAAAATACACTCAAAATGAATTAAAGACCTAAATGTAAGTCCTGAGACCATAAACTCTCTAAAAACAAAACAAAACAAAAAATCTGGGAAGTAATGTCTTGGACATCAGCCTTAACAATATTTTTCTGAATCTGTCCCCTCAGGCTAGGGAAACAAAAGCAAAAACAAACTGTTGGGACTGCATCAAACTAAAAAGCTTTTCCACAGCAAAGGAAACCATCAACAAAATAAAAAGGCAACCCACTGAGTGAGAGAAGGTATTTGCAAATGACATATCCAGTAAGGGGTTAATAGCAGGGTTTCTTGAAAGCAGGGAGTAAGTAGGGCCATGTCTTTGTACCCCACATGGGGGAATGGTGGTAGGGGATGAAAAGAATCTGGACTAGAATTGGATCCAAGTGTGTGACCTGGTTTTGTCCCTTAATATTTGGATGATCTCGGCCAAGCCACTTAACTTCTCAAAGCCTCGATTTTCCCATCTTTAAAGTAGGAATAAATAGTGCTTGGCATAGTAAGGTCAAAAGAATTAAATGAGGTTGCTTATGTTAAAATGTCTGGCATAAATTAAGTGTTGTTGTTACTTATCCCTGACAGAGGCTAGCACTAGCTGGGAACTTCATCTATTTTTAGTGACTATTAGTTTAGTGACTGAGGAAATGAACCATGGAGAGTATTTTGCCTTCCAGAAGTGACTCCTATAACTCATTTGTAAATGTTGGCATTTTGGAATGGAAAGGAAAAAATGGATTTTGTTTCTTTTAAATGGATGCTGCGTTGCATTTGCATCACAAGCAAAAAGAGAGAAATGTTTTCATTCAGTTTTCTTTTTCTTTTTTTTTTTTTTTTAAGATTTTGTTTATTTGACAGACAGAGATCACAAGTAGGCAGAGAGGCAGACAGAGAGGAAGGGAAGCAGGCTCCCCGCTGAGCAAAGAGCCCGATATGGGGCTCGATCCCAGGACCCTGGAATCATGACCCGAGGCGAAGGCAGAGGCTTTAACCCACTGAGCCACCTAGGCGCCCCTCAGTTTTATTTTGCTTAACACCAGTCTCTTGTATTTCTTGGGTCATGTTTGCCTAGGAATAAAAAATAGGGTCTCCAAATAATTTTGGTCTGGAAAGAACTTGAATCCCCCACCTTCCCCACTATTTTAAACATCGGGGCATGGGGTGCCTGAGTGGCTCAGTCTTTGGGCATCTGCCTTCAGCTCAGGTCATGAACCCAGAGTCCTGGAATCAAGCCCCGCATCAGGCTCTCTGCTTCGCAGGAATCCTGCTTCCCCCTCACCCTTTCCCCCTGCTTGTGTTCCCTCTCTCGCTGTGTCTCTTTATGTCAAATAATATATAAAATCTTTTTTTAAAAAAATCTGGGTGTATTTCAGGTGAGCTGGTCATTTTGGCTGCCTTTCACATTCCCTGTGGCTCTCAGTAGTGTTAGGTTCTGAAGCTACTGATGCTGAAAAGAGCAACGTGGACCTAATATCTACCACCAGAGATGCCCATGGGGGGGCTGGAGGGTGGCATTGCTGCTGCCTGTTGACTAGTGATGCCCACAGGTGGCTGCCCCCAAGGCTCTGAGACTGCCTGGCCTTCAGAGGGCCTCGGCCTTTGCAGTATCTGCCAGTACCCTTGCTTAGGTACCAGCTCCCACTACAGAGGCTGCTGGCAGCAAAGCAGACACCATACCCTGGGTTTTGCTAGGGGCCACTCATGGTTTTGGGGAATTTGCTCTTTTTTATTCCATTTTTACTCAACCATGCAATTGTGGCTGTTCTCCCACGAGGCACAGGATAACTGGGAAAGAATGCACTGCTCCACTCAGAATCATCCCTCCTTCTGATCCTGGCCCATTCGCAAAAGGTGCATTTTGAGTCATTCTCCCTTTGGAAAATACATCTCCTTCCTGGAGCCTCCTTGACTCCTCCTGCATATAACCCCTAGCAAGTGTCCTCTCTCCTCCAGCCCTGCCTGAATCCTTGGGTGAGCCCTACTTGAACTCAGAGCGGGGACCCTGCTACACCCCTGACTCGTCAAAGCATCTGACTGGTGGGGAGAACTCCTGACCACCATTCCCTGGGTGGAAAGGGGGCAGGAGGCAGACCTAGTTCATCTCATGGATTGGAAGCTGGGTTGACGACCAGGTTTGCCTCTGGCTCTTTTTGGCCAGTGAGGTGACTTTAGGTGGCCCTGGCTTCCCCACAAACAGAGGGAACCTCGCATGTTCAGGGCTCGCCACATGCACTGTCACAGACAGAGTGCACGGACCAGTGTGAATCATTTTTTGTCTGCCCCTGGCCTGAACCACCCCTTTTTCTTTCTCCCAAATACAGTTTTGAGCGTATCCCTTTATACCTATGAACACTTCTTGATGGAACATCTTTTTGTGCCAGTGACCAGGGAGCGGGGAAGGGGTGTGGATTAAGCGGAAGGGATTTGAAGAGAAAGCCCCTTTTCTCCCTGAACAGTGAGGAGTCTTATTTCTTCTAAGTAGCTCTGTTCTTGGCAGTTGCTGCCTGGAGAGCCTCATTCTTTCCCTCACCTTCGCATCTGCAGCAGCCACGATAGAACAACGTTTCCCCCTGACAGGAGCTTGGGCGAGCCACTGTCGCCTGGAGGCGAGCCAGCCCCGTGTGCCGGCCAGTTGGCACCACCCGCCTGTGTTCAGGAAGCCAGCGTTCTTCTCCGTCCCCAGAGATGTCAGTCCTGTGATGCCGGCTCCCTCCAACAGGAACCTTGGCATACTTACTTCCCTTCAAAAAGAGAGAGGAGAATTCCTATTCTGCGCCCCCCATGACATATTGTTTTATAGGATGATGAGCTTGGATTTTCAGAGAGAGTGTGGGGAGGGGAATGCAGTTTTATAGGTTGTCCCTCCACCCCGCCCCAACATTGCTGGATCTGCTACATATATTCCCTGGGAACCTCTCTCCCCTCTGCCCGAAAGCTGACCAGTCCTTGGTCTTTTTCATTCCAAAACCGGAGCAGGCTGTTTGCTTTCCATTGGTGTTCATCCTACACATTGTGCTCATTCGAGCATCTGTCCCGTCTCTGAGCTGCGGACTTTGCTGAAACTCTGACGTGTGTGCCTTTTGCTAAACCCAGGTCACTGTCAGTGGGGGTCTAGCCCACATAGGCATGGAGCACCCTCGGCCCTGGGGTCTGGTGTGCGGTTTTCAGTGTATCTGTGGCGAACGTATTTCTAGCCTCCTGCAGGGACACCCATTGGAAAGGGTTTCCTACCCTCTGGAAATGCGGGCTTCAAGAAATCTGGGCTGTGCTGTTTACCATGCACAGTTTGGAGAGTTTTCCCACCTATAGCTGTGTCCAGTGAAGCACTAGGTGCCGAGCCCCTCGTGGGGCATTCACTGAGGCTGGCTGGGTCTAAAGCGGGCGGCCTCCTTCTAGTTGCACAGGAGAATCTCCTGGGGACTTTTCAGTAATACTGATGCCCAAGCCCCATTTCAGACCAGTTAAATCAGACTCCCGGAGAACGGGAGTGGGGTGGGCCAGGCTTCAGGAATTTTTAAAGCTCCCCAGGTGCTTCTCATGTTCAGCCTGTGTTGCAATTCTTCAGTTTATAGGATTTCCCTGACAGCTAGATGACCTTGTGTGAGTGTGAGCATGCGTGTGTGGTTTTCCTTTCACCGTGATGGTCAGCCAACCGACCGCGGCAGAGGCCTCTGTTTTATGGTTTGTTTGGCAAGCAGCAATGATATATTTATCCTCATGTTATAGACACACTTGCTAGGTCCCCGAGATAGCAACTGTGGTTAAATATGTCATATACAGAGAATAGAGACCAGTGCTGGCTCTCACCAGATTGAGAACCTCTTCAGCCTTCCCCTCGTTAGCTCTATCCTCTAAAACATTGGCTGAACCCTCATACAGAAAACAAAATCATGTCAGAACCCTGATCAAGAAATAATATCCCCTTTTAAGTATGACCTTGATTACAGCAAAGAACAAGAACTCCTCGGGAAAAAAGTGGCTACAGGAGCCAGAACGAGATGGAATAGATCAGAAATGACACTCTTAAGCTAATTTAAAATGCGAAAAACATAAGAAATGTGAAAAATCAAATTCTAAGCCTGGCAATCAGTCCACTTTGAAAGTGTCCTGCAGAACCTGACCGTCTGGGTTTTCCCCACAATACTGTAGCAAAGTCACCTTACTTCTTAACCCTAGCAAGTCTTAAAATCAGAATGCGCTGCTGGGCCCAGCTCTGTGGATTTGGATTTGGTCATGAAGCCAGCGAAGATGGACACGTGTACGCTGCCTCCGGTTTTTTCGATTTGGGTGGAACCGTCTCAAGTGTGTGCTAAGAACAGAAAATTATTCTTCGGCTATCCTACAAGAAAATCTAATAAATTTGACCTTCAAGGAGCTGCTACTTAAACTCTAACAGGACTTTGTAGGCTTGGTAATATCATGAGCCTTGTTTATTTCATCCTGTGTAAGGACAGTGGGGGCCAGTCTTGCAGTTGTGAGTTTTGGTGTCTATTTCTCTCGTGATGCTCAGCTTCCTTTGTCCACCCACCACTCCCCGGTGTATGTCTCTGTTATCACTTTTGCACATGAATCTAAAGATAAAGACAGTGAGTGTTTTGAAGGAGGATAGGGAGACCCAGGCTACAGAGAAAACGTGTGTGTGTGTATATGTGTGCACATAAGGTACACACGGTGTTCTAACAGCTCAGTACTGAGTGTCGTAGGTAACAGGAAAATTCTTTTAACAGATAATCTTATGAACTGATTACAGGTCACTGCTCACATGAATGTATGCCTGAGGCTACGTCGCTAATGTGAAACAAAGTACAAGACATGAGAAACCTAAACACATACCTTTTTATTTGTGGGCAAATAGTTGCAGAAGATCTTGCTTAACATACATAAATGAGCCTTGTGAATAGAAATGTAAACAAAAGCCTGATTCTCAAATTTGAAAATTAGCAGTAGAAGAAAGAGCATTGATTTTGGATTTCATCTGACATGGGTGTATATTCTAGCTCTACTGCTTACACGCTGGGTGACCTTGGGCTTGTGACATGAGCTCAGTACAACGCCGTTTCCACATCCAGGTGTAAGGTTTGAAAAAATCTACCGTGTGCTGAGTACCTGGCCATTACTGGGGGCTCCGTAAATAGTTCTTTTTACCATTAGCTATGGCTTTTGCCAGTATTTTAGTTTTCAGCCAGATCCATCATGTAAAAAAAAACAAAATCAGTGCTTCTGGAAAATTAAGAGGGATCTTCCCAAGATATTACAGATTAGGTTTTCATTCAGCCATTTAGGAAGGAGGGTTCACTTGCAGACTTAGCAGGTTTTGTGCATAAGAGCTATGTCTGCTCACTGAGCTGATGAATGATGCAAAAATCTATGATTAACTTTGTAAAAACTGCTTCCTAATAACTGCAATGCCACTTATCACCAGTATCAGGGTCTCTCATCTTTTTCTTGTTTTCCAAGGGCAAGCATTTAAAACCCTTCCTCACTTCCAGGATCTTTGAAGAGAAAAAGATAAATCAGTGATGATGTTGGGGGGTGGGGGGTCTTGAGGTTACAGATGTGAATGTGCTGAATGACTCATAATTGCATAGAAAAAGTGAGATAAATAATCCTCTTCTTACGATCTGAACATTTTCTTGGGCTCCGAAGTAAGTACCAAGGAACTAAAAACAAGCCAGAGAAGTCACTGGGGATCTTCCAAGAGCACCTCCAAATGAGAACGTAATAGAAACTGGCTACTGTGTCCAGGTAGGACCATCATCCTGGGCAGTGCCAGCATTAAGGTCCACTGTTGACTCTGGCACTGATCATCTTCTCTCTGAGTGCCTCATAGCCCTTCACCCCATTTTCCACGATGTTGGTATTCAGGCCAGCTAGGTTTAGCTTGAAGGTAGAGTGGGGGGTTCCAAGAGATAAATGGAATCACAAGTTGCCAACCCGTTAAAGAATTTGCAGAGATCAAAGTATGGCCCAGTTGTACTGTTTAAAGGCTTTAGCAGACGTTATGTCCAAATCACTTTTAAAGACAATAATCTTGAAGACCAGGGAGGTGAAACCCCTTGCCTGAGATCACACCTCTGGTGAATTCTGTACTCCAACATTTTTGGGCCTTTTAGACCTAACTGAAATTAACCAGAATTTGAGCTGAACCTGGCAGGTCTCTGCTGCCACAGGAGCGGTGCATGTAGTTGATCACCATACTGCACGGATTACGACGCGTTTGGGCTCTGCAAGGTCAGATTCACAAGGGAGGCTCATTCCTTTTTACGTAGTGAGTATAACTTGTTTTCCTATAGACTACCACTTCTGTCTTGTAGGGCTGTCACAGGAAGAAAAGTCAGGGCAATTCCCCTTAGTCAACATCCTGTGCTCTTCTGTTTTTTATTTCTTTGTGTGTTTTTAAATCATTTATTAAGAGAGTGTTTATGTACAGTAAAATTCAATAGCTTTAAGTATACAGTCCGATGAATTTTGGAAATTGTGTACAATCCTATAACCACCACCAATCAATATATAGAACACTTTGCTCATCCTAAAAACCTCCCTCGGGCCCATTTGCTCCCCACTCCCTCCCCCAACACTGGCCTCGGGTGACCACAGATCTGCTTTCTGTCACTACAGTTTTGCTCTTTTTCTAGAATTTCATATAAATGAGACCATGTAGTACATGAGCTTTTGTGTTCAGCTTTTCTTCTCTTAGCATCATGTATTTGAGACTCATCCATGTTGTGGCACGTGTTAATATTTCTTTGGATTGCTGAAGTCATAGGGAGCCATATTCCGTGGTATATAGGATGTAGGACGCACAGTCCGTTTATCCATTCACCAACGGATGGCCGTTGGCTCGCTTCCAATTGGGGGCTATTGGGAGTCATCTTGGCTAATCATTTTATCCTTGATTTCTGCTAGTGACTTAAGATCTTGACCCAGTCTCTAATTTTTATGGTCTTCGATTGTTTGTCATCCCTAGTACATGAAACGCTTTCACAAAATGCTGATGGGGTGGAGGTGTTGCTCCTCATCCTCCCATCTGTGACTTCAGAAGCGATCTACTCTTCTCAGAGTAGCAATCCGGGGCCCGAAGCTGACATGATGGCCTCTTTAGTGTGCTATAATGTAATTTACCATCATGACAGGCCTTCAGGGACACAGCAGAGTGCACCAAAATGCAGTATCCAATATTTATAGTAAATAGAGTTGAGTGGCTTTTTATCCTGCCTTGTGGAAAAGTGCACACACTCTGTTTTCCACCCGTTCTAAGTGCTTGGGGAGGGAGCAGAGGGAGGACCTGTGGGCGAAACTGTCCCACTCCCGTGCTGCTGCCTCGGAACAACCTGGGCTGAGTTAGCACTTATACCCAACAGGAGAGAGTCTCCTGAAAAATGGGCTGTCCCCTGTTATAATTCACCATAATGAGTGGGGAACAAAAGGTTGTGAAGGAGAGTGGTGACTGATGGCCGACACGGCCGCCCCGTGCTGCAGCTGGCACAGCTCCCGCCGGCGAAAGGCATAATCTATTACTGCTCCAGGTCGCGTAGTGGTAAATGAACACTTACGGCCGCTATGGCAACTGGATTGATTATCACAGCTACCTCACGACCAGCCTGGCCCCGTATTACCAGTGAGCACATGCGCCCCTGCCCTGCCTCAGTCAGAGGAATGCCTCCAAGGCAATTTGTAGAAACGGGAATCTCTGAGTATGCCAGGTCCCTCTTCTCCAGCTCCCCCAGCCACTGGGGAGTCTGGGCGAGGCTGACCATGGACCATTGGGCCTCTGCAACTAGAGAGGTAGGGCCACCCTGTTAAGACAATGTCTGGCTCCTTGTGACAGTAGGGTAACTGTTTGTTGAATACGGTCACACGCATGAATGGAGTGGATCCCTGAGTGGAAGGCCCAGCCAGCTCTGAGATGGTGCTGAGGGCAAAGTGGGAGGTAAGGGTGGGGAGGTCAGAGTGTTTATGGGGAGTTGGAATGCCCCACTGGGAGGTCTGACAGAGGGAAAGGAGGGAAGCCAGACCTGGCAAGTTGAAATGGACCAACGGGCAACGGCCTGAGCCAATAACATTGGTCAAGTCGTTACCTGTGACTAGACTTGTACATGTTTCTGAAAGCATGTTCTTCATTTAAGAAGTGCAGGATGGGCCACTTCCTTTTCTCTTTATCTACAGATATTGACTGGAATTAATACATAAATTTCTAGTTTTTCCAGTAGCCAAAGGAGAGGGAGCAACCCCTGTCCCCACTGGAAGGTTTAGGCAGAGTTATGATAATGTTCTAAATACACTCAATTGTTATTTTTATTTTTTCCCAAGATTTTATTTAAAAATGTTTAAATGAGTTTTTCTCTCATCTAGTTTGTGCAAGTTGATCTAAATACGTATCATCAAGGGTAGAGGGGTGGGTAGCGTTAGTGGTGCATTATCTTTCTATTTTGGTTGGTAGAAGATTTACTCCATGGAATTTAAATGTGAAGGTGTTCTAATTCTTTGCACATGAGCCCTAAGCTAGACCATCCACAATGGCAACTAAAGTGGCCCCCACCTTCTCTGGGACCGTGTTTAACATGGCATGCAGCCTTTCCTTGTAGGATCCTAATGGCATGGTATGAATAATAATCTAATTGTGTGAAATGCAATGATATAGTGAAGTTAGACCAGTATTTCTCAAATTTTTCATCACTGTTGCCTTCTAAGGACAATTTATTTTTCCTGATTGTCCTCCCCATGAAATTTTCATATCATAGGTACATCATGTATTTATGTATTGTTTGTACACCTGCGCTATGTACATAAAGAGAGTAAGATTTTTTGGCAAGAACCAGTTTTTACCCCTGTGGGAGTGATATTAACTCTCCGGAAAATGCATAAGTTAGAAAAACCTGGGGTCAACTCTTTTTCTGCCAATTCTCTGAGCCTCACCTTCTTCCTCACCAGCAATAGAGATAATTAATATCCACTTAATAGGATTCTGGGGCACCTAAGAGGCAATTAAGAGATGTTCATTATCATCACTGTTACTATTATTTATACTCATATATGTTTTCGCATAGAGTATCTTGACTGGTCTAATTGTGAACTTCTGAGGTATGAGAATTGATGTCACCCTATTACAGATATTATCCCCGCTTTACCGATAAGATCATAGATGGTCATAGTGGTTTTGGTGATTTGCTCAAGGTCGTGCAAATAGTAAATTTGTTGGAGCTAAGAACTTGAACCCAGATTCAAGTTGTAGTTCAGAACTCTCTCCTTTGGAGCTTTGTTGGTTCCACCTTGCTGCCTGTGGTGGCGCTAGGTTTTACTGTGTTGTCAAGACCCAAGTTGGAACGTGAGGAATTGAAGAAATCACCCATGAAAATAGGCTCTAAGGACCAGTCATACATTTTCTGCCCCCAGTGTGTAGAGAGAGAATTATCAAGGCTTTGAACCAAATGGTCACACCCAGTTTCAGGAAATCTGTGATAAGCTTTTCCTGTGTTGCCTGGTAACTCATGGGTTTAATGAAGCAGAATTTCCCCAAGCTTGGGAGAACTTGGCTTTCAAGCTGGATCAGGGTAAGTCCATTCTCACCAAGATAAAGCCCTTATGAAATGAACAATAATAATCACCCAGAGAGGAAGTAGTCTTGAACAACTACCATGTTCAGGCTCACTGCTGACTATCTGGAAGCATTGGAGAGTGCCTGTGCTGGGCCTGGTGTTCCTCTGAGCTCAGTGCAAGGCTACGCAGCAGACGGGGCAGTTCAAGGGTGTTAACTGAAGCTTTGCCATTTGACAGCTGTGGTGCTTCAGTTTCCTTATCTGCAATCCAACATGAAAACACTCCCTACACTGTCTGGCCCATGATAAGTAAATATTTACAATTGTTATTATTAGATGAAAAACTTAAGACATACACCCCTCTTATCACAAAGTGTAAGATCTAATACTGCTCCTAACTAATCATCATACCCACCTCGACACAGCATTTAATCTTTATTGAAGTGGTTTTACATGAGTGGTTGCGGAAACAGAGTCCTTGGCATCTGGAGATTCCTACCATCTTCCCCTGCCCCATCGAGGCACCTGTCTTGTACATTTCATCAACATCAACTGCTCATTTTTTAATTAGCTAAGAGATATTCAATTCTCTGCACATGAAAAAAGAAAAAGGGCATGTTGAGAACAAGGGCTTGTTTTTTGACCACTGCATGGTCAAGGGCAGTGCCTGTTGCTAAGGCAGGGCCATCTGTATCCGTCATTCCACATGGTTGCTCTCAGGGGTGGCAGATCCACCGTGATCTGCATTCGAGGTAGTGATGGTGATGAGAGAATGTTAAGGCAGACGTTCTCACTTCTGTAGCTACAGAGGCTGAAGGGCTGACAGGTGCATGAGGAATGCCGTCTGCTTCTCCATCCAGGCTGTTTCTGGAAACATACCCCTGTGCTGCTAATAACACCAGATCCCTCCAACAGAGCCACTCCACAGGTTGCCTAGCACCAGGCTTAGGCGAGAACTGGATGAGAGTAACCTCATGTGTTCCAGCTAAGAGAGGGCTGTTGTGAGCAACCAGAAGGAAAACTGTGAGGAGCCAGGTGAGTGATGTTGCTTCCAGAGATGGACCTATCCTTTCCCCCAAAATGGCTTCCTGAAGGGCCGTAGATACCGTGGAGACATCCATTGGGCTTGAATCTGGCATAGCTCTCATTCTGCTGGAACTCTGCATGGATGCTCTGACGATGACTTGCTCATGTGCAGACTTCTGCGTGGCTAGTATCACCATGGTGAACCCGAGGCTGGGGGACTGCAGGGCAGTCCACATGGGGAAACCCTTGGAGATGACCCAGAAACTTGAGCTGGTGATGAATTCATCCATATTGGTTTACCCAATTCCAAGAAATTTGGGTTCAAACTCCCTTTGTTATCATTGTCTTTCATTCATGGCAAACAAGAGTATTTTCAAAAGGGGAAAAGCTGAGCGTCTTCTGGGAAGACCACACTGCCTGCCCCCAGTCTCAAAGGGTCGCATTTTGCTGATGATTGGTGCAAAATCTAGCTTGTGAAGTCCACTGTCTCCAAAGCCATGAAGGATGAAGCTACCAGTTTGAGTCTGATGTTTTATTTATCTGGACTGGTAGTTTTATGTATGGTGTGTTTTCTCTGTTTGGGCCTCAAGGCTGGTTAAGCAAAAGGCAGGAAACATAAATAAGTAATAGACCGACAGGGCTGTCCATTTATAGACTTTCAAAGATGACCTGGTTTTCTGTTCCAATGTAAGCATTAGTGTTGCATTAGAGTAATATGCATTCGAGATGTTTTTGCCGGTGCATTGGTGGTGATAATCAGGAGAGACATATTCATGTTCTATTTTTATAATAAAAATCAAGAAACCTCAGGCTGCACCAGGGGCCCTTGTTGGCAGCGTGAAACCATGAGCCTGAGCAGTCCATTTTCCTCGGGTTGTGTGGGATCATAGTGTTCCTTTCTGCTCTTCTCCAGTTTCTGGTTATTATTAAACAACCCTTTGTGAAGGATTAACTCTGGCTTTCCTCCCAGTGAGGAGATGTCTACACAAAGCCAGAATATCCAGCCAATTGCAGGCAAACGGGTTATTTGGTATAGTACAGGAACAAATAACTGGTTGGCCAGCCAATTCTTCACTTTCTGATGGCCTCCCTTGGCATGGAAACAGCCTTCTGTAGTACATGGTGTAAATGCTTATGAGCGTCCCTTTAGCCATTCATTCAGAAAATATTTCCTGAGGGCTCACTGTGGGATTCATTATTTTAAGATGGGGATAATAATAGTACCTACTGCATAGAATTATGTGGATTAAATGAGTTAATATGTGTAAAGGGCTTAAAACAGTACCTGGCACATAGTTAAGGATTAGTCCATATGAGCTTGGCTGTGGAGTTCGAGTTTTATTCTATAGGCAAGGAAGAGGCAGTGAAACCAATGGTATAGGCAGATGTGTCCTTATAGGCAGATGTGTCCTTCCAGAAGGTGGTTTCGGTGGCAGAAGAGAGGGCAGATCTTAATGGAGCAGAGCCCGCAGGCGGGGAGAGAGGTACATATCTCTTGTCCAATCTCTTAGAACTTTTATTTACCTTTCTTGCGATCACCTAGACTAGTGCTTCTCAAGTGTGATCCCTGAACCAGTAACCAGTATTTCTTATTAGAAATACAGATCTTGGGCTGTGTCCCAGAGAGACTGAATCAGACTCTCGAGTTTTGGTCCAGCAATCTGTTGCTTTAACAAGGTCCCCCAGGTAATTCCGTCCTTGCCGATGTTTGCGAACATTGATCGAGTCTTTGGAGGGAGAGTGGAAAGGAGAGCTTTATTTAGAAACTCTTTCCCCCCGACACCCACCTACTCCCACACATGAAGACACCACTGAGTCAGCATGGGGCAGGCGCACAAGCTTTGAGGAGGGTCTCCGTGCACAAGGCGTGCCAGGTGGCAGTCTCCTTGTTAGCTGGTCACACAGAGGCAGGAGCCTTGTTAACACAGATCAAGGCCACCTGTTGAGCACAGCAAAAACCAAACCTCAAATCTCTGCCTGGCTCACTGCCAAAAAAGCACTGTGACCCACCCCTGTCGATACATATGGTGTAGAGCCAAAGTGGCGTTATGCTAAGTAGGTGTTTTTGTTACCAGAAAGACTGTTGGCTGCAAGGCTCCAGTGTGCCTCCCATCACATTGAGAAATGAAGGAGCCCCGGGACTCTAGGCTCTCCTGAAGCACATGCTGCATCTGGGCCCTGGGAGTCTACGTGCACATACCCAAAGATGTTGGATGGCCCACAGAAAGGAGCGCACCGAGTGCTGCTGCCCTTTCCCATATGAAAACCTTGTGGCTGGGCTGGTTTTTATTACTGACATGCAGCTACCTCTGGGATGAAATACCATGGCTGTAGATAATTCTAGAACAGCCACCTCGATCTTCTAAATTTATTCATTTTTTCATTAATACAAATTCACATACTCTGGCATGATGGGAAATAAACCAAGAATAGGACATCCACCCTCCTCACCCCCACACTGTCTTGGGGAGTATGCCATCCAGGAAGAGATAGAAGTTACCCACACAGGTGCCAGCAGTTCAGAATAATGTGCTATGTCAACAGAAAGGTACAAACAGTGCGTGGGATGAGAAACCAGAGGGTCTTCCTTAGAGTGATCTGGGGAAGCTGCTTGGCAGAGGAGGTAGCATTTGATCTGGGTGGAATTTTAAGAGAGACAGAGAAGGGATCTCAAGTAAAGGGAACTGAAAGAGCATGATGGGGGGAGGGGGTGGGAAGCACACATGCTCAAGGGAAGAGCAAGGGGTCCAATTTGCCCAGGACACATGCTGCAAGTAGTGTCCTAGAGAAAGATGAGGCTTGAAAGATAGATGGGGCTTTGAATACCAAATCCCAGGCCAGGATGTGGACCTGATTGCCTCGGTGAGGGAGCTGGTAGAGAGTTTTTGTTAGGAGGTTGGTGTGAGCATCATGGCACTAAGAAGGCAATTGGGCTGAGAATGAAATTGGGATAGGAAGGATTTGAGGTGACTTGCTCAGGGGTCTAGCCATAGGAAGCAGAAGACTCTAGGTTGGAACTAAGTATTCTGTGTTCACAAGTTCATGGCCATGGGAGGCCACCTGGATATTCCTGGTAAGAAGGAGGAGGGAACTTTTAGATTAAAGGATTCCCATGTAGGAAGCCATCACAACTCTCCACGGATTGGGAGGAAGAGAGAAGAGCCAGTGAGGGATGTCAGCTGCTTTTCTGGTCCATTCTTCTTGGTCACCTGTCCGAGAAAACATTCCTCCCTTTATAGATGAACACCAGAGGTCCTCGATATCCCATGCTAGCCAAGCCCAGAGCATCTCAACAATGCCACGGAGCCTTGGCAAGGGGCTGAGTCATGGGCTTGGTTCTGACTCAGAGGAGTTGGAACCACCTACTGAGTCATTTGCAGGAGCTGTGGTTTCCTGGGAGGCTTCCCAACCAGTTACCCGCCCTGCCAAGCGGCTGGTAGCATGCAAGATCTGAAGGGAGCCGCACATTCTCTGCGCCATGGCTTCAGGCAAACGCAAGTTGCACATCTCCAACTGTTGCATGGAAATTATTTCCTTGCTCTGCATAGAGAAACTTGGCACTTGGTGGTAACAGATAAACAGATGAAACATCTTCTTACTCCCTGTTAGTTATTTGATCTTAAGGAGGTCTCAGTTTCCCCAACAATGAGTGAAAAATTACTCATGAACAGTTGTGGTTCCTGAGAGAAGTATTGGTTCCTAAAGACTTCTCCTTAGGAAGGTCCAAAATGTTCCATATTTTGTGAGAATTTGGCATACTAGTTGACTGAGCGTTCTGGTGGAAATGGAATTTGGTCCATGTCTGCGTATACCTTTATTTACTGCCACTCAAGCAGCTCTGTTTTCTCAGCTCTCTTAGATTTCTCCAGTTAGTAGTCTTAGAAATTTCAAGTACCGTGAAATCTTTCCACTCAGAGGGATACCATAGTTTGTTTTAGAGGGTGAATTCAAAAATATTGGTACTGCTATATTCTTCCAAATAGAAGTTGCCACTCTACCCCCACTATTGGGTCTTTGTTTTAATGAAGATATCTCTGGATTCAGTATTCTTCTAGAGATTGCTTTTAGAACTCAGGATCAGAACAGGTCCCATTGGTAGAGTCCAGTCCCTAACTTCCAGCACATAAGCATGAATTTCTAACATGTATGAAGCTGGAGTTCCATGCTAATACAGAGGTTAATGTGGCTGCCTAACATTGAGCTTATGTTGACCTAATGAATATTTAGCCAGAGATCTCAGCCCACGGTTTGGGGTCTAAGCTGTTATCATTATAAGGCAGAAAATCTTGGAAAGAAGGTTTTTTTCTTTCTTCTTGGAAAGAAGGTTGAGATTTTTGCCTTCTTTTCCTGTCCTTACACTGGATTATAAAGAACTCACAGTGCTGTGTAACCTCTAAGGAGTTCTCCTGTAGCTCACTCTCTCTCTCTCTCTCTCCCCCCGCTACGTCTCTCTGTGTGTATGTACGTGTGTGCTTGTATGTGTGTGCACAGAGAGGCAGTTTTGGCCCTGTGCAAGATACCAGGAACATTAAATCTTGGCATCAGCCACACAAGTTCTGATTGCCAGTGCCTGTTTTCTGGAGGCAAAATAATGCCACTTGATGAAAAGAAAGGGGAGTTGAATGTCAGAGACTTATAAAGGTCCAGGAGTCTGGGAGATTGGCAGAGCTATCCCTCTGTAAGCTGAAACTATGCATCTCCTCTCTTTAGCTGGATCTCCTACAGCTCTGAGCTGGGGTTCTGCTTCCTTGGGGAGCCAGAAAAATGAGTTAGAAAAAGAGATTTGGTAGGGATTAAATGTCTAATTGAGCAGAGGGAGTCCAGTGAAGGCTGGTGGGCTGCTCCTTCGCTTCTGGAGTGGGGTCTCTGTGCCTTGGGTCAGGGGCAGCGGTCTCCCAAGGCCTCACACCACCACTCCCCTCCTGGGCCTCTCTAGCCCATGTGAACATATTTGCTGCGGCAATTAGACACACCCTTCACATTCCCAAGCAGAATTTTCTCACAGATGGGGAGTCCCACATCAGACCTTGACCAATCACCCTTCCATATGGCTTTCTCCCCCACCCTTTAAAATATATTGGGGGTGGTCCCCTCCCATAACACTGTAAAGCGAGAAACACCAATGGCCCTTTATCATCAAAGAACAGAATATTTCTACTTCTCAGGGCCCACCTACCCATCTGACTTGCAGCCTTAAGGAAAACGTAAAGGGCCTCACCTAGGCAAATATGAGGCCATTTGATTTTAGTTCATACTGTTGTGCCCTACCAGTGTCTGCCACTGGGCTAAGCCCTGGGGCTCAGAGATGAGTGAATTCTGATCCCTCATGGATCTCAGTCTCTATAAGATAGCAGGGGAACGGGGAATGAGAGTCACACACACTAAGGTGACCACAAAGGGGGGGGGGTTCCCACCTCCACAAAGCAGAGATAGTTAGACATCTACCTTGGGCACTTAAGAAAGGAATTTAGAATTCTGTGTTCTCTCAGTGAATTGGAGATGATTAATGACAAACCCGTCTCAGTAATTCCAAAGTAGGGAAGGAACATCTCATGTCTGGAAGTGTTCAGAGCATTAGCTAGGGGAGGACAGACTTCTGGCCCCCTGCTTCTTTAGGTGTTTTCTGTTACAGTCCCAGGGCTTTCTTAAAGCATTTATCACACTGTGCCATCTGGCGTTGGGTCACTTGTGTGTTTATCTTCTCTCCCTGTATTGGGAAGGAAGGGACCTCATCCTGAAGGACCAGGGCCATATCTTATTCTCAGAGATTACCCCCCCCCCCACTCCCATTACACACACATATCCACGTAGAAGCTTAAGGAATTGAATCTCTCTTTTTCTCTACTTGTGTATACCTTGGGAATGGAGGTGGGAGAATATGTTTCTATGGCCTCCTATTCCAACCTGATGAAATAGGGCACACCCCCCAGGGGCTTACCATATTCATTTGTGGCAAAATAATGGGGAGTGGGAGGAGACTGGTATGTCAGGTTTCATGTGCCTATTGAGTTTTTCAGCCTGTACCTGCTTTCCAGAATTCAAATGTTCACTGATTTGCTCAAGCTGTGCTGTCCAATATGGCAACTGCTGGCTGCATGTGATGACTTACATTTCAGTTAAAGAAAATGAAGAAATTCAGTTCCTCTCTCACATCAGCCACATTCCAAGTACTCAGTAGCCACAAGCGATTATTAGATATAGTATTTGTCAGTGCGGAGTATTTCCATCTTCATAGAACGTTCACATAGACAGCCCCGGGGGTGTGACACTTCTCCCAAGCAGCGTGCCTTGATCCAAAGTGTGTGCCATGAATTGTGTCGAGCTGAATTACTTGACAGCAAGAGCTTATGAAAATACACATTCCTAGGTTCCTCCCTAGATCTCCTGAATCAGAATCTCTGGGAGAGAAGGGGTGGGGAGAACTGGGAATCTTTTCACAAGTACCCCCAGATGGCTATTAGGAAAACTCACATTTCTGGATCAGCACTCCAAGGGAAGCCAGAAGTTGAATAGCAAAGCTGGAAAACCTCCTGGTACAGCAATTCTGAGCATCAGATGTCTAATAGCACTTTCCACTCCAGTGTGAGATTTCCCAGCCCAACATTTCCAAGAGTGTGTGACTGGAGCTCCCAGATTGCAGCTGAGGGCACTGTCTCAGGAAAAGTCCTGGCTGTGCTTCTACCAAGCAGTAAATAATGAAGAAAGAGGCTGTCCTAGCATTATCTCCCTTTCTCCTCTTGCAGACCAGGAGGATGGAAATAACCTCGCTGCTCCCCTTGAGCATGTTTGAATCACAAGTACCTTCCTCTAAAATAAATTTATTTCCTGCTGCCTTCATCCAACAAAGACCAGCCAGTGATGAATACCAGACTTCATAGCTTATTTGTCAAGGCAGTACACCTGTGAGGATTCCTGTGGAAGATAAATTTTGGTTTGGGGGAGGGGGACTTGGAGGAGGAGGGACCTGGCTGGGAATAAATCTTAACATGTTTGCACCAGACGGTGAATGAGCGTTTGCCTCACAAGGCTCGCCCTCCTGACAAGGTATGATAAATTACCCTCTGTGTTGACACCTTCATTGGGTTATTTATGGCTCATTAATTGAACCAAAAAGGGGCCTTGTAGACCCAGCAGGGGCACCTTACAATGCTCCTCCAGTGGACCCAGCTCAAAGAGAAGAACAAAGGAGGGCAGAGGGGGAGGGGGGCACACAAAAGTGCTTCTTGGCTGGAGACACTCTTCACCAAAGATTTCAAGATGTGTTTAAAAAAGAGAAAGGAAGGAAGAAAAAACCTTGGGAAGTACAGGTGAGCGTCTCTGGGGATGATGAGCTGTGCACCTCCCAGCCAGCCTCTGCTGGTGTCTGGTATCTTCTAGAGACTCCTGTGCCTAGAGCTCTGCGCGTGATCACCACTGAAGCTTTAGACTTGCCCTGAAGGTCAGGACGGCACAACGAAGACCATCAGAGGACCCAGACACAATGCTAGGTCATTCGTACATTTGCTGTGGGGCATTGGCAGTGGGGTTGGCACTCAATCTCTTTGAGCTTTGAATTCTTCCCTTGTGAAGTGTGGGTATCAGACTGGATGATCTCAGAGTCTTTATTAATTCTAAACGGTCTAAGAAAACAAAGAACACTTTGCTCCTCACAGCCCATTGTATTGATTTAACGCCTCCGTTTCTGGTTATTAATGATTAGTTGATTCATTTGGCAAATAGTATTTACAGGGATCCTGCCATGTATCAGGTTCCCAGAGGGGAGACGTAGCCTTACCGGGTAGGTATAGTCTTGTCAGCTTCCATGAGCATTCAGTCTAGAATTCTGTTTGTGTTTTCAAGAGCTGGCTAGTACTTAAGGAGGAATTGAATCCTTAAATTACATACTTCTGGGATAGCCCCGTATCATAAACTCTCCTTTATTTGATAGTAACATGCAGTATTTCCAGCTATCATGTGTGGAAAGTGGTTTCTCCGGGGTGCCTCTGTGATCCATGACTAAGTTGAAAAGGCTCTCATATAAAGGGCCAGGTGTTTTCACTGTTGCTGTTGCCTTCCAGAAGGTTCCATCCTGTGGAAAGAGCTTCTGAATGAAAGGAATCCTGGCATGGTTTTGGTCGTTTATTTGTCCATCCATCCATTTCGTCGTTCTTCTATTCCACCAAACTTTATCGAGTGCGTACTCTTCATCTTTGTGTCAAGATCTGTGTTCACAAGGTGAGTGAGAGACAAAATTCAAGAATTCAAGGAAATTACCCTCTGGTGGAAAGCAAAATGCACTCCACAATCATTGAGTACTATTACAGAGTCATTCTCTTGGAATCTATGGGAGCATATGGGGGAAAGCATAACTGTGCTGTGGGCTTAGGGAAGGCTTCCAGAATACTTAAGTTGGGTTTTGAAGGAAGGCTAGCTCTTTTCTGGGCAAACAAGTTGTAGAGGATTTTTCCACATAGAACAAAAGAATGTGTGTAAACAGCACAAGTATGTACATCAGCTGTTTCAGAAATTACAAGTAGTTTATTCTGATTGGAGTTGAGTATGAATTTAGGAGATGGGAGGCAAAGTGCGGAAGATGGGGCTGGAGTAAGGCCAGATCTTGAAGAGGTTCATGTGAGATGTGGAGGAGCCTGAGCTCTGTCCTGAAGGCCATGAGAAAGATATGAAGAGACTTACTCAGAGGAAAGGTAAAGTCAATATTTTAGGGAGATCCTCTGGTGCCAGGGTGGAGTGAGCTTTCCTGTCTAGGAGATTGGGGGAGGAAAAACCTGCTGGATGACTATTGCAATAGTCCAAGCAGGAGAAAATAAATGGGCCCAAAGCAAGGGCATGGCTTTGCCATGAACACAGGACTGGCAGCTAGAAGCCCTTGATTCTAATCCAGGCTCTGTCAATATCCACCGTGAATTATTTGTTTTCTCCGGGACATGTGGCCTGCTCTGCAAAGTGAGGACATGTGACTACATGTTCTCTACTCTGACTCTGACATTCTGTAAGGATTGGGTTTCCTATCTGTAGTTAGAAGTGGGGAGAGAGAGGAAGGTACGGGGTCAGTATTTAAAATTGAGAGAAGTTTTATTTAATAATGAGGGTTGGCATGTTCATCAGCTGCACCCAGCTAAGGATATGGATGGGAGATGGTGGAGAATGATTCAGCTGGTGGTAGGGCAAGTTCTTTGCCTCCCTTCCAAAACCCACAGAGAGGGCTTCCTTAGGACTCATCCAAAACATGGAATTTGTATAACCCACATTCTGCTTTAGGAATCCATCGCCTGGCAGCTAGAAGGAAAAGCAGTTAAGGAGAACTGGTCCACTCAGGCTAAATACTTTCTACCTCGTCAGTCAGGTGAGAAGGATGAGTGTGACTGGCGCTTATATCCTCAGAAACTCATTTCAACCATTTGGAGAGATCTCTGCTCTTTCTTTTCCCCTCCAGGGTTGCCTGTGAAATTCTTTTCTTTTTTTTTTCCCCCCCAAATGAAAATAATTATTTTTCTGATATTAAGAAAGAACAGGCTCATTGTGAAGAGTTCAAAGTCTTTTCTTTAAAAAAAAGTTACAGAATAGGGGAGCCTGGGTGGCTCCTTCAGTTATGTGTCTGCCTTCAGCTCAGGTCATATTCCCGAGGTCCTGGAATGGAGTCCTATCAGGCTTCCTGCTCAGCCGGGAGTCTGCTAGTCCCTCTCCCTATGCCCTATGTTCATTCTCTCTCTCTCTCTCAGTCTCTCTCTCAAATAAATAAACAAAAATTTTTTTGAAAAAATTACAGAATAAAATTTACCTAATATCTCAAGATCCAGGTAATAAGTTAATATGTCTGTAAGGATCCTTCCAGCCGTCTTCTGTGTGTGCAATAATCTGGATATATTGACATGAATGGGCTATATCACATAAACTGTTCTATTCAGGCAGTAATATCTGTGGCTATCTTTTGTGATGTATTTATGCATCACCATTTTTATGACACAGCATTTCATTCATCGGTAAATCATAATGTATTCAACTGATAAATTGGTATTATTGGACATGTAGGTTGCTTCCAATTTTTCTTTTATAAACAAGATGAAGAAGACCTTTTTACATATACATTTGTGCATTTGTAGAATTATTTATTTCCTACAAAGGAAGCTGTAAGGACAGAGTTTATGTACATTTTCAAGTTTTCCTACATATTTACCCAACATGGGCTCTGGAAAGATTACCATCATACCTAAAATGTAACTTAATGTTTTCCTTCACTGGAAAGCCAGGGTCCCAGGGGTTGGAGCTGGGGCAGGATTGAGGCTTGGGAAGCTCCATGGTCTTCCCTATGACTCTCTTCACCAAGCACTCCTGAGTCCATAGGCCCAGTGAAGGTGTGAGACTTTGCCAAGGGCTCATGGAAAATGGTAGAGAGTCAGGGTGCCTGCTGATGCCAGGGTGCATTCCAGGATCTCCTCCAAGGTGGCTGACCCTAGATTTTAGGACATTTGGCTTCTGAAGAGCAATGTGTCACTACACGGACAAGCTATATGAAATGCAGTTGGAGAGAGGCCTTCATGAAAATAGGTGTGTACCTGTGTGATATACAACCTTCTCCAGGCCCCAGTGTGGTGTTTTCTGGTCTCTGAGATGGCAGCCCTCTGTCCTAGATGTTCAAGAGCAGTTCAAGGTCAATATACTCCATCCTCTCCTCAGGGCTGCTTCCTTCCATGCATGTCAGACCATGTGGGCCAGATGCGGCTTCAGAATTTTTGGTCATCACTGTGTGATGAATTTGAGTAGAATTCCCCAATCATTTTGTCTCCATTCATGACAAGTGCAGAGTTTCCATCCCTTTATTCCTTGCACTTTTATTCAACATATATTACTAAGAACTTGTGTTATTACAGGCATTGTGCTGGGTACTGGGCAGAACCCCAAAATGAGTAAGAACTTAGAGGTTCATGGCATTTGAGAAAGGAAGAATCCTGGCAGTCATCAGGTCCAACCCCCTCGAATTCCTGTGGAGGAAACTGAGGTCCGCAGAAGTGAATGTTTTGTCCCCGGTCATCAGTCTGTCTTGCCAAGATGTGACAGGCAGGAGCTCTCAATGGTGAGATGGCCATCGGATCCTCAAAATAGGTAACACATCTTATCAATTACCAGTCCTCAGATCTCTCAGATCACTAGAGCTTACAGAGTATTTTCACCACATTAGCCAGTCCCTTCCCTACACCGCCTGTGTATGAATGCTTCCCTAATTAATTTTACTATATCTGTGCCCTCCTCATCAGTGAGGAATCCGAAAACATAAAGATCGAGTGACCTGTCCAAGAGCTAGCAAGAGACAGTGTTGGGTTCATGACCAGGTTTTCTTGCTTCTGGTTCCAGCCTTTTTCCAGACCTGCCTGTGCTGGCTCTGGGTCTGTACACTGAGCAGTCTTTGACAAGAATGGCCTGCAGAGCAGGTCAGCTGGGAAAGAGGTCCCTCTGCCTGGATATTTGAATGGGGGCTAGGAAAAAACGTTTGCCTTAACCATTTGTCCTTACCATAAAACATTCATTCCTTGGTATCTTAAAAGCTTTCAGTAAATGAAAGATGCACCCATGTAGTACTACAGCTATTCTGTTCCATTAGCAATGGAATGGAAGGGCATGGAATAGAATTTATGTTGTATTAGAAATAAAATAGAATTCATGGGTAGAAGTATGATTATGGACACATAAGAAATACACTTACTTATAAATGTGTGAAAAAAAAAATCTGGAGTCTCTACAACTTAAAAGGGCCATGGTGTGTGGTGACTTAAGTTGTTTTCTTTATTCCACTGTATATTGTTACATTTTTATGCCGTGAACGTGTATTAGTGGTAGTGGCAAGATGAGCTAGTTTTTAAAAGTTGAGAGACTACTCATTCCAGTCGTGTGCTTCATCTTCAATGAGTAAAAAAGGATGAAATAAATACAATGTTATGCCTCTGTTCCATTCTCCTGGCACTGTATTCATCACACATTAAACCGCAGAGAAATCATCTAACACTTGGAGAAGATGAGCACCTGGGTGGCTCCGTGGGTTAAGTGGCTGACTCTTGCTTTAGCTCAGGTCATGATCTCGGGGTCATGAGATTGAAGCTAGCATTGGGCTCTGTGTTCAGTGTGGAGTCTTGAGATCCTCTCTCTGCCCTTCTCCCTACTCATACACTCTCTCTTTCTTTCAATGAGTAAACAAAAAACAAAACAAAACAAAAAACCAAAAACTTAAAAAAAAAAAAAAAGAGTTGTCAACAAGCCAAAAGCCAGAATCTTTTTCTGGAATGGAATGGAGCAGCGGGTATGGGAGAGATAGCATGAGAGGAGAGAACAAGTACAAGCTGAGTGTCACCCAGTGGGCTGACTCGGCCCGCCTTTACCTCTCCCTATGCTCACCTCCTGAAATGCAGTGCCCTATGCTCATACAGAATAATGGCCAGTCATCCACTCTGTTCAGAGCAGAATCAGACATGGGCTAAGGGGTAAGACAAGGCTTCTCATTAGTCCCTGCTCACTCCAGCTTTCAGGCAGCTCAGTTGAACCGCATCTAGCACACGGCATGCTGTTGGGTGAGTTAGATGGGAGGGTTCCTTTTGGCCACTCTGGGTGTGGTGTTGCCACTGCGGTTTGTGGTGGGAACACAGTAGGCACAGAAGGTATAGAGCAACATGGTGAGCAAAGTCTTGTCACTGTGGAGTGTTCTGAGAAGGCATCAGTGCTTTGTCCAACACTTAGTGTTTAGATGTAAATTAAGAGATGTATCAACACATTAGCTTGGTAAGTGGAGTAAATATTTTCGAGAACTGGGGACTCTTTTAAGAGTTGTGAGAAATCCTAGAAATTGCTGGAAGCCCATGGAAGTTAGTGGCTTGCCTCAGGTCACCCCAAGGATCAGAGACACAGAGAAGACTGTAGTCTAGCCCGTAGTCCAGGGCTTTTCCCACAAGCTCTGTTCACCCTCATTCACTAATATATCCCACACACATTTACTTCGGGGCCTACTGTATACTGGGTGCTGAGCCAGGAAGGAGGATCCCCAGATAAATAGAATGAGGGCCCTTTCCTTTTGGTGCTCAAACTCTGTTTGGGAGGAACACATTCACTGGTTCTTTAATAAGATGCAGTAGGGGCACCTAGGCACTGCAGTCAGTTAAGCATCTGACTCTTGATTTCAGCCCAGGTCATGATCTCAGGGTCGAGAGATGGAGCCCCACATCAGGCCCCGCACTCAGTGTGGAGTCTGCTTGGGTTTCTCTCTCCCTCTCCCTCTGCCCCTCCCCGCCAGCTCGCTTGCTCTCTCAAATAAATAAACATAAATAAATAAATAAATAAATAAATAAATAAAATGCAGTAAGGTGCCTTCCTGAAAGGAAGGACCGTGAGATGCATGCAGTCTGAGAGACCATCTGTTTTTAAGGAATCAGCACAAGGGAGGACCCTGCTTGGGGGAGTGACACTGCCTTGACTCAGACCCCAGAGGAAGGCACCCAGGCTCCGAGATGATGAGCGAAGTTAGCACAGATGAAGACAAAATAGCACAGAGGAAAGATATGAAGGACAGTTTCCCCCATAATCTTGGCAGTGTGTTCTTTTGAGGAGCTCAAAACTCTTATTTGATTCCAACAGTTGATCTAGATACCACACATTTTGTCTCCCAGGAAATGCTCACCACAGGGTTTCCTTTGTCTGTTGTGTGACCACCCTAGCTGCTCTCGCACCTGTGTCCACGGTCTGTGTTGAAGGGTCTTCCCTTTGTTCTTTATTGTGTTAAATTCAGTTTTGACCATGACAACAGTCATTTGGTTCTAAAGAATTCAGAACAGTGCTAGAAACAGAAACTCTGTGTGTTTCCAGGAGACTTCCTCACAGAACCCTTTCCCTTCTCCACAAAGGATTCTGTGACTGGTAGCAAATGTCACAGATAGACTCTCTGCCCATTGCCCTTGTGGTTTATTAAAAGATTGAAGAAAATTAAGAATGAAAACATACCCAACCATATACCTTGTCTAGATCTTGATTTGAGCAAACTAGTTATAAGAAGACATTTTTGGGGTAATCAGGGAAACTCGATTAATAGCAGTAGTATTTAATGATAATGGTATCATGATTATGGCTTCAAAAAGTTGTCTCTTACAAACACAAAATGATACACACACACATACATACATACATACATACATACATACATACATATATACCTACCAGGAGCTCCAGTTTTTTGTTTTTTTCTGTTCTGTCACTCATTTTTCTCTAATAGATCAAGAAATCAACTACCTTAGTTCTACCAGACTAGGAAATAGCAGAGGCTCCTGGAAGGTTGTGAGGTAGAACCAAGATTGAGGTTTGAGCCTGGAATATTCTGGTTCAGTGTTGATGTATCCCAAGTCCCAACCCAGGCCTTCAGTGCTTCATGTATCTTTTCTGAAATAAGTTTAATGCAAGGAGAACACTGCTCGGAACCGTCCTGCATCTGAGATTGAACATAATACCGGGACACCACAAATCATAGAACATCAATAAAGGAAAACATTTCATAAAATACAAATTTTAATACAGTCCACCTTGACATTTGGCATACTTGAAGGTTTGTCAGTATTACAGAAGTGGTGTCATTACGATCTCGTTTTGAAGGATGAAATGTGGCTATTGGAGTAGCCTGTGATTAACTGTTAACCCGAGGAAATGGGCTTCTTAACCGTTGGTTAGGTGGGCCTTCCTCATGCATCATACCTACAGCCCCCAAATTGTTCTTCCTGCATGAAGCCTGATGACCTTAGGCCTAAGAGAGACCTAAAATGGGTGGCCTACTCACAACAGCTTCAGGTGACAGTGAATGTCCAACAATGCAGGTGATATGGTAGAAAAGAATGTGGGCTTCAGATACAAATGGGAGTGGGTTCAAATTCCATGGCTACTTATTATTTGACCTTGAAGATAGGACTTAATTTTGAACCTCTGCTTCCTTATCCATAAGCATAAGGATGATGAAATCAATTTTAGAGAAAAGTTAGAAAAAGGTTACCTAGAAAAGTGATGGAGGTGGATGATAAAGTGAGACAGAGACAGAGAGAGATACCACACATAGCACTCGATGCACTGAACCCCTCCAGGAAATGTAAGTTGCCTTTCTTTGCTATTTATCTATCAAATGTGTTCCAGGTTATGATAGTTCTCTCCCCAGATTGCACCACTCCAAGGTCACCAGAAGCTTTTTTTAAATGAAAGATTTATTTATCTATTTTAGAAGTTGTGGGGTGGGGAGAAGAGGGAGAGGGAGAGAAGAGAATCTCAAGCAGACTCCCGACTAAGTGTGGAGCCAAGGCTCAATCCCACGACCCTGAGATCATGACCTCAGATAAAATCAAGAGTCAGATGATTAACCAACTGAGCCCCCCAGGCTTCAGAAACCTTTTTTATTCTGCCTCCAACTCTTCTGGTTGTAGTGGTTGGTGGGGAAAGATGGTGATACTCAGGCTGGAGAGGGGCCAGTAAAGAAACTGGCCTCTTCTATCTGCTCTCCTTTTTCACAAAAACTTGAGCCTCCACCCCTTGCAGTATGTATGTGGACAGGAGGCTCTGGCATCCTTCCCAATTTGTTGGTAAATTCTATAAAATTTTACTTCATGCATGGTTGAACCCTAAGTTTTAAGATAATTATTGGTTTGGTTTTCGTTTATTGATTGGTTGGTAATCCCACCTCCATCCAGAGATTTTCTAATAAAAACACAGGTATAGAAAGATCAAAACAGTTTACCTAATGGCAAAGCAGGTCTTGAGCAAACGAGAGGGAAAGAAAACTCTAGTGAAAACGCCCTTCTGAGGAAAGGAGCACAAAATGCGGCTCTCTGTCTCCTAGCAGCTGGGGAGGAAAAGAGGAATCACTGTGGAGGGTGGAGGTCTCCTTTTCTTAGAGTAGGAGGCAGTTCAGGTCAGAGCCACCAAAAATGCCTGCATTCTCTTGACCACTGGAAGTAGTTTGTTGCAGGAAGGAGTCTTATGTATAAGGTTATTTAAAAAGGCCAAGAAAAAAAATCATCCCAGAGTGGCTTTCCTGGTGGATGGAGAGACACTCGGCCTGTGGCTGTGTTTATATCCTCCTTTCCATTTGAGAGCCTGGGCAACCTCTCTCTCACGAAGGATAGGCATTTGTGGCCTGTCTCTGACACGCGTCTTTGGACGTGTGTGACTTTGGACCACATGTTCACCTTTCTGGCCCCTGGGCTTCTCCTCTGTTAAATGAGGAGCCCCTTGCGGTTCTAAGAGCCAGTGATGCTGTTATTCTATGCTCCAGGAGGGTTGAGAACCCATCATATCGTGGGGGTTTTCTCCCCATGTCTGCTGATATCCAGTGAAAATAACCGGCAAGAGCAACCACAGGGACAGTCAGCTTGAAGGGATGTGGAAAAAGGGACTAGGAGGACACTGTGGCCCAGAAAATCAGCCTGGACACCAGATTCGTTTTTAGTGGGGCGGGGCTTTCACACCCTGCGTGTGTTATTACAGCCACGCACCTTTTCCCAGCACCCCTGTTCCTAGTGTGTGGAAGCCTCCATCCCCTCTCCTTTGGGCCTCCTTTCTGCAACTCCTAGTCTTCTGGTCCCCACACTGTACATCACCAATCACTCAGCCTCCCGACTTCTGTGCCCCTTAGCCCAAAAGTGTAGGTTCTCTGAGAGTCCTCCCCCGATATTCAACAAGTTGGTAATTCCTACAGCTCTGGAGTCTAGCCTCCTAGAACTCAGTGCCTGCACACTTTGCCAAATCTTTCTGCCTCCTCCCTGTCGCCAGAGCACCCCAGACATGCCCAGAAACAGGACAGACCTGCAAAACTGCATCTTGTTCTGCCAGAAGAAATTAAAAAAAGAAAAAAGCTCCTGGTGTCACCCAGGTTCCTGGTTTTTCTGCTAATTGGGAATGAAAAGATGCAGTCCCTTACGTAATAACCTTTCGCACACGGCCACAGCCAATCATGTCATTAATGGGCAATTCCAAGGTAGCCAGCTGTTGGTAAACATGCACCTCCACAGTGCCTAGTTTCTACCTGGCAATTCCGATCGTAATTACCATGAAATTATATAACTGCAAATTACCCTGCCATGCGAGTGGTGTAAATAAGTACGTTCCTGCTCTGTGATAATAAATGTGAGATGACACGGTTAGTTAATTAGTAGCCACTGGAAATTTACCAATGGGTTACCAAACCAGTAACTTTCACCGAAAGAGGGAAGCAGATGGTTGGGGTTTATTCAGCTCGGTTTTGTCAAAGCCATAGCGAAGGAACTGATAGTGCCTGTTCTTTTTTTTTCTCCTGGTCCCTGCTGTTGGAATCTGGAAAGTAAGGGAGGACTCCCTAGAATGAAAGCACAACTTGGAGACCAAAGATGATGATTCGCAGCTTAGCCGTTGGCTAGTCGTGTGACCGGGAGACCGTGCTTAATCCCCCTGAGTCTCAATTTCCTCTGTGAGATGAGAGTGATGCCAGCGAGGTCGACGATGAGTCCTTCCTCCCTGGGGTCGTCAGGAGGATGAGATGGGTTTATGCCCGGGGAGGGGGTGGAAAACTCCCAGCCCTCCGCGGGGTGAGCTGTTATCATTGACCAAGGACTAGAGGAAAGCCCAGCTTCACAGGCCATTCGTTCACCTTCTGCACTCTGAGGGCTGGGTCTGCTTCCGGCCGTTGTGAAGCGCTGTCGGGGCAGAGACACTGTCACGCTTTGTCAATTGAGGGTGGCAGAATGAACTCAGCTCTGAGCCTCTGCTGTTTTCTGAAGGGAGATTATAACTCCATTTCCATCAGGAAAGAAGGGGTGATGCTTCAGATGCGTGAGAGGAAAGGATTACGCCCAAAGAAATTTAACTCCTGAGAGATTATGTTCACAGCCCTTGCCTTTAGCTGGGAAATAATCAGCCAAGAGTAAACAGTCTAGTAACAGCTCTAGTTGGGCAACAGGAGGGCCCTGACCTGGCCCCTGGGACTGCTCTACAGCCAACTTTTCTGACTCTCCCCCAGTTAGCTCTCCTTATGGGTGCCTCACTCAGGCAGGGAAACACCAGGAGGGAGAGAGGGGGACAGCGCCCAGCGGTTTCCAAGGCACGTCCACCCTAGGCTCGAGGACTTCCAAATACAATTAGACCGAAAAAAGCCACTTTCCTTAGGACAGAAAACTAATGTCACTCCTCAGCTTGCTTTCCGAGGCGCATCCGGGCTGCACCTTGACAAATAGAAAGCTACTCTTGGGGATGATGGATTTATCTTCCAAAGTACTGCTAAACTTGTAACCATAGTAACAAACAAAGCTATTACATAAAATGGCTTCACCCATGTGAAAGCAATAATTATATTAACCAGATGGGAGGAAGAAGGAGAAGGAAGTCTGATCAGTGTGGCAGGTACCAGTAAATTGGATTGAAAATGCGTGACATTTTCCTAAATTACACCTATTTGGGGGCGGGGGCCCGGAGCCCGACTGAGGAGCGGAAACAAAGTTGGGAGCAGCTCCCACCAGGTGGCAGTATGCAGAAGTGGTTGGAGAGTCTCCGGGCCGGCCGGTGGCTCTGGGCTCCGGAAGCCGACTTCAGATTTACTTCGAAGCTTGGTTTTACAGCACCCCTCCCCTGCCCATCACCAATGCAGAGGGGAATTTCCCTGTCAACACTAACAATGTGGAAATGGCCCAAATTAGACTTTATTCAAGAGGATGCTGGTTGAGAAGTTTTCTGGTGGCGACAAGCAGTGTGTGCTAAGGGAAACGTGAACCCCCGTGGTCTGATGAGACCTGGGGTGTGTGCAGTACAGATGAGAACTCCGGTGCGGTTAACCCCTGAGCGGCTCCCCGGGTTGTTCCTTCTTGACACTCGGTTCTCAAACGTACACGTACCTTCGGATCATCCAGGAGGCTTTAAAAAGTACAGACACATCGTAGGGCACCACCCTCACCATTTTTTATTTAATTGTATGTGGTCCGGGCTGGGCATTGGATTTTTTTTTTTTTTTTTTAAATCCTCCAGGTGATTCGAAGTATGTTTTCTGGGGATCGGGTGGGTCAGAAGCCATTTCTTAAAATGGAGCGGAGGTGAGTTACTCAGAGGTGATACCTTTGGGGGCAAAAGAGCTGCAAACTGACTTTCTCGTCAATTGCTTTCTCTTTTACTCCAGTGGGTGGTTCTCTGTTTAAGAATTTTAACCAGAAAATGGCCAGCTGGCCAGCAGAGCAAGTGCCCTCATGATGTCGCAGGCTATCCCTCATGTTTGCTTAGAATGTCAAGGACCCTTCCCTTCCCTCAGTCTCTTGACCTGTAAATCTCGGTGGTAATGCCTGCTCATGAATCCCTGGCCAGTCAGATCTGTTCGCTTATAAGGCTGGGAGGATTGCACCATACAGATACATTGGAGGGAATCTGAATATCTAGCTAGATCTTGTGTAATTTGACCCAATCAGAGACACACACAGGGACAGCCCTGGGAAAAATGTAAAGTAGGCAAAACTGCCTTTCCTTCCCTCACTCCTCCCTCTCCTGCCCCCCCACCACACCGACTTTCCAGGGCCCCGCCCAGTGGATTTTAAACCTCACTCTCCTTTTGCTCAATTTTGCATGTGAAGTGTCTGTAAAGGAGGTAATGGATTAATTAAAAAAAAAAAAAAAAAACCCTTTCCCACTCCTTCATGTAGGGAGTCCTCATGATGTAACAGATAATACACTAAGAGCTTGATCTCCTTCACTGATCACAGCACGTTTGTGTGGAAGTCATTTTCATTTTGATAGAAGAGGAAAGAGGCTTGAGGAGGGTAAATGCCTTGGGTTTGGCCTCATCGCTAGTGAGTGGCAGGATGAGATTTGAACCCACGTCCGTGAGAACTGGAACCCTTAATCCTACCTCACACTGCTTCCTTCTCAGCCTCTTAGGGATGAAGCTTCCTACCTTCACTGTCTAATACAGGAGCCACTAGACACATGTGGCTGTTTAAATTTAAATCTCAATTAACTAAAATCTTACAATTAAAAATTCAGTTTCTCATTCACACTAACCACAGTTCGTACTTCATGGGTAGATATGGCTAGTCACTATTGTATTGGGCAGTGCAGAAAACAGAGTACTTGCATCATCATACAAAGATCTGAGTTGCTTAGAAATAATCTGTCAAGTCTTTTCAGTTTACAGATGAGGAACTAAGGGTCAGGGAAGAAGGGTGATTTGCTGAAGAACCAGCCCTCTCCTGCTATATTGCCTCCCACCCAGTGGTAAAGCTGGGGCTGGAACCTGAGCTTCCTGATGCTGACCTCTTGCAACCTTTACACGAGCGCATACCTGCCACTCAAAACCATTCTTGAATGTTGAACAAGGGCAGACTCATGCACAAACCTGGGAGGCCGTGTATCATCTGGGCTGGGCGGCTAAGGTAGCCACAGGAAGGAGACTATAAATGCTGCTATTGAAAGAGCCTGGAGGCCCTCTCTAAGCCCCCCAGATTGATGCTGCTATGGTTGAGTTGCATGGGTCTGCAGAGAAGCCCATGCTCCACCACGAAATCAGTGGGCACGTCGTCTGGGGCCCACAGTCTGTAGGTGTGTGCCCTCCCTCAGGGGGTGTCTGTCCTGTGGTCATTACTACTTATTGGTAAACAAGTATGAATACAGCTTAGGAAACTGTTGTTGATCCTTCCTCTGGACTGCTCTAAGGAGAGAAGGCTACAGAAATTGAAGGAGACTTGTTTATCTCTGCCCCATGGGATTCCAAATCCAGAGGAATTCTAAGGGGCCAGATATGTGTTGGACTGGCGAGATCTCTGTCCACAGAGTTAGATCTGTGTTCAGGTTCTGGTAGGGTCACTTTCTAGCTGGACAACCTTGGGTATGACATGCAGTCTCTCTGACCCTCCCCTCCTCAGTTGTAAAGTTCTGATTGCCATGGCCTTCTAGTAGGTTCCCTGGTCAGATATGGGAGTACCTCACCTGGTGCCTGGCCCAGAGCAGGTTCCAAAGAAACCTTAGTTCATTTCCCTCTGGTCCTTCCTGCATCTTCCCAGATGTCCTCCTCCCCTGCCCTGTGCTCCCCCTCCCCCGGAGTCCTTGAACATTCCTGGGGCCACTCAGAAGGTGGATGATCACTTGAGGACGTCTCAGATATTGAGTCTTCACTGCATTTATTTTCCAAGAGGTGGAATTCCCAGGCCTGGGAACTCATGGGCTTACCTTCCTTATTTTCCATTTGTTAATCACATTCACGGATCACTTCCTGGACTAGCTGAGATGTTCAATGGAAAATCCAGTTCAGGGAATTTGTGTTTTTAGAGCACAGAGCACAGAGGGCAAAAATACATATTTTCTGGAGAAAGAAGCCAGCCAGACTCTGAAATATTCATTCACGTCACAAGTATTTACTAAGTGCTGACTGTGTTCTGAGGCCTGTGGTACGCACTGGGGATGCAGCAGCGGTGGGCAAGACAGGCAAAATGAACGTGGTGAAGGCATTTCCATAAACCACAAGTTGAAAGCACGCATTTGCCTTTCGTGCTGTGGATCCAGCTCTGATGGTAGACGTTTGTGAGGAGGAGTGGTTGCTTATCCTCACAAACCATGGCTGTGGAGACACAGATCTCCTCTC
The DNA here is from genome assembly GCF_002288905.1 of Enhydra lutris kenyoni. Taxonomy (NCBI): domain Eukaryota; kingdom Metazoa; phylum Chordata; class Mammalia; order Carnivora; family Mustelidae; genus Enhydra; species Enhydra lutris. Next base: position 14,074,014 of record NW_019154115.1, on the reverse strand, counting down.
TTTTCTCTGGGAGCTGCATTCCGCCAGCCTTCTCAGCGGGCAGATATTAGGGAAAGCTCCTCCCTCCAAAAGCCTCCAGCCCTTACTTCAGCAATCCAGCATTGCCGTTTACGTTTATTGCTTCTTGAGTCCAAAACAATTTCTTAATTCAACAAATTATCACAAATCACTCCCTGGCCATGGGAAGTTTGGCAAATTAGCACAGCTGCCTGCGGAAGGAGGCACTGGTTCTGCACGTGCACCCCTCTCTGTTTTCACTGTCCTTCCCTCATCGATCGAGTACAGGGCATCTCGTGGGCATCCTCACTCTGCCAGGGGTACCCTTAGACATCAGGGTTACACGGAAGGATATGACATGGTCCCCTTTCTACAGGACTTAGAGTGTGGAAGGGGGACAGAGACAGACAGAAAAACCTGGTCCAGCCGACTAAGTTCCATAGGAAGGAGTGACACGGGGAAAGGAGTGGTCCGTTGTTTGGATCTGGAGAACTCTCACGTGGAAGGACAGGCAAAAGGAGGAAAGGGGATTCTCAAAAGAGAGAACAGCATGTGTAAGGGCATATACCTCATTTGTTCAGACTCTGTCAATAGACTCTAACTCCACAATTGTTATTTTGACCCTTAATAGTAAATCCAAAGTGTTTAAGTGGATTCTAGACTCAACCAAATATTTGCTCATGCCCATTCTTTACCCATGTCTGCTACTAAGAAATGCCACCAAAGCACAACAGAGTCTTTGTTCTAGCGTTTACTTTAAAATAGGGCTGCCTTTCTGTCTTCCACTTGACTCACAGTGAAACAGAAAGACCTAGAATGAGGTAAGTCAGTTTGGTGCCCAGAGATAAAGGACAGAGGAGCCTGTCACATGGCCGTCAGTGGGGGTGAGAGGGGCATTGCCTGCCAAATGGAATGCCGACTTGTGAGCCAGTTTCCTTCACGCTTTCCGGGGAGAGGTGGGTGTAGGAGGCTGGGGTGGAAGGGCAGATCACACTCTTGTTCTCCTGGTTCTAGAAACCGGAGGTGTGCCCAGGAGCTCTCTGTAACTTTCCAAGTAGTGGTCATGGAGGTCGTAGACCTCCCATCTACAGTGGACCTTCCCATCAACCCCAGGGGCCCCTCCTTCAGTCCGAGTACTGGGTGGCTGGGCTCATAGCTTACCCCCACATCCCAACATGCAATGAAATAGAAACCAAGAAAAGGAAGCAGACCTTCCAAAGCAGGGTTGCCCTTATGCCTTCTTGTAGTGGGCCTAAATGAGGCAGATGTTGGTAAGAAGAAATCTTATCGTGTACTGTGATGGGCAAACAGTATTTACTTTTCCAAGTATTATTTCTTCAAATGTAACTTCTAAAACTACATTGTGACGATGGCTATACTAGGCTAGGAATTTACTAAAAATCATTAAATTGTATACTTAATATTTGTGGATTTTAGGATATGTAAATCTTAATAAAGCTGCTTTAAAAAATTTTTTAATCCAACCCATTAAAGGATCCTCAAAGCGTTTCTCTAGAGCCTAGAACATTTAACAGGCATTGCCTTAAGCAAAACAGTACAGCTATGGGACTGTCTTCAGGGATCCTAGTGTGCTGGTTCTGCCCCTTTCCCACCTCTGTGACCTTCCCAACAACACTGCCCTGATACCCTCCTCTTCCCTCTCAGCCCCTCTTGCTCCCCGGAAGAACTGATTAGTATTTTATTTATTCACTAATGAATGAATCCATTGCCCTGAATTGATTCTTTAATATATTTGCACTTTCAACTTGTCTCTCATTGTAAAATCCCACTCAGGGGATTTAAAACCTTAGAGGAAGGGATAGAAGAGAATTGAAGGAAGAAATGCTTTCCCCTAAGAACCTGGAAATCACCGCAGAAAGGCATCCTTCTGTTTTGTCTATAGAGAAAATCAACCACGTATGATGAAAGATCAAGTTAATCCAATGTTCTCAGAACCTGGCCATGTAAATGGCCTTGGGAGCAGAGGGTATGCTGCAAGTCTGGCCCGGCCATTCCACCTATGCATCAGTGAATCAGATATAGGCAGGTGCTCCCAGAGCCTACTGTGGTCATAAAGACACCCGGAGACTTACAGAGATGATTTATGTCTGTGGAAAAGAGCATGGACTCCTGATATTGATGTGACTGGGAGGGTGGGGATAAATTTAGTTAGTTATTATAGGGTCACTCTTCAACCTTGGAAAAATCTTGCATACACCACGAGGAAAGCCTTGTGATGCTGTGGAGAGAGAAGTAGTTGTGGAACGAGCCGGTCTAGGCTTGTCCCTTCTCTGTGGCTGTCGAGCTGTGTGAATTTAGGTGAGCCACCTAACCAGCCCTCTGAGCCTCTGTCCTCTCATCTCTAAAACAGGGCCATTACTCCCAACTGCACAGGGTTGTTTGGAGGTAAGTGATAGTCACCTGATTAAAGATCTTGCAGGGAGTAATTCAGACTGACTAAAGGAAGGGGTTTTTACAAGCCAAAGTGCTCTACAGATTAGAGTATTATTATTCCCTCAACCTTCCCAACAAATTTCAGCAGAAAGATAATGCAGATGGTTTATTCTCTGTCTGCTTGACGGCATCGGAAGGCACTGGGAGCTAAGTGACTTGCCTACCCAGGATTAGTATTTGCATCTTCTGATAGAAACATGGAGCTTTGTGGAAGGCAACGTTTTCAATTTCAGGGTTAGTTTCCACTGTGGTTCATGGAATCTAGACAGGGAACGTTGACACTGACATTTCGGAACTCTTCCAATTAGTTTCAAGAGTTCAAATATCTCTCTGTTCGATACAACCCAGAGTGTAATCGTTTGTTGGTAATAACCTAGCCCTTGTTTAGCTACATAGATCTGACTCTGAACCCAGACATCCCACGGACAAAAACACCACTTGCTTTTTATTGGCATGTTGGGTGGAATGGCTCCACACAGCTAGGAAACAATTTTATTTTTCCCCTTTGCAACTCAATTATAAGGCTGAAGGGCACATATAGATTTTTCTGCAGGAAGCAAAGGGCTTTCAGGCTTACTTTATTGGCAGATTTCTGCATCACCTCCACGGTGAAGGGTTAGGTGCTTTTAAGAGGCAGAAATGCCCAGACTGAGGGGGAAAAGAAAAAAAGGGGGGGCGGGTGGGGGGGGACCATAATACATTCCAGATGGGCTTGTAAAAACGAGGGAGGTGTTGTGAATCTTGGCCTTTCACTCCTGTCCCACCGGAGGCCGTTCTCTTCCCAGAGACTCCATGAATCCAACAAGAAACAAAATAAGGGGCCCTGGGTGGTGGTAAGAACTCAGAATTAGAAGGCGGATGCCCAGGCTGGGGCTCTGTCCCCAACTCTGACACATGCTGAGTCGGGGCCCTGTTGAGCCTCTGTTCCTCGGTGTCTTCATGTGTGGAACGAAGGAAGTGGTCTGGCTGCTTTGTAAGTGCCCCCCCCTTTATGGATATTCTGTGACTCTGTTTCTACAGCTTTCCTCACAGGACATCTCTCTCCATTTATGGGGGTGTATGTGTGGAGATGAAATAGTTCAGGAAGGCTCCGTCTGAGAGATGGAAAGTCAGGAGACAGCTTCGATGCTGGGTTTGCTGCCAACTTTGACTTTTCCTGGTGGCCCACCTAAGTGCTGAGGGGCCAGTATCTGAGGAATCCACACCTGAGCCTTAGCAAGATGCTCTTTTTGTTTTTCTGTTTGAATCACAGAAATTCCCTGATGGCTCAGAGTAAGTCCCCTGGGCGTCTGTGCCTGAGGCTGGCAGATGTGTCCAGTATCTGGAAGAGAACCCAAAGCAGGTAGCATATTGGGAGCCCGTATCCTTATGGTCTGAATATTTGCAGCCATTTTTTCCAAACCGGTAGAGCTGTCGATGGTTCACATGGCGTCCCCAGACACGTGTCAGCTTGCCCCGGGATGAGTGGTACGAGCAGAGCTGTCCTCTTCCCCTGCCGTCCTGAGGTCGCAACGTCAGAGAAGTTCGTCCACTGAGGGGCCAAACAGATGGGGCAGCATGCTGGGCTCTGTGGATGATAGTATCCCTGAGTCTGAGGGGACATCCCTTCTCTCCAGCACTGGGTGGTGTGTCTCCGGTAGACTGAGAACTCTCGGTAAAAAAATAAAAATAAAATAAAATAAAATAAAAATAAAGGAAATATAAAAATATTTTAAAAATAAAGGAAAAGAATTCGTGTGTTCAGGATACCAAGCGGCAAGCAGGGCGTAATCCCCCCAGTGCTGGGGCATCTACACAATATTCGGTTGGCAAAACCACACTGTCTTGGGTGTGTAACAAGCTCAGTATTCAGCCTGCATTACTGGGACCCTGGTGAGGAGAGGGTCGGGTGGGAAGACAAAATGGGAGAGAGACTGCTATAGAAATGAATATTGAATCCAAAGTATTACTGTTAGAATCTCTGGAGAAAATGGCTCCCGGACATACAGGATTTTCAATACAGTTTAAAAAAGGAATGGCTCTTCTGGTTTTTCCATTTATTGTAGCTTCCCAAAGCTTATTTTTAGTAGCACTAATAGTGCCACCTACCCCTGTACTCATTTTCTACAGATTTTAAATTTTTGTATTATCCTGTCCCTCCAGAGGTGCCTTCTATTTCTAAAACATTAGTACCATGGAGGGGGGAAAATAGGGCATTTCTGAGAGAAAGGAGCCTTGGATATTTGCATTCTGATTTGATTAGTATTTTTGCTTCTCCTGGTTCATTCTGAATCAAGGGAAAACATACTTAAATGGAAATAAATTGATGCCAAGGATCTCTGGACACTAAAGGTCCCCCAGCCTCCGACACACAAACACAACATGGTTAGCTCAGGCGCCAGTGTCCCCTCAGAGCTGGGCTAATGAAGGGCCTGACCCAGGGGCCTCACCAAGGTGGATCAACTCTAAACTTGACTCCGCAAGCCCCCTGCCCAGGATGAGCTATGGGTGGGAAAGAAACCCCGTGAGCATGTGGCCTGTGTGTTTCTGGGTGGAGGTGGGGAGTTCTGAGCAGTCAGACCCCATGTACAGTCTCAGAGGCCAGAATGTGGCATCTGTGAATGAAGAAGTCAAGAAACTGCCATCATAGAAGGACCCTTGGTCCTTTAATTGTGCACCTGGGAGCAGGTCTCTGACAGCAGAGTCCACTGGTAAGAATGACAGTACCTGAGTTGCCAGTGGAGTTTCAGACCTCACTGACTTTGCGCAGACCTCTTCACAACTGGGGCCACGTTGCCAGATTACACGTGGGAACTAGATGGAGGGTAGCTCATGCTGTCTTTACCTGTGGGCTCTTGGAGCAGCTCCTGGATTAGTCCTGAAAGAAAGCTGGACGTGGAGGCATCTTCAGCCCGTCACTGCTTTTGTAAAGTTATGGCTTTGTGACCTGGTTATCTGGGTTCTAACAGGGGCATTACAAGTCAAGTTTTGAGAAAATAATGCTATGTTGGATTTCCATGGATGGTCTCTTCTAGCTCAAAGAATTCACAATTAGCTGAAAGTGTTAGATCTGGAAGAGACTTAAGAGGTGTTTTCTCTAACTTGTTACGTAGTTGAGGTCCCTGAGCCCAGAGAGGGCATGTCGCTGGCTGAATGTCACCAAGCAATGTCTTGTATAGGTTCATGGACAATGTCTCAGGACTCTTCTATTGCCCTTTCCAGTGATCCTTGAAAAAGGCAGAATGGCTGCTATGACATGATGGGCATTTAGGGAATCAGAGATGCCACTAACCACTCCCTGTGACTGCCCCTTAGCTCTTCTTCCCAACCCTTCCAAGCTGGGCAGCCCTGAGCAAGTTGCTTTCCCTCTCTGTGCCTTGTTTACCACATGTGTAAAATGCAGATGATGCTGATGGTGGTGGTGATGATGACGACACCCCCCCTCCCAAAGCAATTACGTGCTCCAGCATGAGCTTTAGAGTCAGACACTTGGGTTCAAATTTTCATGCTCCTTGATTTAGTGCTCGGAGCACGTGGCTCACTTACTCTCTCTCTCAGCCTCAGTTTCCTTAATTTTAAACTAGGTGTAATAATTCCTCACTCATAACATTGTTCTAAGGATTAAATGATAAAATAGATATGTAAAGCGCTTAGTTCACGTGTTCAATAAATGGCCACTGCTCTTACTGTAATTGCCAACAATAATAATGAGTTAGAAAAATGTAGGTAAAAGTCCTAAAAAAAAAAAATCCTAATGTGTGATAAAAATATTAGCAGTTATTAACAGAAGGGGCCATTAGTATCCATCCCTTGTTAAAACTCCTACATTTCTAGCAGCTGGATCAGCCCAGAGCTGGGTACTAGATTTGCTTGCTAAATCAGCTTAAATCACTTGTTTGCCTCTGACACAGTCTGGCTCTTTCTGACATGGCCAGAGAGACCACAGAGGGCACTAAGCTGCAGAAGAGGAACAAGAAACAAGATTTCAGAGATGGAGAGATTTCCAGTAATTGCTGGGACCACCTCCATGCCAGTTTGATTTCCTGGGCGAATGAGTGTGTTGCAAAGATTGATGTGGGCATGACCTTCAGACCCTGTTTGGAAATCATACATACACGTGGTGCTTTAATGGTACGAGTGGCAGTTGGGGGTTTGTGTTAATTACATTTGAATAGAGAGATGGTGATAACTTACTAGCTCAGCCCCTGGTAGTTAATTTTATTACATCTAGGGGAAAATTCTGTTGGGGTCTATGAGTAGCTGTGGTGCAATTAAGCGGCAAGAAGGTTTTTGTCGGTACAGTTGCTATTGATTAGTATTTACTTTGAAAAGAGTAAAAGCTATTCCCTCGTGCCAGAGCTGCCTAATCTGTCAGGGATGAGCCTACACATTTCGGAGATGCATAGCAGGCTTTTTCATATATGCTGAAACCCCCCAAAAGAGAGTCCAGTATAAAAATCTCCCCAACTGGTTTTAATGATGCTCCAATAAAAAGCATATACCACAGCCAAGATCTCATTAAAAGAGGGAAGTCTTCTTGTAGATTTGCTTATTTATTTATGAAATGCCTCTGAAATATTTATAAATGCTTCCCTGATATTTGTCTGAAAATACATTTTAGGGCTTCTTTGGTGAAATGCAGGGGGAGGGGGAGAAGGGAGGAGAGGATGCAGGTGGAAGAGAAAGAGGTGAGTTGGGCACAGTTTCCTTCGGCTGCCATGAAGTGGATGTGCCAGGGTACACATGAGTCACTAGGGGGTGCCCCAAGAACCAGGCAGACGCTAACCTGCTCGGCACAGGTGACCCCACTTACTTGGATCCCTTAAACAGAAGCAGTGGCAATCACAAGTGCTCTGCTGAATTTTCCTGACAGAACCAGGGCAGATAAGGATGCTCCTAAGGCCTGTATCACTTCCTTCACTTTTAGAGCTATTTATTAATTGAAATAATAGCTACCCCTTGCCTCAGACCTACTTTCATCTGTTTAGCAACTGCTTTCTATGAAACACAAAAGAGCTCAGCAATGACACTGGTATCTTAATTAACCATTGAATACCTTATAGAGCAGCTGTCATAACTCTTGTCACTTGAAAGAAAGCACAGTGGTCCCTGTTTAAAACACACACACACACACACACACACACAACAGATACACAGGGGGAAAAAGTTGATTTAATGAGCTGTCTTTGATGTGTCTGAAGAGTGATATTTTTTATCATCATGCTTTGCACTCACATAGCAATGCAAAGGAGGGAATCTCAGGTCAATCCGGAAGAAACCCGTGAATATACTTCACACCTTTCAGAGAACCTGGTTGCACAGTGGCTCAGAGAAGTGGTCCAGGATCAGGGATTATAACACAACTAAGCCTAGGAAGAAGAAGAAGAAGAAGAGGGGCTAATATAAGCTTATATGGAAGAAGAGGAGGGGCTGATATAAACTTATGTAACCAAAATGTTTCTAAGCCTCTCCAGCCCATGGGTATGAATGAGTCTCATTAATACTAAGACCAGAGCCTCCAGCCCTCACCTGTTAATGCAGGCAATACAGCCCCTTACAAAGCTCATTCCAAAACTCAATGTCCCTTTGAGCTCCCAGCATGGTGTTTTCTGTGTGTTTAGGAATTAGTCTGGGCTTTTACTCAGTGCTAGATTCTGCTAGCCCTGAGTTCCCCTGATGCCATCAGTATGGGCCCCAAACCACACCACCCTTAGGACTTGTTTGTTTGTTTGACCGTTTCTTATGGACCTCCTCCTCTTCACATGGTTGACTGCTGGCTCTAGCCACCAACCCTCTCAAATCTTTCATTACCAGGACAGAATAGGAGCCTATGTTGAAGTGAGGAAAGATGTTTTCTGTCTCTGGGCTCATTTAGGAATGTTTCATCTTAGTTAAGTAGTTTGAACCCAAAAGTGTTCTAGAACTTGATGAGGGAGTTCTTTTAGTTCATGTGTACAGACCCTTCTCCCCAAGGTATATATAAGCCCTTAGGGCCAGATGGGTTCAAACTCTAGCCAGCATAGTGAAAGAGAACATCCAACCCATCCGAAAGTTTTCCCATCAGACTCTCAGACCTGTGGCTGAGTCTCACTGGCACTGCTGGATCCTCCCGTGGTGATCCTTGTTTTTCAGCCTGAGGCTGCTTCTCAGCTCCCGTGCAAATAAATACTTAGGGAATAGACCCCTCTTACTCCACACACCATGCATCTAAAGCTCCACTCTGCCCCAGTAAGGACCTCCAAAATCCTAAACGTGAACCTAGTTAGAGAGGAGGCCTTTAATGACACCAGCATAAATCTTGGGGAGGATGAATGTGCAAATGGCACAGTGATCCGCTTGTTTCAACTCTACGTCTACCGTTACTTGGTATTTGAAATGTTAGGAAGAACAGGGACGCCTTGTAACTAGTGTGCAGACCCCTCCAGTGCAAAACAAATGCTGTTACCAGCACCGAGCAGAAGGTCCACAATTAGCAGGCACTCATTATAAATAAGAGGGAAATCATAGCAGCCCAAGGATTGTTAGTACCGACCTTCCATTTTTCAAAGCAAACCAGATACTTTATATATCACTGTATATGAATGCAAAAGGTACCCCTGGGGGCTTATCAAATCAATGGGACAGCAAAGCATTTTATAATGGGTTTGCCATGGAAATTTTAACATGTTAGAAGATACTCTACTCATTGCTGCCTCACTTAAATCACTGTTAAGTGAAGTCGTAGACTGGCCTCCTGTTTTGCATAATTCTAAATTCAGGGTCCCTGGGGAGGCAGTCACCCCTGTAATAACTACTGTGTTTCTACGCATTTATTTCTGTGTACACTCCTTGGTGAACATACATTGGGAGAGCTTGTACCTTCTCGATGGTGAGTCTCTGAAACGGCCACCTCAAATTGCACAGTGCTTGGGGGGAAGAATTGGTGGAGTAGAATAGTTCTGCCGGTTGAACTTCAAAATGAAGCCGAGCTTTGCATCATGTGGCTGGAGCCTTGAGCGAGTGCAGAGGCCTGATACAAAGTGACTACCACACCGCCCGCCGCCCCCCACCCCACCCCCATAGAAGGATTCCAGAAGACATTTATACAAAGCTTCTTGCCAAATAGAGCAATAGGGCCCATAAATGTGTCCAGTGGTGGAAACAGTGGCTCCTGCTTGTCTCTGCCAAGCATGTACCCTGGGGAAGACAGCGTTACCCGATCTCCTCTAAGGTTGCTGTGAGTAAAGGTCAGAGCCTTCTCTCCCCCGTGACATTGTCACCCCAATAGACAGTCTCCACAGTCTTCTCCTGGCACCCTCCAAAACTACTCATACAAGTATTGGGCGCCTGATGAATACTGTTGACTTGATTTCCCTGAGCTGGACGGCTCAGCTGGTGAGGTCAGAGGTTAGGGTAGTCTCCCCACGCCCAGAGGGGGGTCACAGAATTCATCCCCTGCATAAAATGCTTCACATTAGCCTATTTTCTCTCCAAAGCACTCTTCTATTTTTTTTTCCTTTCAACTTTATTTATTATGTCTGAGAGAAATCCTCAATTAGGAAAACATAAACTTGAACATTTGCATATCTCCCCTTTAGCTAAAGGAGCATTCTCCAGGCAGCTCTAGAAGAGCAGAAACCCAGAGCTGGTGGTGTGCTTCTCATCCTGACTCTGAACTCAGTGACCTTACTCCTGTGTGGTGGGGGTTTTGTATCCTAGAAACCAGGCAGCGCTGAGAAGTAGGGTTCTCCCTCTCAGGGAGCCGTTGTTAAGTATGCGCCCCATATACCATCTGCCCCGCCCTGCCTCTCCTTACCACTCTCCTGAGCAGGGTTTAAATCATTTTTCAGCTCTGTGCACATGCCTATAAAGCAAGATAGAACACATTCTAACCAGGAGCAGTGGCAAGCCCTGTTGCTTCCCCAGACCTGGGTTCGGTTCCAGATGCCGGGGCTTGCATATATGCAAGCAGAGCTCTGAAGTGATGAGACCCTCTCACATGTTAGAGGAGAGAGGCCCTTCCTTCATGTCACATGAACCCATAGGAAGCTGAGCCACAGCTCACAAATTCCTATGAATTCCTATGAATGAGAAAGTGAAAAACTTTGCACTACCCTATGGTTTTCGAAGTAAGTAAACATTTGATATTGAGATAAATAGATGTTTATGTGTTTCCATTCCTAGAAGCGCCACTGCAGAATTTATCTGGTGACCATATGACATTACTAGGACAGCTTTTAACTAAGTGCAAGACTGAAGGCTAACAAGCGAAATAGAAATACAGCCAGGCCGCTGTCATAACAAGTCTTGTCATTCCTCAGATGGACCTATAACATTGTCCCATCCGTATTTCCATGATACAGTCGCATAGGAGAACAATCTGATTTGATATGGTAGATTAGCCTTTTGGTTCCCAGACAGTGAGCCAAGGCACCCTGGGCATTATAGCGAACTCAAAAGAGTGCCAGGAAGTAGTTTAAATAGTTGAGGAAAGTGTATCAATTCTTGACATCTGTCAGATATCGTGTGAACTACCAGCTCAAGTCAGTTCACAGTTTCACTACTGGAATGCACGACAATCTTTTCAGTGATGTCACACCTTTGTGAAGCTAGGTTTTTGACATTTGGTAAAATATAAGTCAGAGCCACGTGGTACAGTGTGGAGCAGGAAATGAGGGCGGGGCTTTCCCATCAAATGCCAAGGGTTCAGAAGTTGTGAAGTAAGTACTTGTGATTACTTAACGATAAAAATCCTATTTTTATTTTTCTTTAAGTTATTTGGCCTAATTGATTAATAAACTGAACTGTTAGGTAATTTCTTTTAGCCCAGGAGTGCTATAAAAGAAAAAATGACTGATACATTAATCGTGAAACAAGAATGTTTGAGAACTTCTGGGTTATACGGTACAAAAGATAAATAATCATTGTTTGCTATTGAATAAATGCCAAGAAGTACTTATTGTGTGCTTTTAATATATAGGCATAATTTCGAAACTACAGAGACATATATGTGAGGTTTCTGCCCTCCCAGTTGGAGGAGGACAGTAATAATATGAAGGATGTGGTATGTGCAGAGGTCCCATACTTTACATATAATCCTATTATATCTGTGTAAAAAAACCTATGAGGAAGGGCGCTATGGTTCTCGTTTTATAGAATATAAGGCAGTTTCAGAAAATAAGACACTTGCCCCAAACAACACGTCGGTAGTGAGTGAACAGGCTAGTATTTGACCCAGCTCTATTTGATTCTGAAGCATACTCAGCCTTGTGCTCTATCTGTATCCTGGACTGTTGTAACAGCAATATTGAAACAGCAGCCCATGCATTTCAGTATCCATCAGGAAGATGCTGTTTTAAAATGCCCCTTGCAATCCAAGTAGCTGTGGGCTCTCGGGCTACTATGTTTCTATTTTCCTGTGTTGATCAGTTTGTGAGCATACTTAATTTTGTATGTGAGGGAATATTCTAATTCTTTCTTTTCTCCCCCTAATTATGTGGCTGAACCATTTCACTTTGAAGCATTCCATTTGGCAGACAATACATGACCCTTTTAATCTTGGTCTTTGTATCTTGTACCCAACAAAAGTTAAAAAGCACCAAATGGTGCCAGTTGTATTGTGATTGTCACGTTGTGTGATGTGCAAGCTTAACCCATAGCAATTAAAGCAGCTCAGAGAAGGAATTTTCCATTTAGACAAAGGGGGAAAGGCTATCTTGCTCTCTCCCGGAAACAACTAGAATAATTCTGCGGAAAATCTGCTTTCCTGATCTTTGCATCAGGAAAAGCAGGCTGTCGGGTGGAAGCCAGCAGGACTCCGGGCTTCCCTTACTGTCCTGTATTGGCTGGGTTAGGAAGTCCTCAACAGCATCTCAAGAAAGAGTTTGACTTTGTGGTCTGACATTTGTATAATGGATATTCTGTACACACATTCTCCCAGATTTTGTTGATTCAGAGATTACTCAAACTCCATACCGATAAAGCTGTATTTAATCTGGGTTTACTTAGTCGTTTGTTTAAAGGGTGGGGAGTTGTTTTGGATAGTGGGCTGCTACTTACGCTGAAAAGGCTTTTTGCTGACATCCCTACCTGGTGAAATGGCAAGAGGTGGTTTCAGTAGATGGTCAAGCTTGTCAGATATCTATCAACCTAACCTTAAGAGAACACCATGAAAGAAGTGTGGCTGAAAACTGCTGGCTTCTGCTTGCTTAGGAAACTCCCTGTCTGGGTTACTTACCTTTCATTACTAACATTTTACCCAGTCATTATACTGGATTTCCCCTTTTCCCCTCAGAAAATTAGTAATCATTTCATTTCCAGCCCATATTTGTGCACTCAATCAGATAAGAGCTGTGAAGGTGCCATGTCCATATTGGGACATATACTTCAGCATACTGCACGCTAATCTGCTTTTGACCTGCCCATGTGGTCAGTGCTCTCCATGTTGAGGACTTTTGGAAATGACATATTCATATTTACTTCTCTAAGGTCTTGCCTAGGAGATCCTAACTCAGGAGAGAAGACGAGGTTGGAAAATGGCGTGTGTAAGACATGTTTGCGTTTTGGCTGCCCAAGGCCAAACCATGCTTTCTGTAGCATTGTGGACAACCCCTGGTGGTGTGGAGATGAAACGCTGCTCCATGTTCCCCTAAATAGGATGTGGACCACCACTGACCCCAGTGCTGGCTTACAGATGGCCTGAAGATCAGTTACTGTCCATGGGACTCCTTGCTAGATGTTTTTGGCAATTGCCAGGGAATATCTACCATGGTCTCATCCATCAGTAAGCCCAAGATCATGGCTTGTCCCCCACCGTACCCCCCAACCCCCTCATGCCCTCAGATTGGATCCCTGACAACTGTATACTACACAGAACTTCATGGTAGTTTTGAATAGCTGCTTTTGGTGCACTTCACCATCCAATCGCATGTGATGTTTCCCAGAAAACATTGCCTAATTTTTGGAAGGGTTCTGCCCTGCCTCCCCTCCTGCCTCCATTTTAACCCTAGAGGACCTGAGCTTTACAGAGAGTTATCAGTTCTGATTCCTTCTCTTCCTTGAGCCTAGAATAAAACCCATCCTGCCAATAAACAGAAGGCCTCCCAAGCCTGAAGATCATCCTGGCTCTACCCCGTCCATGCTTTGGAGTCACCAGAACCCAGTTTGCAGGTTGGTTCTGTCACTTACTCATCTGCAGCTTAGACAGCCTGAGCCTCTGCTTCTTTGGTCTGTAGAGAAAATAATTCTGCTTCATTGGGCTGTTACATGTGATGTCAGATGAGTCATTGCAAGTGAGATGCCCAGTGCATAGTAGATACTCAAGAATTAGAGCTTCCTTTGCTAAACTTACAGTTTTTCGACCTCTACTTAGGACCCATCTCCAGCATTGGCTCCTCCAGGACAAGGATAGAAGGAGGCAGGTATATAAGGAAACATGAAATCTTTTCTCTAACTCAGTGCAGCCCTGCCTATTCTTTTTACAAGGTCTTCCTTCCTTTATTGTGGGCACAGTTTTGCTTCCCCATTTAGATGACTCTGTGTTGGAGAGAAAGCATAAGAAGACTGAAGTAAATTTATTAAGATGTGGGACTACACTTGTCAACTTTCATGGGATCGAGGGAGCGTTACGTGCATAAGCGTTATCTGACCTAGGGACAGACATCATAAAAATTTCCAGGTTCATCTCTTTTATTTATTACTTTTATTTATTTATTTATTATTTATTTATTATTTTTCAGTGAAAGTACAAGTTCATACGGACTTCCACAGAAATAAAATTCACAGCTCACTTGGGAAACAGGGGGCTCAATTTGGGTCTCAAAAATACATCTTCAGCCACGGCAGATCTCTCCAGTGGACGTGGAACACAAAAACACGAATTCTTGCCTGAGCAATGGTTAATCAGACTAAGGGAGGCTTATTCTTACCCCCAAAAGTAGGCATTTGTGGTTCCTGGACGTGTCACCAAAATCATTAGTTCACGCTTTTCTTTGCCTCTTCATCTAGCGTTCATATCCCCTCCACTACAAGAACAAGATTTAAGGCAACTGCTTAATGTGATCTCTACCGAAGAGGAGATTATGTGTACACCATGATTACTCATTAATCCCAGAGGCAGAGATCTTGAGACGTCATTGTGGAGATAATGAGTGCAAGGCCCTGATATGTAAAAAGTTAGGGCAGAACTGGTGGGGGGCTTGTAAGACACGGGTAGAGCTGCCCTGTCAGCTGATGAAAGGAGGAGGCAAATGGCTGTCCTTATGGGCCTTGGCTGGCCCTCTCTCTCTTTTTTTTTTTTTTTTTGACTGTTAGTTCAGCTCTGCAGTCCTCTCCCCTGAGTGACTGGTGTTCTCCTTGTTCCCACTGCTGCCTTTAAGAACAACACACATGCACACAGGTGACGACCCCCTCCTGGAGCTACCTTTCCCACCATGTGCCCTGTTTCTTTCTCGCTTCTTAACCTGGGGAGGATTATCTATCCTGATCACTCTCCCTGACCAGCCAGCCTGCGAGAAGGGGAATTCACATTACTGAGCACTGTCCAGATGGCAAACCCCACACAGTATGCTCTTCCTGTTTCTTTATTCACTCCTCGCAGGTTTGTACCCTGACTCCCCTTTTGTAAGTGACACAGCTGGGTCACTTACAAGAGGAAACGTGACTTGCCCAAGTTCACAACGCTAGGAAAGGACGGCTCTTAGGTTCCAACTCAGGTCTGTATAACCCCAAGGCTAAATTGTCTTGGTGAGGCAACCAAAGTAAGACTTGATAAAGTCTCTGGAGTGTTGCTCATTAAGTAGATTTAGTGGGTTGCTTCTTGCAATAATTTAATGTGAAAAGGGTATTCCTAGACTTAAAATATTGTAAGGATTTTTTAGTGGTGAAATTTTAGGTATAGAGTAGATTGGGAAGGGAAATATTTGGGGATTGGAATTTTGGGTCGCTCCCTCATATTCTGTGAGAAGGAAACAGCCTAAAACCAGGTCTGTAACTAAGATGCTATATGCATATCAGGAGAAATATTTTTGTCTGGCAATGGATTTTTCTTGAGCATCTAGTGGTGGAAATGGGAAATTTAGAATTGCTTGTGTATCACCAGGATAAAATCAATCCTTATTCACACATAGAGCATTTTGCAAGTATGCTAGCTTTCCATTGATTGGCACTGGTGATGTCCAGGGTGTGTTAGCTTTGAGATCTGATAGGAGAACAAATATCTGGGCAGAAAAAATGGAGTGTAACCCTCTGGGAGGCAGATATGAAAATGGCCTGGCCAGGTTACCCTCTCATGGGGATAAACGCCAGCGTGTCTCTCAGTGCTTACGGTGTGAGTTGGTCTTTTCTCTACACCAGCTTAATGAACAGAGACAGACCTCCCTAATCCGGTGAGAGGAACTCCAGAGACTTCTCAGAGCTATAACACGAGTCCTGATTGATGGTTTTAAGAGAGAGAAAAGATGACCCTTTGCTGACAGAATTACAATGTGTAGTCTTAGAATTCTGGCTGCCAGGAAGAAAGTTCGATATGATCAATGTTTACCTTTTTCTAATTAAAAAAAGTAATCACCTACACGTGTTTAAGGAAGAAGTTTAAGCTCCTGTCCTTACCACATGAGTACATTGAGCAATTGAATCTTAAGGAAAGAGACCAAGTAGAAAGAGGTGGAAAGCTGAGGAAAGAGCACCAGCTTAGAATAGCCATATATTCATTGTTCTCAGGGAGACTGCTGAGGGAGGAGAGGGCAGTACCCGAATGTGTGTGTCGTATGGGCAAGCCTCTGGAATATGCACAGGGTCTTGTCTTGATTTATTTCCAGCCACTGATTTTGCTGTAAATGACAGAGTTTAGTTTAGTTTACTTATTTTCTTTTTCTTTTTTTTTTTTTTTAAGAAAAAGCCTCAGTCTAAGGAAACACTGTGCTTCTCCAAGATGCCAAGCTATTGAAAGAACCGTTCCGGGTGGAGGGTGGGGGCAGGGAAAGTATATTTCCTGAGATTTTCCGATACTAAAACCCATTTACGACTGTTGAGGAAAATCTCTCTGACGGAGGATTTAGCTCTCACTAATCCTTAAGTGACTTGTTTTGACAGAGCCTTTATAGGAGATTTTCTCAGTAACTTTGGTTTGCTCTAAAGGAGCAATTACTGATTTGTCCTCCAGCACCCTTTTTTTCTAATTTTTTTTATTTTTTCCTGTTGAATGTATGCCAATTAATGAACCTCATGTATGTTCCAAAATAGACAGCGAATCCGATCAGAACTGTTTACTGGAGAAATTCAGGAACGTTTGGATTTTCTTGGATCCTCCGTTCTCTTTCTTGCCTCCGGGTATCAAGGACCTGGATTTCATTTCGTGTGTCATGTGGCCTTCTCAGCAGATTCTTTGACTCAAGCTTGAGGAAATCGAGCCCTACTTTCTATTTACACTGCACTTTCTATACATAAAGACATTTTCTCCTGCTTGAGGAACGAGCATGGGGACCCCAGGTTTTTAAGCTTCCCGGTGTTTGCTTTTGCTCAGATAGGCATTATCTTTTAGAGGTGACTAAAGGAGCTGGAGCACACTGCTCACCTCCCTGTTCAAGGGACCGCTCGATGCTGGTGCTATGACAACGGGGCCCTCACGTCTGTGCATTTCGATTTCCTACCCTACCTGCTGTGGCTGTGAAGGGATTTTTTAAATTCCACCTCACCTCCCATCTCCCCACATTGTCATTAAATCCCACCCCAGCAGAGGCCTCAGTGGGTCTTTCCAACCCACAGGTTCTCAGAGTGCGGTTCCCCAGCCAGACCAGCCGCATCAACAGCACCTGAGACCTCACTAGAAACGCAGATTCTCAGGCCCCGCCCCGGACCTGCCCCGTCAGAAAATCAAGGAGCAGCGCCCAGCAAACTGGGTTGTGGCACAGTCTTGTGGCGATTCTGATGCAAGCTAACATTTAAGAAGCACTGTATTCTTAGTCCCTGGCCCATCTTGTTTGCAGGAAGGACTGCAGAGGAAGCCCCCCTCCAAGAGAACTACCGCCTACTCCCTCAAAAATCCCCAGACTCGTGACTCCACGCTCGATTTTGGTTTGTGACTTTGAAAGCTTTGTCTGCACAGTGAGGTTTCTGGTCCTAATTTATGACTGGGTACACTCTATTTCTTTCTTAATTTCATTAAGCCATGCCAGTGACAGGATTGCTGCTAGGGTGTGGCAGGAGAGATTTATGAGTTTTCACGAAAGTGTACAAAACTCTAGGCGAGCATTAGCATAGTGAGTTTTAAATTATTCTTGAGACTTTTTTGAAAGCCGCCTGCTTTAATCCTCTTGTCAAGGAGCTGCCGAGGTAAAAAATGATCGCCGAAGCAGCTTTGCTGGCTTCAGAGACAGCCGTGAGAGCTCTTCACCGGGAGAACTGTCTCTGTGCCCATGTGGCCAATGAAGATAGTTTTCAGAGAAAGTGAGAAGCCATGACATTGGTTTTGAGGAGAGGAACATTATGGGAGGTCCCTAGGGAGTGGGCATGGGGTCACCCTGTAGACACATAAGTGTTCACCTGGCTGCTTGATGGGGTGGATCAGCCCATTCTCTGTGGACTGGGGGAGAGGTCCTGGACTGGGGACTCAGGAGATTACGATTCAGGTCCTGGCTCTTCACAAGTAGCCTGGCATTCCTTGGGCATTCACGTTTCTGACTTTTGGTTTCTTCATTTATAAGACAGAGGAGGTTATACTAGGTGACCTCTAAGGGTCCTTTCAGCTTTAAAATTTATGATTCTGGGATTCTTTCTCCCATCTGCCTCCCTGCACCATCCTTCCCCTTGTATAAAGAAACAGTCGAATTTATTGATCCCTCAGAGGCTCTGTCACCCACTTCTCCTTCCTCCATGCTCCCTCGTCCCTTAAGAGCCTCGTCCTTATAGGACTTGAAAAAAAACAAAAACACATACAGTGCACTCTTCTCTCTTCAGCTGCTTAGAATTCACCTCCAGAGTGGCTTCTTTACTTTCTCATGGAGCGGTGAGGTGGGCGCCCAAAGATGACAGAGTCTCATCAGGCAGGGTAGGGGGTTCGTTACCCAGAAATCCTTCAGTGAGACTTGAAATGAAAACATGTAATAACACTCTCTTCCCTCAGAAAATCAGGACTCCCGGCCTAATCCCATTCCCACTTGCCCTGTCCTCTGAAGAAACCGAGCTGCTAAAAACACAGCAGAGGTGAGACAAAGGACATGGTTGCTAATTGCTGTTGAGCATTCTGGGATAGGGGGTTTAGGGAATGTCCTATCATCATCTCACGTTTGCCTCCAGTTCTGAGAATTCTCCCATCTTTGGTTAGAACTGTGTCCTTGGGTAACCTGGCCAACCAGGTCATTTGCTGTTGAAACACATAAAGGCGGACATCCAGGTGATTCTCTTCAGGTTTAAGGGTTAGACGACCCTTTGCAAGCTCAGGCCATGCTGGGAGACTTTATCTCACCTCCCAAACTCTGACAGAAGCACAGGACGATGGGAGAGGGGGTCGGCAAGCACATGTCTCGTGTCACCACTGAGGTCTCCGGAAAGCACAGTTTAGAATCCTTTAGGGTGTCGCAGCTAAATTTAAATACAGTGGTAACGTGACAACTTCTCGTCAGATGGAGAGTGTGCCAGCTTTCCTTCTCTTTATACCTTGTAACCTCCTGAAACTGGAACCCGCTGGAAAATTCCCTTTACCCTGTGACAAGGAAAGAGTGCATCTCATGAAACCATTCTAAGTATATTTCCTTCTCAGGAAAGTTTCTGATGCCTGGGTGAGGAGTGAAACACCAAGTCGGGAAACATAGCTTCAACTTCATTTTGGCTTCTTCACTGACAGGAAGGAGTGCATTTGTGATATCGGAAGAGTCGGCTCAGAAGTCTTCATTTTATCTTGGGTCACAGGCACCAGCAGTGCCAACAGCACCAACTAAAGAAGAGCAAAAAGGCAGAGACTCGGGGAGAATTAGGCAGGAGGAAACCTTATATGGCACAGAGGTTCGGACAGGCGGTGTCCAAGCAAAATCGTGAATGCCTGTTTCCCTTCAGTGGCTCCATCTCTAAATAACTACTCTCCTCCTCTGAAGAGATCTAAGAATCTGTTAAGAGTTTCAATATTCCAGATTTGGAATTTTTGTGAATCCAAGAAACACTTGGTTAAGAATGACAAGGCCTGGTTTCCTATTCTGATTTTGCTGTCAGCTAGCCTTGTGATGCTGGGCAGACATTTCCTGTCTTTCAGCCTCAAATTCCTCATCTGGCTCATGAGGATGTTGGTCAACAGCAGAAATGGCAGACTGTGGCCGTGCACTGAAGTGGGCCCTTAACTGACTGCTACATTCTTTCCTAGTGATTCCAGATGAGACCTCAGAATCCTTAACAAAGTGCCTCCAAGCAGCCATGACCTTTTCAGAGTTCAGAGTTGACCCTTTGCATGAAGACTTTCTGCCATCTTTCTTAGATGGAAGCTTGGAAATTGGCCTAATGTCATCAGAGCCTGTAGGAGTGGTACTTAACCCAGCCCCAAGGTTTGGAGAGCAAGGAAGGCTTCCAGGAGGTGGTGACTCCAAAGCTACATCTTGGAAAATGGGAGATCAGGGGTGGAAGAAAGGGTTGTCTGGGTACAGAGAACCGAAGGAACGAAGGCAAGAATGGAGAACAGAGTCTGCTGCATTTTTGTTTTGATGGCATGTAAGGTGTCAAATGTGGGACAGCAGGGGATGAGGCTAGAAAGACCGGCAGAGACCAGATCAAGGAGGGTCTTGGAGACCAGGCTTTGGAGGTGTGTTTTCGCTGACCTGTCTCTTGTCCTTCATGCCCCTGCCTTGCCCCCTTCTTGCTGGCTGGTGATTTCTGAGTCTATACATCTCTGCTTCTGTCTTTTGTTGCCCATTTGACCCTTCAGTTTTCCCTGGCTCTGGCTTTCTCTGCAGCTAGCATTGTTCCTCTTATGACCTCTGACCATGGGACCCGACCAAGTGCCGACCCCTTGACCGGATGCCCACCCTGGATGCTTGTCTGTTCTTCCACATTCTGAGCAGCTCACCATCCAATTTCTTTACTTTCTGTGTATATCTTGTTCTTTGCTGACCCCTTACCCTCACCCACTGCACACACGCACGCATACACACGCACACACACACCAGATCTGAAGCTTACATCAAGGGCACTTGCGAAATATTACATAATGACACATTCCTTCAGATAGAGTTTGGGCCAGTTAGAAAAAGAAAAATGGGCTCATTTGCAGGATCATATCAGCTCGCACATGGAAGGGGGTCTTTTGAGGCTCTAATGGGCAGGCAGCTGATTCTGACAGCAGAATTCTCAGTCCTTGATCTTCCCAAGACATCTCCCCCCTGTTTTGAACATTAGCTATGGTGTGGGTCCTTCCCATGGAGAACTGTGAATCCTATTCAGCCGCCTCCTTGTGATTTGGACATGAACAGGGAGCTTTCTCTGTCTACTTAATTCCCTTTGAAAGCTTTCTCGTCCCACTATTGGGCCCTTCAGAGAGAGCACTGCATTAATATCTTCTGCTCTGGTTTCAACTTGGTGTGGTTTTGTGATCTTAAAATAGATGGAATTACCACGGCAAGCATTGTTCTGCCTTGAACTTAAAGTCTCAAGAGCAAGTACTTCTGAAAAAGTTAATCCTTTTCTTATTTGCAAGGATTCTGGACTGCAGTTTACAAGGAAATATGCTAAATTATTTATAATCCAGGATTATTGCAATACCAAAGATTTCCTTGCATAACATCCCAGCTCCACTAAAATGGCACAAAGAGAACAGCCCTTGGCCACACCTTATCTCAGCTGCTCTCCACAGTCCCCGAGAAGGGGCCCCAGAGCCAATGCCCTGGTCACAGGAACGTTGGGTCTCCAAAGCATCACCCACCTCAGCTCACATGCTCATGATTCTGCTGCTGGGGCCTCAGGTGTGGACAGGCAGCATACTTCTTTATAGCAAGCATCTCGTTTCCTAACATTTGTACCTTGCATTCTTCGGAGAGGAGTTGGGATGGTCAAGAGTTAAAAAGTGGCATTTGTGAGACATTTTAGAAACTATGCAGTATTCTAGGCCCATCTCCACAGTTAACTCGGAGAAAATTCATTGAGCTCCCAATTTGCACAAATGTAAAGTAAGGGGGTTAGCGTCTGTGATCATGAAAATGCCTTCGGTCCTAACATTGGATGACTTTAAACAAGTCCCAACGTAACGCAGGGATGCTTACGTGCACTGCACAGACCACTGGAAAAGAAGACGGTGACATCTGGGTTACTTATTGTGGGAAGATGGAGCGGAATATTGGATATTGGCTATTGGGTATTGCAGAAAGATGAGAATCCTAATCCCTGTCATGAATAGAACCTTCCAGAGTGGATTTATGGATGTGTAATACATTTTCCTCTATTTTCAAAATTGGGAAATTACTTGGTGCTGTTTTATAATCTCTTACTCTTTATAAATCGTCCCCAGGGTTTCGGAAGTAATCTCATACTTTTAAGGTATTTTTACATCCCTTGCCGTCCATTACGATCCGCATTTCCTGCGGCCGCGTCTATTTCTGCATCTGAGTTCCGCGTGGCATAAATTTAAGTCTGCCAGTGGGCCAAGGTGAAGGAGGTAAGGCCCAACTGTGTTTTCCCAACTTGGGTTTCCTGCCCTTTGGCGTTTTAGCTTTGGGGATTCTGTATCTTGGCCTGCAAGGGAGGCCAGATCTAAACTTCAACAGGACTTGGTGCCTCCCAAGCGTCCTCCCTGCACAGCGCTGCTGCCGTTCCAGGTCAGCATGAGGCTTCAGACACTCGTCTGTGCCATAGTCACTCTCCTTTGACTGTGGAGAACCGTGCATTTTATTCTCTCCCAAATACACATGTGTTGCGGCACTCACTAGCAAGTCTGTGGGGGCAGGGAAGCCTATTCCCTGGGGTGCTGGGAGGAAAGAGAAGTGATAAATGTCAAATACTAAGATGCCTGCTGGGCTATGGGTATTGCAGAAAGGTTGATTTCTTTCTCTCCCTCCCTTGCTTTCTCTCTCAGCCCCCGTTTCCCCCTCTGCCAAAGGAGGCTGGTCTAAATGATCAGTAATTCAGCAAACATTTAGGGACATCTCTCTCCACCCAGGACTGGGCAGGGTACATTGGACACACAGCATTAGAGCTCCTCGTTCCCGCTGTCGAGGGGTTCATAGTGAGGTGGGAAGTAGCCAGCTCCTGCCAGGGTGATGGTAGGAAAAACACTGGATGCTCATGGGACTGTGGAAGGCAGATTAAACTCCAGGTACAGGACTAAGGACATGACAAGGAAGGGTCAGGAAAGGAGCCTCAGAGGTGGCCCTCTTATTCCTAAGCACCTCTTCTGTGTGTTCATCTCCTGGGCTCCAGTGACTGTCTGTTCACTGGCAACACAACAGTCTTTCTGTGATAAAGGTTTGCCCTCTGCTGCCACCCTGCCTTTTTTCCACGCGGAAGGGATATGAGGGTCCACTCCCGTCTATCTGCCCTGGGCCCTCGGGGTAGGAGGCTTTATTGCCATCGCAGGAAGGACTTGCAAAGTGGCAGGCTCCTGTCACCCAGGGCAGGGACAGCTTTGATCTCTGCTCCTCTCTTGAATCCACAAACACCCAGCTGACGTCTTAAAGGAAGAGAAAATCTTGAGGTGAGCCAGAAAAGCACTTGGAGTTAGAGAAGTTAGAGCACAAGAGGACACGTAAAACAACACCAAAACCAGGGAACACTTGCTCAGAGGAAGTGTTGAGAATTGAGCCAGTGAAACCAATGTGTGGCTGGGTGTGTATGAGGCCAGGAGAGAGAGAGGGAAAGAGAGAGAGAGAGAGAGAGAGAGAGAGAGATTGAGATTGAGAGGAGCTCCTGGGCAGGAGCCTGGTTAGTGAGGTGAGGTTCACAGAGCAAGATGGGGATGGAGAGAGCCTGTTTTGGACCCCCTCTAGGGATACCCTTTCTTGGCTGACTAGGGCTAATTTTTAGGATCTCTTCATTTCAAGTTCTCACTAGCCTTCTTTTTAGAAGCTCATGATTAGACTCCATGAAGTATTAGACTCTGGGAAGGAAGGTCTAAGGAGTCTGGCTGTTTGGAGATGAAACAGAATGTCATTGCTAAAGCCTGCACTTCGCCTCCTCCTTCTCACCGCAGCCAGGCATGGGTGAGGCCGTGGGGCGGCAGGTGCACGGGGCCGTCCCCAAGCCTGCCTTAGTACTTCCGAACGACCAACCTTTCAAGCTAGCACTGTCTTGCTCCAGAGAGAGTGGGCTATTTTTAAAAGCTCCTTCCCTATCCTCTGCCCATCCAGATGCCAAACAACCACGAACGTGCAACCCCAAAGAAAGAAACAGATGGCCCTGAAGTCACATCAAACATGTCTGTAAAGATGCTTTTTTCTACCTATTTGATACTCCTGCTTCTTTGCCTTTTCCTTCTCTTTCTGCTCCTCTGCTCTTGTCTATAATATGTAGAACACTTTGGTTTGCCGAACTGGGGTTTAATCCTGGCAAGGGTCTTCAATAATGCTGAGACTTCTGAAATTCCTATAAAACCCCACTTTGGCTGCCTTTTATCATGAACCAGCCATGCACCCTAGTGACAGCATGATAGTCAGAGTAGGAACAAGAGAATGTCTTCACAACTGACCACATAACTAGATCCCTTCAGGCCACGAAGGGTTGCAAATCTGATATGCTTAACATCTCTGTTAAAAGATCATAGAGGCACTTGAAACCTTTTTACTAATTCCAGCTCAGTCTCGCTCTCGTGCTCCCTCGTTCTCTCATTTTTTTTCCCCTCTCAGCTCTGGTACAGGAAAATGTCTTGCCGACAGTGACGGCAGCTTTCTTCTGACCTGTCTTGGTTTTTGTTTGCAACAACTGACAAAGAGCAGATCACTTCCAGAAGCAATGAAAACTATTGAGGAAGGCAATCTTATGGTCCAGGAGCAGAAGAGAAATAGTCACAGACGATGTTGTTCTAGGAGGCTGCTAGGTTTAAATGTGGTGACCACAAGTCTCGTCTGGTTTTTGTAAATGGTAGGGATTTTAGAGTTTGTAGTTGTCTTCCAAGTCTGTGCCATAAACACTTAGCAAGTATGCCAGACCATTCCAGAAGGGACCCAGTTGTCTAGGAAGAAGTTATAGTCGTAAAATATATTCATTGCAAAACCTAGATGATGGTGTACTAATTTTAGTATGGCTTAAGTTGTTCTTGAAGAGTTTTAAGCCTTTCACCATCCTTACGATTGTTTATGCAAGAAAATTTGCTATTTTCATTACTGGAGACCCACCTCAGGTGGAGATCAAAGCTGTCTATATTGACTAAGCAAATGGGTTGAAATATTTTGCAGAAGGGATTGACATCCATGGTTATAACTGGGTGGCCCTTGGCAGGCCAACTCTATAAGGAGTTTAACATAAGCAAGTGTAAGGAAAGGTTCCACAGGAACCACCCAGGCATGGAATTTGGGCCTTTCATGTGGGATACTCCTGCACTTGGTTGGAGGCAAAAACGTTGCAGTGTAAAGCCTTTGAGACCTACTTATCCCTCAGTCCTAGTGAGCTGTAATTGACGCCGAGGGGTCCCAGCCTTGTTCACCTTTGTCTGGTCATGTAACTAGATCCCATTAGAACCTTCTAGTCTGTTTTTGTTTTTGTTTTTGTTTTTAATCTCCATCCTCAGGGCCCCTCCATATGTTTTTTTGTTTTTTGTTTTTTTTTTTAATGTCTATGTTATGACTGTTTTGATGCTCTGCCTTCTGTCAACTCGTGCTGTCTGATTTAGTTAGGGAAATGCTGTCTCCAGATGTAACAAGGTCTTGTCTGCTTTTCCCTTTAAGGACCTTCTGCATACCAGGTGGGATTCTTCTAAAGATGCCCTCAATTTGATGAAGTTCTAGCAGTGAGTACGGTTGAGATCTAAACAAGATAAATCGTGAGGCAGTCGTTTGCCTGGAAAAATCAAGAGTGTCCAGGAAATGAGGTGGCAGAGAAACTAGCTGAGATTTGGAAACAGGAGGCGAGGCTGAGTTAGATGGTGTGGGGAATCACGGACCATGGAAGCCGATGCTGGTGAGCCAGGCCCTGTGCTCCATGCTTTGCATCTGCTTTCTCATGTGACAGTCACAACAACCCCATCAAATAGGTGGTGTCATCCCCGTTTTACAGATGAGGAAGTTGAGGCCCAAAGAACACAGTAATTGCCTGAGTCATCTACTAACCAAGGGGCAATGCTGAAATTTGAGCCAGGATAGTTACCAATTGCATTGCATTCCATTCCCTTAAGAGCACAGACTATATTTTATCTTTTTTCAGATCGCTCGACCGATAGTTAGATAGGAGATAGATAGACAGGAAAATTTCTGAGGCAAAGCTAATATTGAAAACGGACAGTCATTATAACCCTCTTGTCTAGGCCAGACTATCTATTACTATATAACATGCTACCCCAAAACTTGGGAGCTTAAAAATAAAACCATTTTATTCTATCTCACATTTTTTAATGGGTGAAGAATCTAGGCAAATCTAGGCTGTGCTATTCTGCTTTCCCACATGACATCAGTTGAAGTCACTTATTAGTATTCAGCAGTAGCCAGGCTAGTCTCAAGGGTCTTAAGTGCCTTTACTTGCGCGTTCAGTAGCTTGGCAGGGACAGCTGGATGTCTGGAGCTCAGCTACACCCCCTCCCCTCCTGCGTTCTTAAGTCATCTCTACCTGGCCCTACCACACAGTAGTTAGAGTCAGTTCAGGGCTCCAGAAAAGGTGGTGAAAGCCACCAGTCTTCTCAAAGGATGAACCCCAAACAGGTTTAGCTTCATTTCTGCTCTACTCTGTTGGTAAAAAACATATCTAGGCTGGCCTAGATTCAAGGAGAGAAGATTTCCACCCCGCTTCTGACTGGAGACAGTGCCAAAGAACTTACCGCCATCTTTCTTCTACCACAATCACATGTGCTCTTCACATGGAATCAAAGGAAAAGACTGCTTTTTAGGACCAGGCTATAAGAGAGCCACATTCATTTTGATGGTCTATTATCCTTCATTGACTTTGTCTCACCCTTCTCCTATGTCCCTAAAACCTATGCTCAAGGAAGATGAGAGAGCTATGACTCACATGCCCTTTGGAGGGCCATTTTCATTGTGAGCTGTATTTCTCATTAGAGAATGAAAGGATTTTTCTCTTGTCAAAGGAATATGCTGCTTCTCAAAGTTCAGGGAGATAAAGAAGGGAAGAGAGAATGGGTCTGGGCAAGTGGTCCTCGTCAGAGTCCTTAAAGTCCAGACTATTCCAGCAATTGTTCATTCTGCCCAAGACAGTGATAGGTCCACTCCTTCCCATCAGCTGTGCACACAGTCCCTGCCTCTCTTTCTGTAGTCCTCTCTTCTTTTCTTCTGTGACCCTTCGACTCTCTCTCCATACACACACATGAATTTATATTTAGATTTGTTTATTTTCTTTGGTTACTGTACCAGGATGACCACAAGTAGTCAAATATATAAAATCATCACACTTTTTTTTTTTTCCTGCCTAGGTGACATAAGGATCTAACCATTCCAGGAAGAGGGCAGGTGACATTTTTCAGGGTTGCAGTCCCAAAGAGGCATTTGTGAAAAGGGAAAAAAAAAAAAGTTCTACAAAGGCTGTGAGAATTATATTCATGGGTCTGGGTTAACACTGGTCTTTTTAGGTTGTTCCAGAAGCCAGCCTCTCATGTCTGTGTCATTTTCTTCTTCTTCTCTCTCTCCCTCTCTCTCTCTCTTTCTCTCTCTCTCTCTTTGGGATACATTTTTCTGTTCTATTTTGAGCACCACAGCATAGTTCTTTTATTCCATTTGTCAGCTGCAGACGCACATCCAGTTGAAAAGCACCCCCAGCCTCCACTGCCACAATGCCTCTGATCTTGTGGCCACTAGAGCCTCTGACCACATGAGTCTGTTGATTTGTGGCTGCTCTGTTGTTTCAGCTCTTGGTGTTACCAGTGGGAGAAAAGCTCAAGGGAGGGAAGAATGCTGAAAGAGTAAACCAGTTATAACAAAGCACTGTGGCCGGGCCAGTGGGTTATTATAATTCCCATATTTTGAATCCATGGTAGCTGTATCATTGTATCCCTCAGTTGCGTCATGGAACGGGCTTCCCAGGCACCGAATGCCCTTTTGTATGCCCTTGCCTTCTGCATCTTTCCCCTTCTTTACTTGGGTTCTAAGGTGCTCTTTTATATTTTGCAACAGCAAAATAATCTACATATGCTCTTCTGTCTATAAAAGCAACACAGACTCATTGGAGAATCTTCGAAAAATAGAGGAAAAGTAAAAGGATTCTGATCATGAAAATGTCAGTCATCGGTAACCATGTTCATTCATTCATTTCATTCACTCACCAGTAATTCCTGTATACTGCCCAGGAACACACAAATGCAGAAGGAATCAAAAAGGCAATGTCCTTGAACTCGTAGACTTTAATTTAATGGGGACACCAACCCTAAAATAATAAAAAACATGACTTTTATCAGCTGCATAGCATTACATCATTTAAATATATGTGAGGTTCAATTAATACCTTTTTATATAATTTATTAAGCCAAGTTAGAATTTATTACACTAATAACTATTAGATGTTTAGATTATTTTCAAGGTTTTGTTATTATATATAAAGCTTCACTTCACATTCTGGTATGTAAATCTTTGAAATTCTGAGTGAACATCTTTAAGACTCTGAATTTATGTTATCAGTTTTTTTTCCAGAAGCATCCCCATTTGTACCACTTACCCATTCCTGCCCTACCACCTCATAAAGCTGATCCTGCCGTGCTTTTGCCAGCAATGAATATTAACTAGTCAAGCTGGATTTCACTGTATTTCATATAGTCTTTAGAAGTGAAGACAATACACTGTTTTCTGCTTATAAAATCGGTAACTGTTTATCATGAAAGCAAAACAAAACTAACAAACCACATAAATCCAGGCTGGGCATACCAGAACAAAAGAGAAAAATCAGCGCAATCAGAGATTATCACAGATTCCATTTAGGTGTGTATCCTTTTTTTCTAAAGGTAAGTGCCATTTTCTGAGTAATTCCTTCTAGAATAAACATGCCACAGGGAAGAGGTATAGAACCAGCTAACCTGGACACCATGCACGGCCTCTGTTCCTACTGACTGAATTCTCCAATTCTAACTTTCCCTCCCCCTAGGCCTCAATATCTTTGTCTGCGAAAGGAGAGGTTGGCCTAACAGATTTTCATTACTGTGTTCCTTTTAGGCCAGGCTTCTCAACTTCGGTGCTATTGATATCTTGCGCAGGACGGTTCTTTGTTGCGGGGGTTATCGTCGCTATCGTAGGATAATTCAGCAGCACCCCTTGACTTCACTTACTGGATGCCAGTAGCCACTAGCACCCCCAGATGTGTCAATCAATCACAAATGTCACCTGACATTGCCAGATGTGTACCCTGGGTGCAAAATCACTACCCCAGTTGAAAAGCACCATTTTGACCCAAGAAATACCATAATTCCATGCCTAGTGAGTTTTCATGGTTGCTGCAAAGCAAAACTTTGGGTGATCGCCAGCGTGCTTTGTATGGGGAGGCAGAAAAGGTGGTAGATACAGGAACAGCAGGGCTAATTGAAGAGGAAGTGCCACCTGGGTACTGGCCTGGATAGCGTGCTGGGGACAGTTCTGGAACACGTGCCCACGAGGACAATGCTCTGAGCCGTATTTATGTCTCAGGTGCCCATTCATGGTCAGTGGGTAGGAAAACAAATTTCTTTTGTAGTAGTTATATTGTACACCAGCGAGGTGATGAATTATTGAATTGGTTCTTTTTTTATAAACATATTTATCATCTTTCCTTTTCATCAATTCTGTGGTGAACAAGGGAAGGCAGAAGCAGGGAAGCATTTTGCAAAGAGCTTCAAATGTTACCTCCCTGTGGTGAATGGCCCCCTGGTTGGAGTGGTTATTTCCTTCTTGAGTGGCCCCTATGCCTCAAGGACACTTTTTCGTGCCATCATTATTCAGCCTCAGAGTCACCCTATTTTCTAACACTTTATCTTTCACTTGCCACCCCCCCCCAATTTTTTTTATTTTGGTGGTGAAAGGAAGCCTAGGTGTTTATTAAAAATTGGGATGAGGTGGCAAAGTGGCCATTTTGCATTTTGCAGTGTGCTTTGAGCCTCAGCTCAAACAGCCAGGCTATTGTTCAAGTGGGGTCCCAGTTTTTTCAGCAAAGGTGTTGAATTCTACTGAATGTTAACATGGTTGTTTCACCCAGTGGGTGGGCTAGGGGACTTCAGGAGAGTGGGATATGTTGAGAGCACCTGTCTGGAGCGATTACTAGCCAGGAATGGGGCTCTCCAGCATGTGTCCGCCTAGGCCCTTCTCCTGGTGAGACCTTTCTCCAATAGTGGAAACCCTGGTGGCTGTGCCCAGAACGGGTACAGTGTAGGAGGCCACGGAGTTCGAGGTCTCGGGCAAGTCAAGCAAGTGGGGCCATAAAAACAGAGGCCTGGCAGACAGTAATAAAGATGGATCAAGGGTCCTGAGGTCGTGATGAAATTAAGCATCAGTAAAACTCATTGCTGGAAAGGAGAGTGCTGGCCATTGTCCCCACCTCTTAATGTTTGTTCCTTTAGATCAGTGCTTTTCTAAAGGTGCTTTGAAGAGCCCTTAAGGCGGTCAAGGCAAAGGCCTCGGGGTTAAATTGGAGGTGGAAGATGGTGGCTGAGGTGTTGAATGAGCAAGTGAAGGGCAAAATTTGTTTATTTTTAACTGCCTTGATGTCATTTAAGGAAAGGAATCCTGTAATTAAGGCGGGGGCAAGGGGGAGATAACACCATTGGCAGAGATTTTTGTATTTCTCAAGTCACTCTCAAGTTATTCAAACAACTCTCAAGAGTTTTTTGTATTTTCTCAAAGCAGAAATATAAGAAATTTAATCTTTGTTTCATCATTTTAATGTCTGAAGAAATCAGACCATTATTATTTTATTTTATTTTATTTTATTTTAATTGATTTTATTTTAATTTATACCTTTTACAGAGGCTTTGAGCTGGCCTACAACATACCCACAAACTAAAAAATAGGTAAAAATAGGTTGAATCAAATAAAGCTGTTGAAATTTGGTGGGTTTTAACCTACAAAAATGGAAACATCTCTAGCCTCAGAGAGATTGTTGTTTGGATTAGGACCAAGGAAAAGTTAGAATGAAGGGAAGAATGTCAAACCGGTTCCAGGGAAAGGGTAGGGCAAGAGAATAGAAATACACAGGCCCATGGACCTGCAGGGTTGCTCCTAATTGAGCCTTAAATATTCCTGGAAACCAAAGAGTAAAATAAGATGTCATTGGTCAAAAGAAAGCATTTTGATCTCACAGAGAGGCAAATCTGCTTCTTCCACTTTTATCGAAGAGAAATTGTATGTGCAGGCCCTCTTAGGGGACCCATGGGTGATGGTGCAGATTCTTTCTTCAAGCACGCTAAGAGGAAATGCAGTCACAGATTTCATAAATCACCTTCTTATAGCAGCCCACATGATAATACCACAATCACGCTGGTGTATATTTGTTTTTAAAGGAAATAGTATTCTAAAATGACACAGAGAGGTGGAAGGTTTATGTTTGTGTCTTATTTTACAAGCGGTGAAAAAGGAAATTATTTGTTTCTGCCAAATAACATCTCAAAGCATTTCCTCTTAGTCTAGGAGGAATTTCCAGAGCCTGACCTTAAACCCCAATTCTATCAGCCTGTCAGAGATAGATTTTACTGATCTCTTCTTAATGTCTGCTGTCCACTGATGTGACTTCGTGTTGTCTTAAAGTGGGTCCTCGCTGTTTGTTTCTGTACTCTAAATAATTGATCAGACACTCTGAATGCCCTTCTTGGGAAAAAGCTTCAAATTATATAAATAGTGTGTTTTATAAGATGATCGGGTTGCATCTAATTAGGTGTTTGGTGTGTTATTGACTTTGGAGAGTTGTTTGCTTTTGCTTTTCCAAATAACACCGATGGCTAATATTCCTGAGCATTCTCTGTGCACCAGGCTCCATTCTAAGGGCTTTTAATATACATCATCTCACATACCCTCACCCGATGGTCCCGTGAGTTAAGTCCTTTAATTATTTTTATGTTACCAATAAACAAATCAAGGCTCCGAAAAGCTTAAAAAAACAAAAACAAAAACAAATAACTTCCCTGAGACTACCTGACTGACATCCAGCCAAGTCAGGATTCAGTGCTATGGGCCCCGAGACCCTTGTTCTTGATCAGTATACTGCAAAGCCCAGGTGATTGTTCTTGGCAGCTGCTCAGGGGAGAGGAAGCCTGTGCTTCTAACACATGGAAACAGCCTGGCCTTGTCACACAGGAACATGGGCAGTAGAGGGACTGGATAGCCAAGAGGGCCAGCGGCAGCTGGTTTTCAAAAAAGCATGACACCTGGAACTAGAGGGTCAGAGGAGATCTGTGAGTCCTGTTCTGAAACCTGCTCAGGCTGACAGAGGGGTAGTTGGGTTGGGACTGAAAGAGCAGATAGATATGCAGCGAAGTTCTGGAATCCAGGGAGCTCAAATGAAGAAAACAAAGACTAAAGACGATAAGACAAGGCACCAGATCTGGATAATTAGAGGGAGGGCTGCGTAATGAAAATTCTTTTAACCAATCTGCTATAGTTACTTGGGACCTTGCTTACCTCTGGGCACAAGCTACTTCATCTGGAAAAAGAAGCCCAATAGGTCACCATAGTAATGTTGCTTCTGATGGCTGCTGCTTCTGTGGGGCCTGGGTTTTCAGACAGAGGTCTGAGCACTGACAGGAAGTTGGGATTTAGCCATGTGCCTCAACAGAGTACTTGTAGAAGAGAGCTTTCTTCTAAGCAGAGCCTTTCGGGGACCAGGACTGGCCTCTGAAAATGACCCAGACTCGGTCCTTGTGAGACAAGCAGGTAGACCCACAAAGGAGCAAGGCTATCTCAATACATCTTTAGTTTCTGGGCTCCAGTTTTCTTCCTCCCTTGTGAGATATACCAGCCACCAACAAAGCAATGCCAAACACGCAGCTCTGGTTGCGTCCCGAGAGACTGAGGGCTGGTGAGGAGAAAAGGTACTCCGTCCTCCTTAACATCGGAAAATAGTATTAACTTAATTTAGCCTCCACACTTGATTCCTCAGCAGCCCAAACTTACTTCAGTGGAATCCATTGTTAAGGTCTGTGTACTACGGTGAGCTGTTAGAAGTAGGGCATTTTACACGTTTAGTTTGCCTTGAATAGAAATGAACCCAAATCAGGTCTCATTAGAGCTCTGCTGGTGTGTGATTTAGGCAATTTTACCATTATCTGCAAAGAGAAGAAATCATGGGTACATTCAGATGTAATTCCATAGCATCAGAGTGAGCTCTCCCTGTTAACTGGTTTGACTGCTGGGTTTTTGTTGTTTAATTGTTTAGTGTAGCTGCGCCTCAAGGAATGATCACAAGTGAGTGTGATCTGGAGGTGGTCATGAAATTTTTAGATCTTGGAATGGATTCATGAGTTTTAGGGTGCACTTTGGTGTTTTCACTAAAAATACTTGGTTATCTCATGAATCAAGAAAAGACAGCAGCATTTTGCTAGTAGCCAAAAAGTGTTTACTGAATTCTACCCTGAGCCAAAGTCAAAGAGATAGAAGACAGAGGCTGCTCTAAAACAAAGCCCCCATAGGCTAACGTTTCAAAAGAGAAATCCAATCAGCAGTTATTTTGTAAAGTTTTCAGCTGGCATGAAGTAACCGCTTTGTAGCATTTGCCACCGTGATGGTAACAAAGATAGTAATAATGAGGGGACAGTATCTAGCATGATGTTTTTAAAATAGTGGCTCTATTGAGATATAATTCATAGATAAGATATGAAACATATCTTGTATATGTATACATACATAAGATACACCCCTCCCTTTTTTTTTTTAAAGATTTTATATATTTGACAGGGAGAGAGAGAGAGATCACAAGTAGGCAGCAAGGCAGGCCTAGAGAGAAGGGGAAAGCTGAGCAGAGAGCCCAATGTGGGGCTTGATCCCAGGACCCTGAGATCATAACCTGAGCCAGAGGCAGACATTTAACTGTCTGAGCCACCCAGGCGCCCCTAAAAGTCACCCTTTTAAAATTTACAATTAAATGGTGTATACCCAGGGTGTGCAGTTATCATCACCATCTAATTCAGAGTATTTCCATCTTTCTGAAAAGAAACCCCATATCCAGTAGCAGTCACTCCCCTCACTCCCCACCCTCAAGCTCCTAGTAACCACTAATCTACTTTCTGTCTCTATGGATTTGCCTCTCCTAGATGTTTCATATAAATGGAATCATACAAAACATGCTCTTTTGTAACTCAATTCTTTCACTTATCTTGTTTTTGAGGTCCATTCACGCTGTTACATGAGTGAGTACTTCATTCCTTTTTAATTGCCCAATAATATTCCATTGTATGGATATGCCACCTTTTGTTTAGCCAATCATCTGTTGATGGGCATTTGGGTGGTTTCAGTCTTTTACTATTATACATAATGTTACTACTATAAATAATGTCCACATACAAGTTTTTGTATGGACACGTTTTTTTTCAGTTCTCTGGGTATATACCTAGAAGTGGAATTGCTGGTTTATATGGTAACTATAAGTCTAACATTTTCAGGAACTGCCAGATTATTTTCTGAAGTGGCCATACCACGTTACAATCTTGCCACCAGTGTATAAGGGTTTCAACTTCTTTAAATCTCCTCTGGCACTTCTTATTATCTGTGATTTTGATTTTAGTCAATCCTAGTGGATGTGAGATGGTAACTTATTGTGATTTTGATTTACATAATCACTAATGATGTTGAGTATCTTTATGTACTTATTAGCCTTTTGTATATCTTCATTGGAGAAATGTCTGTTTAAATCTTTTACCCATTTTTTAATTGGGTTGTTTGTCTTCTTATTGTAGATTTGTAAGAGTTCTTTATGTATGCTGGTTACAAATCCCTTAGCTGATCTATGACTTGTCAGAATTTCTCCCATTTCTGTGGGTTGTCTTTTCACTTTCTTGATTATGTCCCTGAAAGCACAAATATTTTTATCTATGTTCTTTGTCACTTATGCTTTTGGGATAAAATCTAAGAAACCAATCCCTTATCCAAAGTCACAAAGATTTATTCTTATGTTTTCTTCTAAAGGTTTTATAGTTTTATCTTTTACAATTAGGTCTGTGATTCATTTTGAGTTAATTTTTGTATGCACCATGAAGCGAAGATTCAGCTTAATTCTTTTGCATGTAGACTCGCAGTTGTCACAGAACCACTTGTTCAAAAAACTCTTCTTTGTTGATTGAATTGGCTTGTAATCTTTGTCTAAACCTTGATTGTTTTTTATTTTTTTATTTTTTTTCCTTGATTGTTTTTTAAATCACCAACTAAATCAACTAGATCCTAGGATATCCTGGAATCATATAAAATAATCTCAGTTCCTATTCCCAGAGAACTTGCTATCTCCTAGGGAGAAATTCTTGCCAAAAACAGGTGCAAGAACACTCATTCGTTTATTCATTCAACATTATTATAGTATTCTTACAAAATATCTGGCATTATGGTAGGCCCTGGGAAGACGGATCTATAAGGATAAGAGAGGACACACTGAAGCAGGTGAAGGAAACACAGCTTTCAGTTTTATTAAGACTACAGTAAGTCCCAAGGAGTTTTATTTCTATTTCTATTTGTGTTTGTACATGCTTATTCTTCTCCATCTAGTTGCCTTGATGAACCACTTCTCACCCCTGGATTCTGATGGCATTTCTTCTAAAAGGTCTTTGCCATAATCCTAAGATATATACCTCTGTAATAGCTCTTAGCATGTTGAATTGTAACTGGATGTCTGTCGGTTGCACTCATCCTTGTTGAAATAACAGTGTGTTCTTGGCATCATATACCTGATAATTCCTAGACATAGAAGATGTTCCATTTGTATATTAAACAAATTAATATTGGAATCAAGAGTACTAGATGGAGGGGTGCCTGGGTGGCTCAGTTGTTAAGTGTCTGCCTTCGGCTCAGGTCATGATCCCATGGTCCTGAGATCAAGCTCCACATCAGGCTCCCTGCTTGGCGGGAAGCCTGCTTCTCCCTCTCTCACTCCCCCTGCTTGTGTTCCCCTCTCTCTCTATGTCTCTCTCTGTCAAATAAATAAAATCTTTTTTAAAAAATTTTTTTAAAAAAGTACTAGATGGAGTTGCTCTCTTCCAATCCATTTCAGAAAAGAACTCAACAAACATCTCAACAAATGCAATACATTGTGTATAGGTTGACTGAGTCATGTGACCCTCTTACATTGCCTTGATCTGATAACAAATGTTTTAAAAGTAGGTGTGGGTATGGTGTGTGTGGGCACCATTGCAATGATGTATATGACTTCCAAAGAGACCGTTGTCTTTGGCATGGGAAGAAAGACCTCAAAATCGAATTCAAGGCCAGCATGACCCAGATGTCTCTAGTAGCTAAACCATTTGTCAGAAGGATAGTTCTACTGACTCTAACCGTGTGGTGGTCTTTTAGCCCTCCCACTTCCTGTCACAACCCACAAATGACAGATCCCAGAAAACACCTAACCTCAGAAAAAAAGCACTTTTGGGGGGAGGACCAACCTCAGGAAACTAATTTTCTGCATTCTAGCTGTCACACCCACAATTAATTAAAGTTCCCTGAGAGAACCTTTATGCTGTTGTGGATTTATTTGCTTGAAATAGTAGAAATATGTGGGCCTTCAGAAGGGTGTGGCATATGAAGATCTAAAACTCTTGGCTCTTACAGCTCTGGCTTTTCTCTTTCCCTGAGGATAACTTTCATTAAATATACCGAACAACTGTGGTCTTCAAAAGAGTTTTTGGAGAACCTGATCCTTAAGTGTAACAAGCAAAAGGTTGAAAATAATTACCATGAAAAATAATATTTCAAAAGGCTCATTGGGTGGTCTCCTGGAGCACACCACCAGGTAGAAGAAGCCAAAACGTTTAACCTCATCCAGGCATTTTAGTTTATAGTGAATCTACTAAAGGCCTGGCTTCATTTGTGCATGGAAGAATTGGATTCTTTCATCCATCTTAGGCAGACTCTACTGCAGAATTCATTCTCTTGATGACCATATTCTTCTTAAGGGTACTGTCCACTGGTAGCCTCACTATTGAACATTAGATGGGACAACAGTACATACAGTTCTATCCAAAGGTTTGGAGTAGTTCTGTTTTCCCCCAAATCCCTCTCCATGTATCAGAGGGCAGCCCTAAGGTTTCTTGGAGAATTGAGCAAAGTCTTGCTTAGTTGTCTAGTTTTTATTACTCAAGGATCCTGCAGTTTAGACAGGACTTTGACTTGGGAGGCACAGTACCTGGTTCTCATGAGGACTCTGGTACTCACATGCCAGTCATGTCCCCTTTCTGAGACTTCTGTTTTTGTTGTTACTGTTATTATTGTCATTGTTGTCATGAAAACTAGAATTTGTTGTGGGTTTCCTGTGATTCACGTGCCATGAATACATATTTATCTGGGTTATCTTAAGAGCCTCCTGAGGTATAGATATCATTATTTTCCTCTTATCAATGACAAAAATGAAGTGGAGAGAGATTAAGTAGCTTGCCCCAAATCACCTTTGATAAGTGGAAAAGGCAAAGATTTGAACCCTGGAAAAGGCCACATTCTCAACCTTGACACTGCCACATGAGGGGAAAGTGAGGTTAAGATTAAGTGAATATCCTTTTCAACACTAAGTATCTATACTTCTGTAAGTCATTCCATAAATTCTGTACCACTACTTTTTCATGCCAGTGATTTATAAGAAATTTCATGGACTGGAACAGAAGTTGGCGAACTATGGCCTGCAAGGCCAAATCAGGCCCCCTGCCTGTTTATATCAATAGCTTTATTGGAATAGAGCCACATTCATTTCTTTACATATTGTCTATGGCTGCATTTTTACTACAATGGCAAGGTTGAGTACTGCTGAAGATAGTCTGGGTGTAAAGTAAAAAATATTTACTTTCTTGACCCTTTGTGAAAGCAGCTTGCTGGTGTCTAAGCTAAAATGGAAGGCTACAGTGCTGGGAAGTTTATTCTGTTTACTACAGTATTTTCAGCATCTAGAATGATGCTTAGTACATAGTAAGTGGTTAATATATAGTTTTGAAAGAAAAATGAATGAGATAAAAAGTTTGTAATTTCATCAACTATGCCCTGGTAGATAAAGCTTCCGTCTACAGATAAGCAGAATTTTAGAATAAGCTATCCACCACCCTACACAAAACCCATAAACTATAATGTTCAAATACATAATTTTTATGAGATGTGAACTCATAAAATGAGATTTTTACCAATTTTCTTGAGCATTTACCAAAGGTAGGGTAGTTGGTTTAGGTTTTTCTACCCTCCTCCCCCCTTCTGCCGCTACTTCAGGACCTGATATCTTGGCTTGGTAAAATTAATATTGACATTGAAAACTAGTTTATTTGTTTTAGGTGGAGTCCCCATAAAGCTAGTAGACAAATATGCCTAGAAGGAGAGACAGACTGCTTTGCATTCTGTCTTTGCCCCTTCTTTCATGAATTATTATGCAAAGATCAATTCCCTAGTATTTTATACCTGGCAGTTACCTACAAAATTTGCTTTCTGCTCCAGAATATATTATTTGGGGGTTGTTTAAAACAGCAGCTGGGTATCTCTAGTTGTATCCCAATTTAATAGAGCTAATACAGCTATTTGGATGTGAGAGTTGCTTAGTAGAAGCTACTTTATATTCCAGAACCAACTTGGAAACATAATCACTATGGTGGGTTTTTTTTTTTCCCCAGGTTCTTACAGTCATTTATCTTAGCAGTGCATTAATTAATTTTCTTTCATTATCTGGTACTTAGTCATAAAATGTTGTCATTCTCATTATGTCATTCTGCAAAATGCTCTGTACATATTGTTAGTACTACTGAAATGTGTGAGCTCACTGCTAGTCATATCAGTGTATTTGGAAATTACTCTGGTAGAAATAACGTTTATGTTCAATACCAAATTCTCCTGGCCTTAGAAGTACATGCATACTTCTGGAATAGATCTAAGTGGCCTGACCATTTTATTCATTGATTCGCTTATTCCTATAACCTACTTTGTGCTGAATACTTGGTTAAATGATTAAGATATTGGAAAATACACACACACACACACACACACACACACACACACACACTCACACCCTTTACCCATAAAAGACCACCGTCTGGTGCAGAGGATGTTAGGGAGACAGAATATGGGATGAACAATTTGATCATGGACTGGGGAGAGGAACCAGCTGAGGTTGAGAGAGGGGAAAGGTCAGGGAAGAATCTTTAAGGACTTGACACGTGAAACCTGAAAACTGAGAAGAAGGAAAAGTAGAGAAAGATGTAAGGCCATAAATAAAGGATTGGGAAAAATAGAAAACAAAGAAAAGATGAGTAGGGATTACCCTGGTGAGAAAGATATAAAAAGGTATTCAGAGGACAAGAGCAGGTGAAAGGCATATAACATTAAACAGCATGTGTGCTTGTGAAAGAGCAAATAGGAGAGAGTGTTGGAGATTAAGGTTAAAGACCTGTGTGCTCTGCTAAGGAGTTGAATTTGATAGTCTAGGTGCAGGGGAGCCACAGAATAATGCAGTAGGAGGAAACTAACTGATTGGAATGACAGTTCAACAAGCAGTAATGCTAGCATTTGGGGCAGCAAGAGTCCCTCTGCCTGTGAATGAACCACATCTTCAATCACTAGATATTGGGGTGATTCTACTCTGGGCCTCAGACATCGAGCTCCTCCTAGACTAGTGTTCTCTCTATGATGTCACACTCCTAGTGGGAAGATTTCCTTAGAGCACTGCCAAAACATAAGTTCCTCCATAAAGTTTTTTAATAATGTGTTTACTTTGGAAGAATTTTGCATTTACAAAAAGTTGCAAAGATGATACAGATTTCCCAGATGTACTTCACCTATTTTCCCCTAACGTTAATCTCTTACATAACTATGATTCATTTGCCAAAGTTCAGAAATTAACATTGGCACATTACCAGTAAGTGAAGTTCAGACTTGATTGGGATTTCATCAGTTTTTTACATTAATGTCCCTTTTCCGTTTCAGGATCCAACCCAGGATACCACATTGCATTTACATGCCCATTTTTTCTGCATTGCATCCTAAAAAATTAAGTTTTTAATTACATATGCTTGTGGTTTATAGAAACTGACTACATAAGAGGCTTTGAACCTGGTGAGACTGGAAAAGAGAGAGCTTTCCCCTTCTGTAAAAGGGGAAAGCTTTCCTTTTTTAGTGGAAAAGCCAGCCAGCCTGTAGGATGTAAGCATAACATTCCCTTCATCAACTCTCCTAGGCTGAATGGTTTTAACAAGGTAGAAAAGAATTGGATGAGTCAAAATCTGACTGGGTGATACTTATTTGATGAGTGGCATTTTGGGTAATATGGCTGGCCATGATCTTGAAATAAATGGTGCTCATAAAATACTTCAAACCTCATGTAGATATAGTCCTCTGGCCCCATAAGCAATGCTTTGTTTACTAGGGCAATGGTTCAATGATGGTCATTATTTAGTACACCTTGGGCTTGTAAGCTGAACTCTAAATTTAACAGAAAAGTTACCAAATACTTCTTAAGTGCCCTTGAAGAGTTTGGCCTCCAAATGTGTGCTTTGGTGTGGTTTTGGGGAGGAAAAAAAAAAAAACACAACTTTGATCTGCAGCGTGAGTGTAATTTGG
Source organism: Enhydra lutris kenyoni (assembly GCF_002288905.1). Lineage (NCBI taxonomy): Eukaryota > Metazoa > Chordata > Mammalia > Carnivora > Mustelidae > Enhydra > Enhydra lutris. Next base: position 14,033,821 of record NW_019154115.1, on the reverse strand, counting down.
GAAAATGTACAAAACTTCTGTTGCCTAGATCTCTAGCCCATCTCTTTTCCTAGACCTGAGCTGTCGTGCCTGGAAGTCCATTATATCACCATTCCCCATGCTTGTTCTGATGTGCTGTTTCCAGAAGTTTTCACTTTGGAGGAAAGAGAATCCATCTGAAACTTCCCAGCTTAAATCTGGCAAACCAGTCAGCTCTGGTGTATCTTCATAATAGGACTGGTAGAGTAGACAAAAGAAATAAAACATGGTTTAAAAAGTTTCCTGCAGAAGGTGGCATTGATTTTTTTGGAGAAGAACAATATGATTAGGACTTGTCTCCCACTAGGACCAGAGGCAGGCATATTCCAATGTCATCCAATGGTTAATCATCTCTACAAGTGACTGATCTGTGACTAGTGATGGTAAGGATTCAGCTAGCCTACGGTGTCTGTAACCAACGAGAACCAGAATGCTCACTGGGGAGGTGGAAAACTCTGGCCACTGGCAAGGTCTTGGGCTTTTCTGACATCAAGCAGGTTTCTGTGCAAAAGTGAGCATCACACACACGTGGTCATAAGCTGGGTGCACCATTCAAGGTGTCTCTTTAGCTGAGTCAGCAACACAGACATTTGCCGGCTAACCACCTCTCTGCCTCATTATTGCTGCCACTTGTCCCAGTACCACCACTTCCTCAGGTCCAGGTTCTTTTTATCCACCGAGGAGCAGCATAGAAGTGGCCTCTTTTGTGCATTCTGGGAGCTACCCGTATGAAGAAGACATCAGTGCCCCTCCTAAAATCCCCCAAATCTCTGCCTCTGGCTCTTGGATGCACTTCTCACCCTCTCGTTATCTGGATAAGTATCTAATCTCTTCTCATTTAGGATAATTAATTGGAGCACAGGATTTACATTTAACTCACCTTTATATATCCTCAGAGTGCTTAGCATGCTGCTTGGCACACAACAGTAATGCAATAAATATCTCAATAAGTAGCACCTGGTTATGCTGCTGATGACAGCGCCCCCAGCCTTGCTCATCACCTCACCAGTGAAATTATGAGTAATAAGGAGTCCTGGCCAGATGTCCAATTGAATTCCAATGACACTGTTGCAAAGACCACTTCAGGAGATATTTTCTTTGGCCTAATCGACCATGATGAGCTTTTTGCCCCAAGTGAGGGAAGACAAGCAGACAACTGAAGAAGATAGACAACCCCACGGTCCCTTTTACTTGACACTCCTGCAGATTCAGAGTTGTAAACCGTATCCTCGCTGAGTTGCCTCCTCTCTCTGGGATGAAGCGTGGGGAGTGTGGAGGGAGGAGGAAAGGCAGTCCACAAAAAGCCAGAGGGGACCAGAGGAGGATAACATGGGGGTTGCGACCAGCATTCTCCTTGGGACCAGCAGTACTTATTCAATTGTTGCCCATTTTACAGTGTTCCAGGGAGGAGAGAGAGAGAACTATAGTTGCCTGCTTGCCTTCTAATGTGTCTCCCCCTGCCCCGCAAAAGCCTGGAGCATCTCCCACATAAGAGCTTTGGGAATTCCGTAACCTGGGACCAGCTGAGGCAGCTTGAAGCTGAAATATTTTTAGCACTTATTATGTGACTGGCTACTGCTTGCCACCAGCCCTGCCCACTCACGGTTCAAGTGGCTCTACCAACAAGAGATTGCCAGTCTTGTGTCCAACCAAAGTACTGACTGACCCAGGAGTATGGAAACCTGTCCTTCATTACAGAGGCTGCCATTTTGTCTCCACGTAGACACAGGGGCACCTGGACCACCTATGCTGTGGACCATCTGGGGAGACACGTACTGCCCCAATCTCTATTATAAAACAGGCCCCTTCTGGGATTTTCATGAAAAAGAAAACTCCCATCTTTAAAATCATAAAATCTGTATCTCTGGACAATTTCCCACCTCTTAATTCTGTCCCATTCAGGTACCTGTCAATTCATTAGAAAAAGGTCAGTGGAAGACGGTTACCATGGTTGCATTGGGGACCTGCAATTTTAGGGTCATTCCACCCAAAATGTAGAGAGCTGATGTGGTTGTTTTTTCCTCGATGTGGCACATTTTCAGAAGGACACCACCATCAAAAGACTGTAAAATAATGCGGGTGCATAATGGAGCGACTCGGTGTGAGGTTGACAGTAATGAAACTTGAATGTCCATCACATTTGGCATGCGTTCTAGACAGCTTCATTGTTTGAAGTGTGCTGTCTGTGCCTTGGTGGAAATAATCAGGTTGCCAACCTGTTTTTGGCAAGCCGTAGCAGTAGCAGCTCTTTACTTACAGATAGATAGCAAGGCATGAAGCACTTTCTGACATTTTCTCAAGTCTCCCCTCCCGGGATGTTTTTCCCTGGGAAATGCTATAATAGCCAACTGGTAAGGTCCCAAATGAAATGTATACATGAAAGAAGAGAGAACTTCTAATAAAAGGACATTCCAGTCTTCCTCCCGCCAACACCCTTATGCTACCTCTGACTAAATGGATTTGACACCCAAGTACCACTCACCGTGGGGTTGAAAGGAGGCGAAGAGTGACCTCATCCAGCCCACACCAGCCATGTAAGTCGCCCTCACAACAGCCACACAAGCAGGATGGGTGGTTGGCTCCTGGGTCTCTGATTCCTCTGATGACTTAGAGCTCACTCACCCGACAGGACAGTCAGGTTTGGAAGTTAATCTTAAACTAACAAGATAGCTTTCAATGCATGAATCCTCTTCAATAAGAATGGCTACTTTTTTTTTTTTTTTCCAACTGCTGGCTGAGTGCACTGAGAGCTTCCCCGCTTGCCCTGCACCCGCTCATATACTATTCACAACCACCTCAAAGGGAGGTATTATTATTCTTATTTTATAGTTAAAGAAACTGAGGTTGAGTTGGCCAAAGTGCTTATTCAGTTTATTCACAGAACCCCTAGTGACAGGAACCACACAGCTGGTCTTGAAGCAACTCTGACTCTCAGAAACGGCTTCTTTTTAAGGTAAAACGTGTTTCCCTCTAAAGCAAGCAGTACGCATTTATTGAGGAGCCGCCGAACTTCAGGCACGATGCTAGGCATTTCAGATTCAAAGAAATAATGGGTTTGATTTATGCCCATACTCATATTTTTACCTCATTTTAAGAAATATTGGGGGCAAATTAAAAGGAAACTTCTGGTATACAATGGCAGGATATAAATAGGACTAGAGAGCCAGGATCAGAGGAAGCATAAATAAAAGTGAAAGCTACCTTGACCAAATGAAAAATATACTACACAAACCAAATGGAATGAGAAACATTGTGTCAATTTGTTTATATTTGACTGGGGCATCCCCAAAGCCAGAACAAAAGGGGAGACCCTGTTAAATCACAAGACTTAAAAACAAAATGATGGTCAAAATGGGGTAGCTATTTTTCCTGCAATTAAATGGTGAAAAGAAATCTCTCTCAGAGGACGACGTATTGGGAGCATTGGGAGATCGACTTGGCTGTAGCCTTAGCAAAATTCCTACAGGATATGCATTAAAATACTTAAGTGTAGTTGTTCTTGAAGGAGAGCATTAAATTAACTTGGCAAATAGGGCACTATAAGTCAAGTAGGTAGCCTGTGCCCTTCCATTCTTTATCCTCCCGAAAGCATAAAACATTGCCCCTGGCACAGAGGATCTTCATTACAAATCTCGGATACTGAAACATAGAGACATGCCTGAGCCCAGACTATGAACGATCAGAATGCAGAGAGCAGGAACTCTTCCGAGTTTTCAGAGAACTAACCCATCACTGTGGGCTGAGCCTTGGAGGGGCCGTTTCTAGGAAAGAACGACCTTTGAGCTGAGTTGCACTGAACAAGCATGGGGAGGGAGATGGAGGAAAGATGAGTCAGGCGAAATGTGACTGATTTGATTTATTCCTTTCACTTAAACTGTGTTGTGCCTCAATTTCATGTGTCTGTGGAGGACACTCAACCTTGGCACCGACTGGAAAGTGAAACTGCAGGGCGTTCATGCGCTCTGGCCAAGGAGCCATCAGCAATCCCATTACCAGTGCTCAGAGTGAGTCTCATAAGGCAGATTTGGCTCCAAGCAGCAACCACACAGCTCGATTTTCATAAAGTAATTTCACTTGTTTGTCCCAGTTAATATTAATAAGCCCAGGGCTACACGCATCTACTTATCAGAGCACAAAGATAATAGAATAATGGATGTTCAAGCTGAAATGGACCTCGGAGAACTTCTAGTCCAACTTCCTCATTTGATAGATGAGGAAGTGGAGATGGGAAGAAGTGAAGGGCCAGGTTGCAGAGAGTCGGATTTACAGACCAACTGAGCTGGAACCCAGTCTCTCCAACAGCCAGCCCAAGGCGTAGTCTGTCAGAGTTGTCTGGCGTCCTCCTACCTCATCCCCGAGAACTGGAGTGTGCTAGGAAGAACCTTGGACCATGCACCGGGAGAACCAGGACTTCAACATATCTTCATTCATTTTTATCTGGAGTTTCTCTGGACTCTTACTTTCTCCTCACCACATCAACTTCCTTGTAAACGTGGATGCCCGACACTATTCCCCAGAAGAGGAGAAAAGATAAAACAAAGTCTCTGCAACACCGTGGTCCCTTAGGTTTAGCCCAAACTCAGCACAGACCTGGTGCTAGCCGGTGGTACTTGGTGCTCTGTGACTTTGAACATACTTTCTTATCTCATGGAACCTAAGCTTCACTGGATTGTTGTCATTACGATATGAGTCAGGGCATATAAATCATATGGCACAAGGCCTAGCACTGAGATGCTCAAACATGCTCATTCTCTTGATTGTGCTCTTGCCTTCTTCCTTCCTGGTAGACCAGATGTAAGTTCATGTGTGCCTCTAAGGGACGTGAATCATCTAGAACTCCATGTAGTCAGAATGTGGAGTGATACCATGTGCCTAAGTTACTTACCTCTTTCCACTGAATAAGTCAGCCTGCAGGGTCTCATTTCCATTTCTCTTCAACTAGCCAAACATCCATTTTCACCTTCTGCTGGCCCAGGGACAAATAAATCACATTTCAAGTGGTCCCAGGACAATTCAGCTTTAAAAAAAAAGAAAGGATGGCAACATGAAGGACGTTTGCTGTGTTGGGCTGTCACCGGGTCCCCATCAGAATCATGAAAAATTATGGCCAATAAAATAACATTTTTCAAAATGTGACACTACCCTTAAATTTATCTTGGGCAGTAAATGGATTTTGAAGAGAATATTTGAGGGCAGTTCATGTTTCAAGCACTCAATAACACATCATAAATGAATCGCATTATTAATTTATAATAGAATAATTGTTTTGTCGCAACAGCCATTTTCACAAGCTCTGGCATTAATTTTCTCTTTCTTTTTAATCATCTCAAAATATTAGCGCATAAACCACCCCAGCCTGCCACCCAGTCTTCTCCACTTATACGGAAGTGATTCTGACTGCTTGGCTGGAGAGTCTTCTGGCCATTCTTTTGTGACAATGAGAGAGAATGGGAGCAAAAGCAGCTAGCACAGACTGAAACTGACTGTCTTCCAAAATAGTCTGCTAAAGAGCTTAACTGTAGTATTTTATCGAGTCTCCCCAATAATCCTGAAAAGTGGCTGCCATTATTATGCCCATTTTACATATGAGGAAACGGAGGCAGAGAATCTTTTTCTAAAGCAACAAAACAGAAAGGAACACCATTTTCCACTTAGGAGACTTCGTGAATACAGGTTTCAAAGACCAGGTGAGCTTAAATCAGGGTGCGTTGGACTGTCATCCCTTTTATATAACAGAACATGTAGTATCATCTTTAACGGCACCAAGTTAAAGCAGCGAAGGGCAGAGAAAAATGGAGCAAAGTACTTATTGAGTGAAGATCAACAGAGCAAAGTCTTTGGGAATGCATTTCCTTTTCGTAATGAATGATCCAGTTGGGTGGCTTGTAGATGTCATAATGTTTGTCCAACTCTGACGTGTACAAGTGACCCTATTGTTTTCTTCCTGGAGCATCAGGACACCTGGGTGCCAGACCCTGCTCTGTCACTCACCATTTGTGCCATTTCGGTAGGTTGTTACATCTTTCCGAATCTCAGCTTCCCCCTGTGTGAGAGATTTGCCCTCCAGTTTCAACATTCCCAGAGGCTGTATTGACCACGGGGTAGATCCAAGCGACTGTTTACATACTAACCATGAAGAGGATGAGGGAGAAAAAGGGCATCTTTAATGCCCAGCACTCGACATACAAAAACTTAGCCTTGCATTTCAACCTGTCTGAAGGGAGAGCTATATAATTGGACTTCAGAGAGGAAAAAGCCCATATGAAAGCTTAATAATAACAATAACCCAAAAAAAGGCAGTCTTAAAGCATCACGACACTAAAAGCTCATTAAGATCTCTGTCCCAGCTATTACACTCCTAATTGAACAGTTACACAAATAGACGTACAATACAATCGTGACTCTAATTAAGGCTCCGACCTCAGAATCTAGTAGAAGCTTGTACCGTTCCTGCTCCCCCCGCCTTTAAATAGCTGTTCTGGGTAAGCTTTGTGAAGAGAAACTGTCCTATTATGACTTCACTGAAATAACATGAAAACTCGTACAAGTGCCTCTTTTTTGTTTCTTTCCTTAGCCCAAAGCACCTCTCCCACTCCCGGTTTCTTCCCTTTCACCACGGGGAATGTGTTCTTTGGTGGGAGAGGGTGCCGTTTGCCAACTCCAGTGGTGTCTGTCCTATCATTGTCCACATTTTTCTGCAGGACCCTCCATCGGTGTCTTGATCTAAAGGACTGTGGGTCTGAGTCCTGCCCGGTACTCTCAAGCAAGGCTCTCTCCCTATCGGATAAACGGCTTTCTTGCCCTTGCACAGGTATTAGTTTTACTTTCTCTTGCCCACTTTTTTTTTTTTTTTCTCATATATACATCCCAGCTAAGATTCTTTTTTTTTTTTTTTTTTAATTTATTTGACAGAGAGAGATCACAAGTAGACGGAGAGGCAGGCAGAGAGAGAGAGAGAGGGAAGCAGGCACCCTGCTGAGCAGGGAGCCCGATGCGGGACTCGATCCCAGGATCCTGAGATCATGACCTGAGCCGAAGGCAGCGGCTTAATCCACTGAGCCACCCAGGTGCCCCCCCAGCTAAGATTCTTAACAGACAGTTTTGAGTTTCTCTGTACTTTTCCCTCCTCCTTCTTGTCCTGACCTTTGCAGAGAAGAGGGATGCCAAGACCCACAGGAGGTAACCTTGGGAGGAGGGGTGAAAATCAAGGTCTGTCTTTGAATAATGAAGAGTCCACAGGCTTAGAAAAATTCTAAAGAAAAAAAAAAAAAGAAAAATTCTAAAGGAAGTTAAAGATCTGTATATAGAAAACATTCCTAAAGTGCCCAGTTTCTGTCCCCTCTGAACTGATTGCGTTCCATGTTAATGGAGGTTGGCATATTTGTCAAGTAGAGCTATGATAAAATCTAGAGTGAAAATAATTTGAGCTTAAGGTTGACCACCTCCGTGAATTGATTTCTTTCTGTCCTAAAACTAAGGACCTATTTCCAGGGCAGCTTAGTATACCTACTGAGGAGAGCCCAGTGACCTAGAATTCCTTTAGATCCTTTTGTCTCCTGATATCTGAGTGGTGTGGCCTTCTGCAGGGCCACTGAAATAGAGGAGAGTCTAACACACCAGGATACTTAGTGTCAAGTTACATAAAGAGAAAGGCGGTTTAGGGAGACCCTTCATTCCTTGGAATTTCAAAAAAATATTTCTCACGCTTAACAGTGAAAAGTAGCTGCCTTTGCTTGACCATGAGTACAGTGTAAAGAGAATCCTCGTCTCAGTGGCAAACATACTAGCCATGTCACATTGTGACAAGCCACCAACGACCCCGGGGGGGAGTGACTCTGAGAGCCCAATGAGCAAACATTTATGAAGGTGCTTTTAAACAGAAATGTGGCCTCACCAGTGTAAGGGCTTGAATCTACAGACAGATCCAGGTCCTCTAGTGGGAGTTGATTTTCAAAAATTAAGAGGTAAGCACATTTTTCTGAGACATGTGATTGACATTAAGCTACCTCTGCTATGGATGGTTGACCTCTTTATCAACTGGGTTATGCATGTGATTCCCTCATGCATTTTCAATTCCAAAAAAGATAAGCATTGTCAATGGTGTCTTTGGGATCTAGTTTTATTGTTGACATCCTCAGGAAGAGCCCAAAAGTCTTTCCCAGGGGCTCAAGCTAGAGCATGCTTGTTAAGGATATCCCTATGGACTATGTACCCACCATTATAAAAAGACTTTTCCCACCATGTAATTGGTGGATGCATCTGTCGCTCCCAGCTGGGACATCAGGGACTCAAGGACAGAAAATCTCCCGCTCCAGGCCCCAACACAGTTTTTAGCACCTGGTGGATGGTCACTAAATATTTGAAAAGAGAAAGGCAGTGGGAGGAGAAAGGGGGGAGTTCCACATTGAATTCTAAATACCAACCCATCCCCTAGCACACAGTAAATGCCCAATAAATGTACATTGAGTTAATAGCTCTGATATGCAGCCAACAGTTTAAAATTTTGTGCTCAGATAATAATAAATACTTATTTAGCATGTCACAATTTAGGGAATTTAGGAGATAAGGATGAGAACTTTGGTTTCATTTTCTGGATCCCGAATTTCAGTAATTATTTCCATACCTCACAGGCCAGGACTGTGGGTTGCTATTTCATGAACCACGTGTGGGCTTTAGTCTTCTGGGGGCAGAATGTGCTACTTAGGTGGTGGTTGTCCTCAACGCTCTTGCTAAGAGTTCAGCCATTTTTAAGAGACAGCATAGTTCATACCTGTTTTGCTGGACTTTGGGTCAGATGGCCTCTATTTTCCTCTGAAGGTTTGACTGAGAGCCTTTGTTATTGGAAGCTTGAGGTTTGGCACAGTCTCGAAGGTGTCAAGTTTCTTGCAACTTTTGACCTTTGATGCTACACTTAGATTTTCCACTGCTGAGCAAATTATGCATCTACTATTAGAGAAATGAGTGTATGCTCTTGGATCGGGTTGTACGACAAACCAGAACCAGCAATCAACACATTTAGAATGGTTTGAGAACACAGATTTGGTTTCAGTCCCCATCTAAAAGGTTTGGATGGTTATCTGAACTTGACTCATCCGATCTCAATCTGGACCATTGAATTTGCAACACAAAGCTCGAAACCTCAAATAGGAAGACTCCTGATATTTCTCGTCATGCCAGCTTCCCATCAGGCCAGCCGCGTTTCGGTGAAATGTCCTCAGGCATTTTGGCACGTCCAGTTCTGTTCCAGGTCCAGGTTGTGGTTTCTTTGAAAGTAGTAGGTGTAGGTGGTAGGAACATGGAAACAGGCCCCCAAGCTCTGCAGAGTTCACGTCCAGGATCTACTGCAGGGCTGAGGAGAGAGGGTTGAAGAGTTAGCTTTCCCTTCACAGTGTGTCCTCCTGGAGGACAGAGAACTGTAGCAGGAACAACTGGATTCTTCACAAACTCTGATTCAGCGTTTCTCACCCCACCTGGTCTAGTGTTTTAAGCTTGAATGTGGCCTCAGATTACCTGAGCATATTGTTAAATTGAAGATTAAGATTCAAGAGGGCTGGATGGAGTCTGAGAGTCTGCGCTTCTCACAGGCTCCAAGTGGCGCTCGTGCTGCGGGTCCCTAAACCCACTGTGTTCTGAGCAGCGGCCCATGTGCAAAGCATTGGACCAAAGGAACACAGAGGTGAATCGATGAGGAAGACTAGGCCTTTGCCCTGGCGGGGAGACAAACAAGTAAACAGTAAGCACTCCATAAGTGCTCAGGGCAGAGACTGAGGTGAAGAGAGCCCTGTGGGAGCCCTGCCCTGGGCTTTGGAGGCAAGCAGGAGGTGAGCAGGCAGGGAAGCCAGAAAAGAATATTTTAGGCAAAAGCAAGGGCCTGGGTTAGAAAGGAGACCACATATAAGCTTGTCATCTTTCTGCATAGAAGACACCTAAAATATTGCCCAGTTCATTCTCAAGCCCTGGGGGCGGGCGGAGATCGGGGTGGGTGGGGGAGAAGCATAGAAAGCACAGAACATTCCTGTGGCAAGTAAGCCATCGCTCACATCCAAGGGCACCAGGCCTTCTTCCTGCAGCACAGTGTAATTAGAGCTTTGGAGATGTGGGATCGGGAGAAGCACCAAGCTGAGGGAATTGTGAGCCAGCCGAAGCTGCGAGAAAGTCAGGCATTCCCATTCTCAGCACTATCAGCAGCCTTGCTCTTATTTCTTGGGGACTGACCAATCTGGGGTTTGCTTTTTTTTCTTTTCTTTCTTTTTTTCTTTTTTCGTTTCTTTTCTTTCTTTTTTTTTTTTTTTGGTGCTTTTTTTTCTTTCTTTCTTTCTTTTTAATGAATCTGAAAACTTAGAGTGAAACTCAGGCTATTACATTTCCCTGGGCTTTTTCCTCTCCTTCCTGCTGCCACCTTGCTTCACTGTGTCCCCACTGTCCCTTGGGATTCCACCCTGAAATGAGACTGGTTCGCATTGCCCATGCTACAGACCTGTTCTCACTCTTGAGCTCCAAGCTGGCCCATCAAACTTTCTGATCCCGGCTAGCAGAGTCCAAGCAGTGCAATCCAACAGTGGCCCAGGGGGAAAACAAAACAAAACAAGAAAACCTCAGATGGTCTTTCTCTTTCATTGTGTACATTCGCCATGGCCCCAGCTGCTCACTGGTGGGGAGGCCCAGAATGTGTCTTGCCATAATAGTAAAACAATAGCAACCGCTTGCTTAGAAACTTACACAGCTCTCATTTTTAAGCCTTCCATCTATCCTGACAAGTCGTTAGGCAGATACTAGCGTTCTTATTCCCATTTAACAGGTGCGAAAACTGAGGCCAAGGGAGCCACAGCTCAGACGTGGTGGACCAAGGATGCAAATCTAGTGTTCTGAGTCTAGGCAGGAGCGGGATGGGCTCCCCATGAGCAGACCGTGCAGTCAGTTCTGACAGTAGTCCATATTTCAAAGAGGAAACTGAGGCCGAGGGAGGCTAAAGAACTTTCCTGAGGTCAGTGAGTTCCAGCCTTGGGATGCAGACACCCCGTCTGCGCGATCTCAGTCCTTACTCTTCCCCTGATGCCGGTAGCTTCTTCAATCATTGCACAGTCCATCCTGCCTTCACTCACCTCTCTGGGCCTTATTTTCTCATCCGTGAAATAGAGACTTTGTCTGTGGCTGGCGAGATCTCTTCCCAGCTGTCCTGTGCCACGATCGTGCTGTTTGGACTCGGGCACCAGAGTTATTCGCTGCAGCTTCTACTCGGTGCTAATCATCTTGCTCCATTACGTTTAGCTCTGAGTGTGTTTACTGCAGCTGTCAACACACTTCAGATGGTTTTGCGGCTGAGGTGGATAGCTAGACGAGAGCACCTGTGTGCCATTTTGCAGAGCCCTTCAGCAGCCGGCAGGCCTTCAACTTGGCCGCAGGCTGCCATGGGCGGTCTCAGTGCCAGCTCTAACTCCTCTGTTTACACTGGAGAGAAGCAGGCATACCTTTAGCTGCAAATACCCGGAAAGCAACATCAGGAACCTTTGGCTGAAAGTACACTGCTGGTTGTGTTCCAAAGCCCGGTGTGTTGTGTTGATGGGGTATTCGAGGTGAAGAGAGCAAAGACTCACACGTGACACATTTATTCCCAGGTTGTGTGCATGAGCAAAGAGGATTTCGGTCTCCTGATTCATGACTCCTCCACCTCCTGGGCCTCTGCCCCTGTGATTGAAATCTCTGCTCACTCTTTCCCTTCAAACCTCATGAGGCACCACGTTATCTAGAATGCTTTCCCTGACATGTGTTGTCGGCACTCCAGCTTTGCCCGCGTGTCCCTGAACTTCCATCCATCATAGCCCTTGCCCCGCCATAATGAAAATGTCTCTCATTATTTTCCTGGCTGAGGGCACCAGCCATATGTCATTCATCCCTGGATGCTCTCCCACTAAATGTTTATTGAATGAAGAATGGACGAATGAATGAAGCCATAATGGCTTTCTGTGTGTTCACCCTTGCAGTGTTCTACATACTGATTAGGAGCAAGAGTTTCCTTTGTCTTTCTGATTTTCTGCCATTAGGCCTCCTTCCTCTTCTGACAGATTTGCTCAAAGTTTATCCGTTTGCCCTACTTGTCCTCTGAGCCTTCTCCCAAGCTCATCTTTATCCAGAACAGCATCCCTTCTTCCTCCCTTTCTTCTCATACATTCCCTGATGGGCCAGCTTCTCTGCCCTCCATCTCTGAAAGGACACCTAAACCTCTCCTCATTCTCCAGTGTTTTCTGGCCAGTACTTTCTCTACTGCCCTATTAGAAATAAACATGCAGTTTCTGGAAGTAGCCAGAAGTAGTCTTTCCCCTGGAGCCATACGTAATGTAATATTGTGTGTGTGTGTGTGTGTGTGTGTGTGTGTGTGTAGTTTAGTTTGTTTTGTTTTGTTTTGTTTTGTTTTTTAAGTTGTAAAAGTATCAATTCATTCGCATCAAGGACTTCTAAAATCTCACTTGTGCAGCGAGTATTTCGACACTATCAAAGGACCCTTCCAGTTCTAAAACAAATTTAAAAGTCAGTAATTCTATAAATCATGGATGGATCCCACCCCCAAGAGATTCCGTGTAGGAGATCTTCTACCGGAGCTTCAATCTTAACAGGTGACTTGTTGTTCCCAGGGCCACCTGGCCAAGGTGTATACTGGTAGGTGTTTCTGCTGGGGAGAGAATTGGAAGGGAGATAAAACATGGAGTGGTGGGAAGCATTTAGAGGGCTTCCTCCTTGAGAGACAGAACCTATCGTGCCATCAGTAGTGCCCTCCACTATGCCAAGAAGGGAAGGAAGCGAGTTTCACCCAAGCTTTTCTCATTGTGCCGCATATTTCCTTCTTCCCTTGATCGGTTTCCTGGGTTGGTGGTGAGAATCTTCCAACCAGTTAAGGGCCATGGTTGGTGGGGAAGGATCAGCGCAGCCATCTGTAATTTCAGTGGATTTAAGGACCACTTGATACTGGGAAAAGTTTGGATTCGCAGGCCCTTCATCAGGATTCCTGATTCACTATATATAGAGTAAGTCCAGAAATCTCTATTTTGTTTATAATACACCTTTGCCCTCCAAGACCAGAGTCAGATTGTACCTGCCCAATGGGAGAAGCATGGCAGAATACGCTCAAACATAGGTGTGCTTCCGTTTTGGCCCTTGTCCTCCTTCACAATCCTGTCCCTAAATCTGACCCCTTCCATCACATGGAATTCTACTGCGCTGGTTCTTCACTTTTAAGGAGAAGTTCGGAGGGGAAGTTTGGGAAAGAGTGACCAACACCCCTTGGAAAATCTGGTGAAAGCACAATGATCTTATGCCCGTGCGTGGGCTCCCTGGGGAGAGAAGCCATCCATATGTCTCTGAAACATCTCACCCATGTCAGGAATTGCTTATCTCCTTCCTATGGCTCCTTGTAGCTATAGAGAGCAGAAGCACCTGGGGAAGGAGTCCAGGGCTCTGCAGGCGCCTATACAGCCTGTCATGTGGTTTCCGTAGCATCGTAAAAGTTGGTCCTAAGTTTTAGCTTAGGACCTGTTTAGCTAGGCTCTGTTTTTCTCTCTTGTTTGCAACATGAAAAGCCAAGAGGCACTTCATGACTTTGATACCCAGTGCTCCAGGAGACTTTAAAGAGCAGAATTCTCCCACATCTTACCAAACAGCTTGTGTCTCCCAGTGAGGTATATGCAGGCCAATAAAGCAGACAGGGCCAAGAACATCGTCAGTGTGGTCAGCCCACAGAGCAATGTGATCTTAAGCTCTAGGCCGGCCCCAAGCCTGAGTCAGCTACTTCTGGAGCACTGAACTATACTCAAAACTACTATAAGCATCTTCTCCAGACCTTTTCTCCAGGTCAGGTACTGAACTTTAGAAAGAAAATCCTTGTTGCGAATTTGGGTGATTTCTCTCTGTTGTTGAGCATTGCTGATACCAAAACCAGTGTCCTTCTGGTGAGAAATGAGACAAATATTTTGAACTACACAAACTCATTCCTGTTCATCCTCTATATTTGGGAGGTTTAAACACCAGATTCTCTATTACTGTTATTACTGATGAATTGAAAAATGTCAGATGCCTTTAGCTAGGCCACACTTGGAAGGAGCAATATCATGTCCTAATGGTAGGGTGGTTTTAGGATAATCATCATAAGTGTTGTCATTTATGTATCTCTGTTGCTAGGAAGCTTCGCTGAAGTACTACAAATTGCTAATTTTGTTTCCGATTGCCACCCATCAAAGGCCACGGTCAGCCCTATGCTCAGGCATGTGCTATGTCCCTGGGTTTACTTTTCTTGTTGTGTTTTCAGAATCATCCCACCGAAGTAGTTGTGTGTATAGCATGTCTCAAATTCCATTTAATCATTAATAATAGAAAATCTTCTCTCCTGGGAGGGTCTAATGCAGAAAAGGAGCATTGCCTCAGAGTATGTACGGATAACCTCAGGGTTGATGTTATCACTAACTGATAATAATAATCATGATTATTGTTTGTTTTTATATTGTACCTAGTCATTTATAAAGTACTCTTCTATCTTTCCTCACATTTGATCTTCAGTTAATTTAAGCTTCTATCATAAGCTGTGGATATTCAAATCATTCTAACTTTCCAGATGCCAAAACTATGGAATCACAATACAGCAATGATAAAAGATGATATAAATTGTCCACCAAATAGGGACAATCACTGGGCCACCTGGGTGGCTCGGTCATTTAAGTGTCCGGCTCTTGGTTTCAGCTTTGGTCTTGATCTCAGGGTCATGAGTTCAAGCCCTATGTTGGGCTCCATGCTGGCCGCGGAACTACTTAAAAAAAAAAATGTGGACAGTCATTGAGATTTGAATGCAGGTCTGTCTGACTCCAAGTCCAGTTCATTCTATGTTTAAATTTCCTGAACTTCTGCAAATAAAACAGTGTATTTTGCTCATGGTAAGCCACAATGATTGGACTATTCGTAGAACCGTGTGACTAACACCCCATACTGTCATATTAAGACCTGGCCACATATATCGTGAGACCGCTTCCACACCAAGCTGATGTCATGAGATGTTTTAATCGCTACTTTCTTCTTCTTTGATGACTTCTTGTTGGCAATGGTACAGCCATTTGTTACGCACCCAATTAAGTCAGCAGTCTTGTAGTCTTTTGTAGAATGTGGAAACTTCTCGTTTTATGTCTTGTGACTCTGCTTCACGGAGCCGACAAGAGAGATGGCGGAAAAGGTTACAGTCACTCCATTTCTCTATTAGCGTCTTCTCCTGAGAGCTTATCACTAATTTTGGTGTCAGAGCAATAGTCACTTTTGAGGCTTCATGAAAGCCTACATACTCCCCAGAAATGCAGACAGCCCCCTGACCTTTGAGGCTGGAGATAATGGCCAAGGCTGAGGCACAGTGACCTTTAGGCCAAGAGTGGGTGGCAGCACTTTCTTTTCTGTGACATTCGTTTTGCTTTTCCCTGTCTGTATTTTTAATTGGAAGCATGTACCGTGTGAATCTGCCTGGTTCCCCCATACGTACACCCTGAACTCTGAGTAGAAAGATTGTGTCTGGCTGGCTCTTATCATCAAGGAGTGCTCTCATTGCTAAGCTGGGGGCCATTACTAATTGCCACAGTTATAGACACAAAGGATATTATGGGTGACCTTTCAGGGGAAGATGCTGTTAGCAGAGCAGGACCTTTGTACCACCTGGCCCAGCCCATGCGCTTTCTCATACTCGTTTTACCTCCATGATCTCATGAGATGAATCTGGCACTTGGATTTTTTTTTCAAAAGACCTTTTTTATAATTTTTATTTTATTTTATTTTATTTTTTGTATGCAGAACTCATACTCCTCAAGGGGAACCACAGCCACTTAAGCCATTTCTTCAGGCCTTCCTCCATGAAACCATTTGCTACAGACGTACCTGGCACCTTCAGTCCCCTTTTGTAGCTCTAGCCCACACCAGCTATCTTGTTATTTGTTCTATTTAGTTCCTTATCTATGGATAACTCTGTAATGTTCCCAGATTACTTCCCACATGTTCATCTCATTCTCTCAGATTTTTGTTTCCTACTTATCAAACAGAAGCTGGCCAACAGAATTTGCTAAGTACCCTCTTTGTGTTGGGCCCCGAGGTGCTTCTCACGTAGTTTCGTTTAATCCTCACAGCACCCCTGGGAATTAGGAGCTGCTTTCCTGTTTTACCCCCGAGAGACTGGATACACACCATGCACATTATAGGCTTGCTGAGGGTCGCACAGGGCTGGTAAGTATGGGAGACATGTTGCTATGCAGCTCCCATGGGCCAAGGCAGGATCCCAGCCACGGACACTGATGGGAGGTGGGTGGGGAGAGGACACCCCCAAATGCAGATCACAGTACCCACGTAGCATGCTCTCCACAGGGCCAGGCACGTGGATGGTATTCTTAAACATGATACTCTTCTGCTGAGTTACAAAGGGACAGTCCCCACCTGTAGCCCCAACTGAGGCTTAAGCTCTGGTGGAGAGCCCGGGCAAGGGTCCCTCGGACAATGCCTGACCAGGACTATAAAATGGGAAAACATGTCACAATGTTGCTCCTTCATCGGGTCACTCAGGACCTACAATGTAGGCACATGCAGGGCACGGGGAAGAGCCTGTGGGAAACGTGGCCAAGTCTTGGCTCTCGGGAGTTGAGACATTATCAAGAAATGATTCCTCCTCCTTCGGAACCATCCAGTGATCCAGAATAGGAGTTCTCAGAGCTTAGATCTGGTTGGCATAATGACATTTTGATCAAAAAGGAAGAAGGAGAGAGGAAAATGGTTGTGAGGGGGGAAAATACACAATACATAACACACGCACACACACACACACACAGACACACACACAGAGCCATAAACCAAAGCCACTGAATGACTTTAATAAAGGAAAACTTACAGAATGCCAAGATTTAGTTCCTCCCCCATTTGAAATTGCTTTTTATGTTCAGAAAATTCAGAGTAGGAGACAGCGGTTTTCTCTTACTTTGAGCTGTGTGCTTTGGGCAGCTTGGGACCTCGAACTTTCCCCACTGTCCAGGCACATGGCTGCTCCAAGCTCACCCCAATGAGGCCTTTCCCACACACACCCAGGCAGGGGCACTGTCAGAGCAGAGCAGTCATGCCTTCTTCCTGGGGAACGGGGGGGGGGGGGGCGACCATGGTGGCAGGATTGGCACCTTAAACCGTCGAAGGGGGTGACAGTTGCCAGCGTCTTAGAAGAACATTTTTTATGTTCTGCCGAATTTTGAAATCCAGCTCCTGCTCGTAAATCATTGTGTAACCATGTCAAGGATTCGGTAGGGTTTTTGTGTTTATATATATGTGAGCATTGTTGTTCCTGATGAGTCCAGCAGTGGGCTAGCGGGGAAGCTCGGTCCACCTCACAGAGAACTTAACAAGAGACCCGGCAACAGCAATATGTTACCTCTTTTGTTTGTACTGTGTCTTCACACCCACTCACTCAGCAACAGACTGAATGAAATGGGCTCCAGTGCTTTGTGTGGGGGAAAAAGAATGAAAATAATGGCCATTCAGGCAAAATAAAGCTTTTTAGTGCTTTTCAGAAAGCAGTCTTGTCCTCATTGTTGTCCCAACATTCACATAATGGCCTTATCCTTGTCCTTCATTGAAACACGCTCAAAGCAAGGAAAACATCTCACCCCGCACACAAACAGATGCGTGCTCTTAAAGTGATCGGCAAGGAAGGCATGGGTCTGGGAGGGCTGTTGGACTAGGGATTGGGAGGGTACGTGAGAAGGGGTCTTCCTGCCGGGAGCAAAGGCAATGGACTTGTGATGTTGATGGCAGGAAGGGGCTTGTTGGGAAACGAGCTTTGGAAATTAGGTTCTGCCTGACATAATCTTGAGAAAGGGAAAGCGTGATTTTCAGGGTTAGCCATGGCATTGTGCACACCTGTCAGGTACTTACTAGGTTCCGTGTGTGGCACTGAGTATCCCTTATGTGTTATGTAATCCTCACAAACACCCTCAAGGAAGACATTATTCTCCCCCACTTTAGAGATGAAGAACCTTGAGTCTAGAGAAATCAAGTCTCCTTCCCAGAGTCATTCGCCTGGGAAGTGGTAGAGTGAGTCAGGGTTCCAATCTAGATACCATCTGACCCCACACACCAACTTCTTAAGCCCCACCCTAGGAGTCTCAGAATCAAACCAGCCAGGCTTATCAATTAGAGGAGATGACACCAGCATGAAGATGGGATTTTCAGGGAGGGTTACTTTGAGAACCTTAAGTGGGCAGTCCCAAGTTCATTTGGCAGCTCATCTCTATGATGGGACTGTAGGGTACCTGCATGTTATATCGATCGATCAAATGTCTGCGGGACAGAATCAGTCAGGACTCATTCTGGGCTCAGGGCAAAGAATCCTCTAGACCAGCTCAGGAGACACAGACTGTGCACTGTTCCTTTCTGGTCTTGCTACCCTGACTGCTTAGCTCTACCCTACACTCATTAAAATCAGTGGGGGGGCTGGAAGAATCATCAAGGTGCTCCCAACAATAAGATTTTCTGTTCCCACATCTCTCTAGGCAGTCCTCTTCGTGGTGACTTCTAGTTAGTCTCTTATTTCTGTTTGTCTCAATGACAGGAAACCCACTGGAGCCACAAGGGCCATTGATACCCACACTTCACCAGCCCTAAAGAGATTATTGCCTTTGTGTGCTCCATGCCTTCTGTCCCCATCCCACCCAACTTTTCGAGGTCCAGTTGAAATCCCACCTCCTCAACAAGATCCCACATGATCCTTCTGTGCACCACACTTAAAGACATTGCACTGGTAGCTTGAAGGTGGTCACCGTAGGAGTGCGTACACAGACTTGGCAAGTACTACAAATCAGGCTATCTTTGTTGCTGGTTTGAGAGCTAGTTTACCAGCACATCACTGCTCATGCCCAATGCTCTACCACCCATTTGACCCCAGTCACTTAATACCCCATTGGCCTTTTATTTTTTATCATGTGCCCATGCATGCCTCTCTACAGAGACTGTAGAGTCATCGGCTTCTAAATGTGCAGCACCATCATGGTCCCTTATAAGTAAGAGGCACTCTCTAGTATCTCTCAGTGTGGTTCATTTCATCCCCTTAGGTATACTTTTTTCTATCCAGTTGGTTGAATATAAATCTTTTATGTAACCAATTGTCATTTGTTAATTCATTTATAAATGATTTATTCATACCAAGGAGGATTTACTGTGCTCCAGACTCTAGTTCAGAAGGCAAAATCCTTAGTAGTAAATGCAGTAGGAGGTCTTTGCCCACAGGGAACTCACATTCTAGTGAGGAGAGACTGAAAAGAAACAAATAAATTAATAAATTTGATGCTGTCTGATAGTAATAGAAGAGTAGTCTAGGGGCCCCTGGGGGCTCAGTTGATTAAGCATCCAAGTCTTCATTTTGGCTCAGGTCATGATTTCAGGGTCGTGGGATGGAGGCCTCTGTCGGGCTCTGTGCTCAGCGGGGAGTCTACTTGAGATTCTCTCTCTCCTTCTCCCGCTACCTGCCAAAATAAATAAATAAATAAATCTTCTTTAAAAAATAAAAAAAAAAGAATAACCTAGAAAGATGGATAGGGGAATTGGGAATTGGGTGATACAGAGTCTCAGACTGGGATGTGTATTAGTTTCCTAATGCTGCTGTAACAAATTATCACCAGGTTTTTTTGGCTTAAAACAATACAAATTTATTATCTTACAGTTTTGGAGGTCAGAAGTCTAAAATAGGTTGGCAAGCCTGCGTTCCTTCAGGAACTGCCTGTTGCAGCTCCTGGAGTGTGTTTGCCGTCCTCGGTTCCTGGCCCTGTGTTTCTCTGACTTTCGCTTGTGTCATCACATCTCCTCCAACTCTCTCTCCCTTGCCTCCTTCTTTTCATTATAAAGGCCCTCACCTGCCTGGATAATCCAGGGTAATCTCTCATCTTCAAATCCTTAACTTGATCATATCTGGGAAATTCCCTTTGCTATGTAAGGTAGATAATCACAGATTCCAGGGAGAGGATGTCAGCATTGGTAGGGCACATTACTGTGCCTGCCAAGGGAAGGTAACATTTGAGATGACACTCAATTAACAAAAGCCTATGAGGGGAAAGTATTCCAGATAGAGAGAACAACAGCCTGCAGAGATCCTGAGCCTGGCCTGAGCCTAGAGTCTCTGAGGAAGGTTCCAGCTCACTGGAGTGAGCAAGCAGAGGGAGGCCAGAGATGTAGACAGCCCCCAGGTGCCTCAGCATCCTGGGGGCCAGAGTGGGGTGTGGATTTCATTCTGAGTGTGATAGAGCTGGCAAAGGACTCAAGAGTTATATTGTTCACTGGGTTGATCTATATTTCAATGGAAACAACTTCTGTGGCAATTGTCTAAAGCAGTGCTGGCCAGTAGAGACAGAATGCAGTCCACATTTGTCCCTTGAAGTGTTCTGCTAGCCACATTTTAAAAAGTGAAAACAAGCAGGGAAAATTAATCTTAAGGAGACATTTAATCCCATATATCCAAAATGTCATCATTTCAACATGTAATCAAGACAAAACACATAATAATGAGATATTTTACCTTCTTTTGTTTTTCAAGTATCATGTCTTCATCATCTGATGTGTATTTTATACCTAAAGGACACATCAGGTTTGACCAGCCGTATTTCAGGAGCTTGAGAGCCACCTGCGGTCTGTGGCAAACATTTTGGACAGGGCACTTCCAGACACTGTCCTCAGAGTCCCAGGCAAGGTCTCCTCAGGGAGTGTTTGAAAAGGCAATGAACAGTGGGGTGTCACAGAGAATGTGGGGCACATGTCACTGCCATGAGCCATTCCCAACTTCAGAGGCTCTGAGTAGGCCATAGGAAGCGAAGAATAGAATAGATTCTAGAAAGGATTGTGTCCCCTGGTGGGGCGGGTGGGGTTAGGTCCACTCTGAGTGGACTCTTGCCTTGCTGGAACCTCCAAGGAACACAGATCTCTCTCCATTTGATTGGTCTTTAAGTTCACCTCTTTGTCTACCCCTCATACCTTTAATCCTCTGAGGGAGTTCTAGCCAAAACCAGACTTTTCCCATTTCTTTATAGACAGGGCCATTTAATTCAACTCATTATACCAATATTACTGAAAACAAAGGCAGAGGTCAAGAACAGGAAAAATTCAACAAGGCAATGAGAGGGTATCAGTTGCTAGGGCAAGAGCTGTATCCCAGGCACTCTCAAGCTATACCCATGCCCTGTTGTGCTCTCACAGTGACCCTGTCCTTGATATTAACCACAAAAGTCTAGCCCAAAATGCTTAGTATAGAAAGAACACCATGTATATCCATTTAGATTTTTTTACAGTGATATTAAATTAAAAGGGTTTATGAAACAGAAAATAAAGATCTGAATTAAAAATGTAGGTCATGGTGGTTACATAAAGGCCAGCTTATGAGAAGCTTATTCAACACAGCACAAGACAGTAAAAATAACAGCAACATTTATTAGAATATCCTATTTAGAGCCAGTGATCTGTGCAACACTGCTTTTAGGAAAAGGGATGGCACTGAGTTCCCCTCTGATGATGGATTCAGTGGGCAGGCACCTCGACCCTGACATCCGGGCTCTGGGCACCAGCAGCACCATCAAAAGACGGTTTGGCCATTTTGGATACGTAGGGACGAAAGCTCTCGTGTGCAAGGACAAAGGTGCCTTGGGTGAGTACTTCAGGCCTGTAGAGCAGCGGTCAAATTACCAGTGGCTCTAATTAATGTGCTTGCAATCTGGAGCAACCTATATCTGCATTCCAAAAAGGGGTGGAATATTTCCCTGTGAAAACACATTAGCACAAACCCGTCTTGGATGAGTTTTCCCAAATCATAAGGACATGATGGTGTGGGAGAAAGGAGCTATGACAGAAACCCGTTGCCTTGTTAATCAGCAGCGATCTTCACAATCAGCTGATTAACAAATATTTATGTAATACCTGTGAAGTGCTACAATCTGGAGGGATTTCAGCAGCACCAGATCCCTACTTTGCAGGGGCTTGAGACCTGGTGGGAGAAGTAACTGTGCAATAATTAATAACAGTCCATGGCACTACTGTGGTCTCCGGGGTCAGGTTCTGGCCTGAGGATCAGTAGGTCTGAGCTGTGCTATTAACTCAGCCACTTTTGAACTAGTCATCACCTTGCAGGGACAATATCTGCTAGATCACCTGAAACCCATGTCCTTGGGACCTCTCTGGACCTCGGGATCTTCTTCTGGAAATGAAGAGGGTTTGACTGGATTAGGATGGTGGCAATAATAGTAATAGGTCCACAGAATAGTGCTCATGATTGTGCTTTGTACTTTACATAAATCAACGAGAAGAGGGTTTCTGGTTTTCCCAATTTATGGATGAGAAAACCAAGATTTAGGTTAAGTAACTTACTCCAAGCCAAAGAGCACTGACTAACGCAGAACTGAAATTCAGTAACAAGCCATTGAGCCTGCAGATTTTGGAATCTGAATGCTCTGCAGCCCATCACAGCTGCCACAGTCTCTAGTCCTGGGACCTGAAAGAATCGTGGGAAGATGTCTTGGGGGACTTACAAGGGCGAAAACTGATGGAAGAGACCATGTTGTGGTAAAACATGGCCCAGGTCTAAACAGAACTTCAGAGGAAGACAGCTCCCCATCGTCTGTGGCTCAGAGAGTTCAGACGCAACTGGCCCAGAACACCAGAATGCCGGAATTCTGCATCTTTCTCTGGGATATACTGGTCAGTCAATGCCAGTGTCTACTTTTACCTTGATGCACCACTGGTCCTGGAGCAAGACAGTCACACAGCAGGTGGAGTTACCAGAAAGAGACCTCAAGACTGCTGCGTGAAAACAAGTGTCACCTTTTCAAACTTTTCATTTTATACACGCTCAGCCACAGGTGGAGGAGCTGTGAATTTCGCTTTAGCCATAACGTGTAGTTAGGGCACACACACGCACACATACACACAAACAGATTGGCACCCACAAAGTCTTCACTTTGAGACGAGGGTGGGTTCGGTTTCCTTCGCTTGCACAACCGATGCCGCGCAGGGACACTTTGGTTTAGATGGCTCATTAGCCACAAACTGTTTCGTTATGTGTTGCCCAGTTCCCCTGGCTTCCTGCTCATTCTTGTGAGCAGATAGTTCATCTCCTTATCTCCGAGAATTGTTTCCCCAGGTAGCCTCGGAGTCCGTCGCTTTGATACCATCGAGGCAAGAAGGCATTAAACCACCCTTTTTGTAATTGTTTCAGTCGTCCCTTTTCATGTCTGCTTCATGAAAAGATACTGTGGTTAGATTTAAGCCAGGCCTTGCTGAGGGTATCATGCATACCTGGGGTTACCCACATGATCACGTGGCTTACCTTCTTCTGCAGCAGGATGATCTTATCTTCCTTGCTGCTCCTTGCCAGAGAGCGTCCAGCTCCCTCCAGCTTGTGTGTGTGCGTGCACACACATGTGCGCTCAGGCGTGCGTGGAGGCTCGCTCATGGCAGCGGCTTATAAAATGACACTTTGCCATTCACCTAGAATGAGGCCTTGGCTATATGCTTAGAAAAGAAAACCTTTATTGCCTTTTCACTTGGGAATTTGGTATAAAGTTTTCCTTCAGCGGACCTGTTTCTGTTTGATTTAATCTGGTACTTCTGTTTTTTCCTTCTCTGGGCCAGGACCTGGGCTAGCTACTTAGGGTACAAAGATGAATATGATTGAGCCACTGTCCTTGAGAGATGCTCAGTGGAGCCACAGAGAGAAAACATGTTAATAAATAGCTAGGGTTTGACCCAGGAAGGGCCCAGTGGTGCAGTTCTGAGGGAAGACAAATGAGGGGGACTAGGAGGGAGGGGCCAAGAGACGCTGTGAAAAGGAGCAGGCGTTTAAAGTCCATATTTAAAGTTAAGTACAAGTTTTCCAGTTAAAGAGGGAAAACATGTTGTCAGCAGAGGGAATAGCAGAAGAAATGATAAAGGTATGGACAAGGGGCTCTGTTTAATGCAGCTTGAGCAGAGCAGGTACCCAATGGGGAAGCTGTAGAACAGTGGGCTGACCCAGCCAGAGCAGGACTTTGTGCGTTGTCCTGGATGTTTAGCACTTGGGAGAGCGTCCCGGGATCTTTAGCTTTAAGCACTTTCAGCACTTAGTGTCCTGAGATCTTTAGCCTTAAGATTTAAACCTGACAAGTGCACCAGAGACCCCAGGAAAATCAGGAGACTTTCCAGAACCTTGCCAAAACGAAGACCCTGGCCTTCCCCAGCCAGACAGGACCGTGCCTGCAAGTCTTTCCCTGGTTCTGACTCAGCCTGTGGCTTTCCTTTCACAAGTGATTTAACCCTCCTGGTACCTGATTTGCCCTGGTCAGAGTGTGAATCTTCCAAGTGTCCTTGACTCCTGCTGACACCTTGAAAGGCACACGGGAAGAATTAATTTTATATCTCATGTGGCTCTTGGCAAGCCAGTGGACGCTTAACCATGACCCTCATTGGGGTAGGAGGGACAGTTGCTGGTTAGGGTGGCAGTGATACAGTGCTGCCAGAGGAGGGAAGGATCTCTGCCTGGGACACTTGGAACATGTGGTCTTCCGTGGGCTCTGTCATGCTCAGGCCGCGTGAACTGGACAAGTACTTTCTGTCCAGGCTCTGGCAGACACTTCTGTAGAATGAGGGGCTGGCCTCCATGGCTTCCTTCTCTGATTCTGCCTTACCTCTTGGGAACTCAGAAGTGTTCTATGATGGAAGAGTCTGACCAGGAAGTGTTTCATCTTAATAAATTAGGGGGCTGTGGGAGTTGGGGGCCTCAGATAAGGGGGGAAAAATCACCCAGAGACCCAGTGAGGATGCCCTTTTCTCTGTCTCCTAGCAGCAAAACAGCCAGAGACGGAGGGAGTCTGAGCCCAATGTCCTGCCTGAGTAGTCCTTGGGTGTGGGGGTTTAGAGTAGGCACCCTGGGAATGGGGCTCCAGGAGCGGAGTGACAGGGAGGTGGCTGTGGCATAGGCAATTAGAGAAGCTACAGCTTGGATGACTCCATCCGGCTCAAACTCGGCCACCGCCGCCCTCACCCAGCAGGGGCAGTGGCCTTTTCCCACGGCCTGGCCGCTCAGAGCCTCCTAGGCTGCACATCACGTCGGTCTCACCGTTTCCTGCTCTGAAGGCTGAGAATGTTCAGCTCATCTGCACTGAGGGCTCATGAGGGCCCCTCTGTACCAGGTGCTCAGAGGGGGTGACCCACGGCAGCCCGGGGCTGAGGCGGAAGGTGGAGGCCCAGGACGCAATGAGTCCTGGGCCGCAGCACAGGGTGCCCATTCAGGCAGCAGTGAGAGGGGGTCATGAGCACCGGTTTTGAGGTCATAAGGACCTGGCTTCAAGTGCTGGGTCCCCTGCCTCACTGAGCAGCTTTTCACGCTACTTTGTCTCTGCAGGCTTTGGGCATCGTTTTGTCATCTGAGAAGGGCAAGTAATAGGAATTGGTCTGACTCTTAGAAGAAAAAACTCAGATAAAGTGCTCAGCGCTCTGCCTGACATGTAGTAAGTGCCCCATAGATGGCACCTTTAAAAAAAAATAATAGTATTATTAATGTCTAGAAAAGTAAGTTAGGGCCAGAATGTAGAGGCTCCTATCTGCCAAGGCTGGGAACTTGGACTTTGTCCTGCAGCCCGTGGGCAGCCCCTGATGGTGCCCCAGCAGGGAATGGCATTAAAGAAGTTGGTGTGTGGGGGAAGTCTCCACCTGTCCTCGATTTGGGGGGTGCCTCGGAAGAAAGAAGGAATGTCGGTGAGCAGGCTTCGCTGGTGTCCAAGCCATGTGGAGGAGGGCCCAGAGAGGTAGTGGAGGGAATGGAATGGAAAAGCAGAATCAAGAACTTTGAAAAGGAAGGTGGCCGAGGAGGATGGGATGGGCACTGGGCAGGGAGGCAGTAGAGGAAAATGAAGGACGATGTCCCAAAGATGGCATCGACCCACACTGAAGTGTAAACTGTTCTCTGTCTGCGGGGCTGGGTGGCAACGGTAGACCCAGGCCCCAAAACTGTGTTTTTTGGCACACTGATTGGTCCCTATGCTTGTGTCCTGCTTTGTCCACAGGGGATTCAAGATGTTATACCTGACAGAGTGTGTGGCTTCTACTTTCTTCGTAAGGAAAAATGAACTGAAACAGTAGTGACCAAAGGAGAGAGGAGATAGAAAATAGAGTAGCAGAGTGTTGGAGAGTGGAGAATGAGGGATGAGATGACTGACCAAACGGGGCGGGGGGAGGGGGTGTTAGTCCCCTAACTCTCGGCCTTGGAATTCAGATTCTGTCATTTCCAACCTACCCCCTTTCTGAGGGAAAAGTCCCTCCCAAAGGGACAGAAAAAACAGGTTCTTTGACCTCTATTCTAACTTCCAGAATAACAGTGGGATATTAAGCAATGGTATTTTTAATCTTGCTTTTCTTTGTAATGGAAGAAGCCAGGGCCGGTGCCTCCTTCTCCAGTCCCAGGAAAGGATGAGAGGGAGGGAGAGAGGGAGGGAGAGGGAGAAAGAGCAGCGGGAAGGGAGAGGGAGAACCCATCACCCCTAGGCACTGCCAGGTGACCTGCCGGTGGATGGCAGTGGCGGTGGCTGCCACAGCACCATCCAGCTTGTGGCTTTGCTTCCTCTTTCTCTCTCTCTAGTAGCACAGAATCACTCAGCCCTAGATTCCTCAGGGTTTCAGAACCCAAGAGGTCTGTGAGGACATCTCGCCAGGCCTGAGGCCCCAAGAGCGTTCACAACTGCCGCTCTCACAACCGGATATTTGGTGTCTCTGGGCGGGGTTCTGTCCGCATAGAGGGTCAGCTGCTGGGTGGCACCAGAGAAAGCAAGAAGAAGTTGTTTCCTTCAGGTCTCTGCTTGAAAATGCTAACGGAGAGTCACTCAACTCTTGGTAAGTGCAGTGAATGTTTTTATTCTCAATGGCCAACTTTCTCTGGCTTCCGTAAGGTATTGTTATCGAGGAAGAAGGTGGTATGATCACCACCACCACCACCCGCCCCCCCGCCGTGCTGTGAAGGCACAGAGATAGTTATCTCTACACCTAAGTCAATGTTGCTTTTTTTGGGGTAACAGCTTTCAAAAAAACCATCGACTGGGCTCCAGCCGGTCAGGCTTCAAGGGCTGTTACCACAGAGCGAAAAGGCAGGATGCTTTGTCAGGCAGGCTGCAAGCCACAGACACAGGCTTTGGGAGATAGTGAACGCACCCCTCTTTGTCACAGACCAGAACCTAGACCCACCTGTGCCTGGGATGTGGAGTAAGAGGGGCCAGGTGAGAGGTGTGCTGGTTAATGCAGAGCTCCTTCCCTTCTCTCTTCTGCCAGTCTGGCAACGACTGGACACGTGCAGGGTCCCTTTAGGGAGAAGAAAAGAGCTTAGCAAACATCTAGCTGCCATGATCTTCTTCCTAATGGGAACCGTGAGGTTGCACTAACTTTCCCAAGGTCAAAGCGCACTGCTGCGTAGAGGTACGACAGGATTCGAGATGGCATGGCTCTGAATTCAGTGTTCAGAGACTTCTTGGTTAAGTGCAAAAGAGCCTGGCTTTGCAGCCAGATGGCCCTGGACAACATCCAGCCTAAGGACCTAGGAGAGTGTGTCTTTACCCAGCCCCATGCCAGGCCCCCCGAGCCCTCTCCACCCCGCACCCCCACCCCGGGAATGTTGCCGAGGTCTCTGGGACAGATGCTGAGGACTTCTAGATGAGAGGACAAGGCACTCAGAGCCGACAAAGGGACCGCTCCCCGGTGGGGCTGCCAAAAGAAACCCAACCCCTGTATCAGGGCAGCAGCGGGCAATATCCATCCCCAGCAAGCAGGGTTTACCCTGGAAGCAGTTCTCATTGCTGCTGCAGACTCAGGCTATCCTCCTCCTGCTGGGAGCCATCTCAGGGCCAGCTCTGCCCACGTGCCACCCCCTTCCCATCGTCACTTCTCATATCCCCTGGATGCCCCCCCTGCAGCAAGGACTCTCTTGCCTGCCCCCACCCCAGTCTGCTAACCACGACAGACTCTGAGTTCATCTTCTTCCAGTCCCAGAATCATCCTTCTTTATTTTCCTTATAAAATGTTCTTACTTAATCAGGCAAGTGGCGGCAATGTCAGAGCACCTCCCGGATGCCCATGTAAACCACTGCCAGTGGGGCGCCTGGGTGGCTCAGTGGGTTAAAGCCTCTGCCTTCGGCTCAGGTCGTGATCCCAGGGTCCTGGGATCGAGCCCCGCATCGGGCTCTCTGCTCGGTGAGGAGCCTGCTTCCTCCTCTCTCTCTCTCTCTGCCTGCCTCTCTGCCTACTTGTGATCTCTGTCTGTCAAATAAATAAATAAAAATCTTTAAAAAAAAAAAAAAAAAAACCACTGCCAGTGATACAGAGACATATGTGGCCGTCCCTGTCTGGGATTTTTTTTCCTCTTGTAGTTCCAGTAACTTCTAAGAGGACAGGGTTGCTTTGTCTACAGCACGAGGGGGCCAGCCTTTTCCTTGTATGCTATGGAGCTATGCTCCCACAGGTGCTAATCTCAGGGAATACCGTGCCTGGTACTCCCTGGAACTATGAAGGCGCTGGACAGACCCGGGGTCCCCTCTGCCACGTGTACTGTGCAGGTGTGTGAAGAACCGTATGCTGGGTAAATGTGCCATCTCCCAAGTCAGGCAGACCAGATTTAAATTTGGGCTTCACTCTCAACTGCGTGGCTCTGTGTCAATTAATCTCTCTGAACGCCCGAGAGAGTCGCTGTATTTATTTTTAAGGTGGTTTGATAAATTAAAAATACAAATAGATTTTTCAGTGAGGCACTGAAAGGGTCAATCTATATTAACAATTATTATTATCATTAATGTAATGATTTCTCACTCTTGCGTCATTATGTTTGCGCAAGGTAGGTGTACTCTGCTGATAATGCCCGACAGGATAAGCACTTAATAGATATGTGCTGAATGAATGTTTTCAGGAATGATCAGGTGGGGATCCAAGTGCTCTCTTGCAAGAAAAAGAAGAAAACTGTTTCGGGAAACTGAATTAGAACCAGAAGACACTGAGTTTTTAATGTGGTTTTGGTTAAATCGCGTTCTCTGGGAACTGAAAGCTGAGAGGGAAATCTTGACCTGGCCATACTTTTGACACCTACAAGTAGGAGGCTGTTGTATCTGGTGTGGGTGGGGTTATTTATGAACAGACTGCTGTTCCCCCCTCCCTTCACCCATGCTTCTCTTCTAAAGGAAAGCTCCAGAAGGACGGGCTTTAGGTCTACAGTCTTTAGGCCAGATTTCATCCACCACGAGGCTCTGTTTCCACAGCCAACATGGGGCACTGGTCAGCCAGGCCCTGGGACCTGCTGCCTTTCTGCTGGGATAGCCACCCTCCTTGGTGGGGCAGGTGCCAGGATATTCCCTCTTCCCTGTGCCAGACCTCTGGATGTTTAGAAACAGCTGATAGCTGTGCTTTTTTTCGTGATCATGCAGATGCTTGGTGCTGTGCAGTTCTAGCCAGGGTGAAGTCCCCCACCCAGACCCAGTCTTGGTCAGCCTGTGTTCAGTATTAAAGGCAGGGTAAAGGTCTAGGACCCTATAGGCCAGGGCAGGCTTACATCAACAGGTAGGGATCTGGCCTGAGCTGATGCCTGTGTTCTAGGGTTGTTGGTAGATTACTCAAACAGGGGCTGTGGTTCCGGTGGAAAGCGTGCCGGCCGCAGAGGAGACAGCAGGGTAGCAAACCCAGGTCATCCCACAATCTGTGAAGGTTCGAGTGGATCTCAAAGATCAACACAGCAGTAAGAACAGAATCTCTATTTAGAGAAGAGCTGGGAAGCCAAATCTTGAAAAATTTGGAGAGTCAGCTATGTTCCACCTCAAGTTGTATGGCCTAGGGTTTTTTTGGTTCATAAGGTCCCTTCTGGAATATTCATAGACATTTCCTCTGCCAACCCCTATGCTAGGGAACAAGAACACAAAGATGAAGGAGACATCCCTGTCCTTTCGGATGTACCCTCACAATGCCAAATGCCTTCGTACAAAGTGAACAGCTAGTTGCTTCCAAAGGTTTCCAGATATACCAGTTTTTGGCATCATGAGAGGAAACCATCTGATGCTACCTTGTTTGGTAGGACCCTCTGTGATTTCAAAGCTCATAGATACAATGAAGGCTGTACCCCCAGTTAGCTCTTGAGAGGAGTTCCTAACTCTGTGGTCAACACAGAAGCCAAGGGCAAGGTTACAGGCCAGCATGAGGTAGGACTTAGGAGTGGGTACACCTCTATACTCCAGACAGTCTCCCCATGGAAGGCAGGGAATGAGGTCACTAACTTCTTGTTTTGTTTTCCACATGTTAAACTTGTAGTACCTGCTACCAAGCCTGTGTTGACATGTGCAAGAAGGGATGGGATTGGCAGGGTACAGTGCCCATTGATTGATATACGTTCGTCCCCACCGTCGTGTAATTAATGGAGCCCCACCTGGAGAGGAGCTTGTGTTAGCCAAGCTTCATCCCACATCTGGAATCACCTCAACCTGACAGGCTTCATTTTTTTTTTCCCTAGTCACTTATTTTCCTATTTCCATCCATTGACCAACATATAGGAGATACAGGATAGAAAAAGAACAAGAAAGATAAGGCTTTTCTGACACTAATTCAAGCTGGAAAGATAAGATTGCTGGACTCTGGCCCAGGATCTGCCTCAAACCTGCCATATTTTGGCCATTAATTGCCCATTCGGAGAGCCTGGGTAAGGAGCAAAGACAAGCTTATATAGGGCCTGAAAAAGTCAAGGTAAGGATTTTGTACTTGATCGTGAGCACAGGGAGCCATTGAAGGATTTCTTCAATAGGGAAGGTCCTGGTGGAATTTACCTTTTAGAAGCATCACTGGCTGCAGTGCATGCCGGGTTTTGAGGTATAGACCAGGTGAATGACATGGAGGCCATGGCCTAGGACAATGGGGTTGGAAGGGCAGAGGAGGGAGTCACTGGAGAGTATTTAGGAGATAAAGCCTTGAGGACTCAGTGACTGATGAACATGAGCTAGGATAGCCTCTTGCTGGGTTTGGACAGGGTGTTTCCACTAAATGGAGAACCCAGGAGGCAGTACATAAGGCAAGAAGGCCTTGAGTTTGATTCTGAACATGCTACTTCTGGAGTCCCCACTGGACATGGGGGTGGAAATGTTCAGGGAGCCAAAGAAGAATGAGCCTAAAACTGGAAGGGGAGAATGACACTAGGGGGTTCCTGATTGCCCATGGAGCTCAGGCCTACCAGCCTGCTGGTGAAAGAAACCTGTGGGACTGTCATCAGGGGCAAGCAGGCCTGGGGGACCTGCAACAAAGATGATGGAAGAATGGTCAGGGAGGTTCAAGGCCAGCCAGTGTAACCTTCAAGTCTCCTCATCGTGTCATTATCAGTATGTGAAAAACCAAGAGCAAGAATGAAGTTTCTCTGTTTTGTCTCTTCTCTTGGTCAGCATATAAAGCAAAATGGGCCAGCACAAACTTTTCAGTGGCGTTTCAAGCCACCTGGTAGTTCTCTACAGGAATGTGCCTTTCACATAGGTTGGCATTCATACCAACAAGTTCTGGCTTAAATAAGCATCACATCATGTCAACTGTATCTTTAACTGACTGCCATTTATTTTTTTAAAAACATTTTAAACCAATCTTACCTACTCACTGTTACGACCAGCATTCAACCATGAGAAATAAACCTATTGATGGACATATTAAAAGTGGTCGGTGTAGTGGAGTACATAGTGATTGAACAACACCCTAGGTATTGAACTGTGCCTTGAATACCACAGAACTTCACAGTCCTTTAAACAAAAATAGATAAGCAGCAGGGAGGGTGTTTGCTTTTAAACTGAGAGCAAGTTTTTATTTCAGTGCCAATTTTTGGAGGTGAAAAAGGATCAATGATTTTTTTCTTACCTTTGGAGGTCAATCAAATGACGCAGACTAGCCATCTTCTAGGTTGTATCTGAGGATAGTAAACTGAGCCAGAGTGTTATGGTGATTAAACAGATAGTTTGAGTTTAAAGTGTAAGGAAGCTACTGAGAAATTTGTGGAAGGAGGTAAGAGAATACATGGGATTAAGTGCCCCCATCACCACCTTTCTGACCCTCAGGCTCTTCATCTGTCAGGGCTGGGGGATGGTAATCACAGATAGTCTTCTACAGGTTGTCATAACAATTGGGTATGGAAATCGTTTTGTTATGTGAAGTGTGTCGGACATAGTTTGTTTTTATTGGTGTCTTATCTTGTGGGAAAGACTTCATGTTCTGGTATGTCTCGGGTGCCTAGAGGGTCATTCAGAGAGCTGATGATCTTTCTGTAGGTTACGTTTTTGAAACCTTCTATGGCCCGCACAGTTTTTGCTTACCCTTTACATTTTACGAATGTCAGAAAGATTATATGATTGACTGATAGAACACCAGCAACCCAGCAAGATATTGTACTATGGCCCAGGGCTATACTTTCCATTTTTATTAAAATTCTTATTAACTCATAGCCCAAGAGCTTTTAAGCCAAGCTTGATCTCCTTTAGGGCCCCTTGATTTGATCAGAGCAATTTGTGTGCAGTGTTCTGGTCCTACTTCGTGGAAAGGCAACAAGATAGCAGCCAAATAATGTTCTTCTGAAAATAGTGGGGTCCTCTCTCCCTCACAAACTACCTTGCCTTACAACCCTGGCCACGTAGACACACTTGAGTTCTACAATGACAAGTCTGCTTGCTGAGTTTAAGGCCTGCCACCCCTTTGAAATTCTGTGTCTCTCTGTGAAAAATAACTATTCAGTCCTTTGTAGCTCAATGGTACTGAGTTTGGTGGCTCCCATCCTGAATACAAGGATAGCTCTTTGGAGGGAGGGAAACTATCCTGCAAGGATAAGGGTCCTGAGGAAAAACACACCATCGTGAGGTGCAAGGGGAAAGGGGGAACAAGAAGGGGACCTCGCTGCATGGGGTAGCTCCTAGCCTTGTTGAGCAGACGTTCTGCTACTCTTTGGTGGGAACAAAATGGCTTGCTCTTAGCAAAGGCACAGTAGCTCTCACGACATGTGTGATCAGATCAGGTGCATTGTTGGAGCTGTTGGGTAAAGCCGCATCTCTGTTCTTCCCCCATGGGCTTCATGGCGATTTTTATCCTTCAATTGGTGTTTGCTTAAGTGGCCTCCCTGAATTACTCGTATTTATCCTTCCATTAATAGGTAGTCTTAAATATAATGTCATCACCTTGGTAATCTGCTAAGCTATAGAGCACCTGAAAACAGCAACTCTCTTAGCAACTAGCTGCGTAGAAGCCATTTCTTTCCTGACATAAGATGTATCTGGAGCCTTTTTAAAATTTTTCCTCATGTTTGTGTTGAGGCACGGAACACACAGTGTTGAGGCTGAGAAGGGCAATGCCACTGTTCGTAGAAACTACTTCATGTCTCCAGCATTGTTGACTTAGATTTTATTGCCACAAATTAACTGGTAATGTGGCTCTGAAAAGCCACTCATGAATGAAAACCTGGGTCTGAGACCTCATTTGTTATCTGCCCGATATTTTATACCTTCCTCGTATCTGAAGGAGTAGATGTCCAGGCAGAGCCTTCTTCTTGGCGATTTCAAAATGCTTATTCTTTCTCTCCTTTATTTATTCTACAAAGATTCATGGACCTGTCATTCACTGCATCTCTGGTGTGGTAGTAAGCCTGCTAGGGATAGCAGGGAAACATCAGAGAGAGGATCAGTTCTCAAGAACTGTTAACATGGTTACAGTGCTCGATGGCTGATGAGGTAGCCCCATAATATGTAATCTCACAACAGCACAGGGCAGGAGGCTGAGGAGGGATTATAATCACTGCCACCTTATGAGTGATGGAGCTGTCACTCAAGACCAGGAGAGCAGCAAATGCTGAAATTCAGACTCAACCCCAAACCTGGTAAACCCTGAGCCACATTCCATCAACCGCACGGGCTCCCCAGATCTTAGACTCTTTCCAGGGATGAGACTTAAACATGTGATAAGATAAATGACTGTGTGAAGAGTCTGTGATTAAATATTAAATGCATGGTCAAGATAGATGCTGCCGGATTCCAGAAATGGACAAAATCATGGTAGCCAAAAAAGTCATGGTAGTAAAAGAGATGGGGCCCGATGGGTTAGGTTTGCTGGAGAGAAAGAAGAGACCTTTAACAGGACAGAAGCTGATTTATCTTTCACGTAAAAGTCTGAGCAGATGGGGCAGCTTGTGCTGCGGGAAGCTGGGGGACCTAGGCTTCCTCTGCCACTCCCGGGCTTTCCCTTCACCTACATGCCCGAGATGGCTCACCAACGTGTCCATATTCCAGGAAATAGGCTGAAGAGAGGGGTGGGAGAGAGACAGTCACCCAACATCCCACTTTTGCCCCGAAGTAGGGGATTTTCCAGGGCATGAGACTTTCAATGCTCAGATCAGGAAAGTCCCTGACAAACAAGGGGGTGGGGGTGGTAGTCACGCTAGTTCTAGGACCCCACCTGAAAGTCGTATGCTTCACTTGTAGTTGCATCCCATTTGCTAGAACTTAGTCACATGATTGTACCTGGCTGCAAGTGAGGCTAGGAAAAAAATTAATCTTTAAATTAAAAATACAACTTCCCTATGACCCTGCAATTGCACTACTGGGTATTTACCCCAAAGATAAAGATGTAGTGAAAAGAAGGGCCATCTGTACCCCAATGTTTATAGCAGCAATGGCCACGGTTGCCAAACTGTGGAAAGAACCAAGATGCCCTTCAACAGATGAATGGATAAGGAAGATGTGGTCCATTTACACTATGGAGTATTATGCCTCCATCAGAAAGGATGAATACCCAACTTTTGTAGCAACATGGACGGGACTGGAAGAGATTATGCTGAGTGAAATAAGTCAAGCAGAGAGAGTCAATTATATGGTTTCACTTATTCGTGGAGCATAACAAATAGCATGGAGGACATGGGGAGTTAGGAGAAGGGAGTTGGGGGAAATTGGAAGGGGAGGTGAACAATGAGAGACTATGGACTCTGAAAAACAATCTGAAGGGTTTGAAGAGGTGGGGGGGTGGGAGCTTGGGGGAACCAGGGGGTGGGTATTAGAGAGGGCACGGATTGCATGGAGCACTGGGTGTGGTACAAAAACAATGAATACTGTTATGCTGAAAATAAATTAAAAAATGATTAAAAATAAAATAAAATAAATTAAAAAATTAATCTTTATTCTGGGTGGTTGTAACTGTGGGCTTCTAGACTCAATTGTAGGAAATTAAGAACTTGCCTCAACCCTGTCTTCTGGGGAAGACTATCCATTTGAGTTGCTAGTTAGCACCCCAGGCTGACTTTTGGAAAAAAGATCTGCTGTATGAGTCACACTGTTAGGAGATAATAATCAACCATCAAGCTGATGTGTCATGGCGGGGGTAGGTGGGGAGCCAGTGTACACAGGTGTAGCCACTGGGTGGTGAGCGTAGTCAGTTCTGCCCTGATACCTGTGCTATCCAGCCTTGTTCTGGCTGTGCTGGACTGAGTTTTCCATACAAAACCCTCCCACATTCACCTTATCAAACGCTCCAGCTTCATTCAAGTTAAAGAAGACTGGATTGCAGTAGGAAGGGACCCAAGGAGGGAGAGAGGATATGGCAATGTTTGGAAACCAGTTGTTCAATAGGAGAGAGCCCAGGACACCACTTATTGAACATTTCCCAGTCTGGTAAAGACCCTTCATCACCTCCTCTGTCATCGGAGCTTCACGGATATTCCCAGTCTCCACACTGATGATACAGGCATGTGACCATGTGTCGACTTTGAATTATTTTCTCTTCTTGATGGCCTAAGATCACCTTTTTTTTTTTTTTTTTTTTTTGTCAACTTGCTTTACTGTAGGGAATTAATAGATCTCTCTTCCTAAATTGAGGCGTGGTCCCTCATGCCCAAGTAAATCTCCAGTGTTTCGTGAATCAACTAGACTTCTGCCATGTGGTTCTCATCACACTCGAATGCCTGTTTTCTTGTGTACCCTGGAGCTTCCAACTTGAAGAGAATAAACATTCCAAAGGCATTAGCATGCTTGTATGAATTAGTAACTCTGAGGAGGGAAAAGCTGAAACGAGATCCAGCCATACTTGCAACAGCTTTACTTGCCTGGAAGTATTTATTTGTCATTTTGTAAAGGTTTACAGTCAGCCTCAGCCACTGTGATGGTTACAGAAGCCTGGGAACAGTTTTGATCGTGCAGTGATTCAGGGAGTTATTAAGGACAATAAATCTGCATTAGTTAAGAATTGAAGAGCTATAATGTAATATTATGCAGCCATTAAGTATAACATTTTCAAAGAATGTTTAATGGCATGGTAAAGCGCTCATGATAGTATGTTATGGGGAAGAATCAAGATCTCATACTACGTATATGGCATGCTTCCAACTTCGTAAATTTGTATATATAGAAAAAAGACTAGAAGGAAATTCTCCAGAATGCTCACAGTGTTGGTGAGATTATGGACAATTGGTATTATCCTTAAAATCATGTAACTTTTCCACTATTAAAATAGAGGGAAGAATTGTTTGTTTAAAAAAAAAAAAACTCTTCCCTCTATTTTAATGCAAATACCTCATACATTTATAATTATAGAAAGTTATTTATCGTTAAAAGAACATAGACGAAAATGGTGCTCAGTGGGATGGCTTCACATTTTTGTGTTTGTTCGTTGTTGATACATTTGTTCCAAGCACAGTGCTAAACTGGCTAAAGCCTAGGTCCCCACCTTAAGAAGCCTGCAGTACCGTCGGGAGACCTTAGTAAGGCAATATGTTAATTGTCTTACAAAGTTGTGAATTGCATATGTGTTTACTGAAGGAATTAATACATGGATCCGTCTGTGGATGAACAGAAGCAAGAGTTGGTCACCAGTGCTGACCTTTCCTTCAGGGGGTTTCTGGCGCACTGGGAGATTTCTCTCATTTCCTTATGGGAATATCAAGTGTCTGGGCCCTACCCTTTGGGTTGATTGCTTCATGAAATGACAAAGGCAAATGGAAGAACTGACAAGCTCTTTCCATGTGTTGTCCTGGCGAGGTTGTACTGATTAGGGAATGGATGACTCTGGAAAGAGTCAGAGTTGGAGGCCTCCAGATGTTCAGAATTTCTCCCTAGTTAATGCAGTGTTCCTATGGGACAAGAACCCAAGCTAGAGGCATGAACAGACCACGATTTGGGGGCCAAATTGTACCCTGCGGGAGATAGAAAAGGTCCTCTGTTCACCAACACCCGCATCACTGATGCAGTAACTGAGGACAGAGGTCTTCCACTTTAGTGAGAGAGTTTAACAGGTCTGTGCCCCAGAGTACAGCAACCTCCTGAATTCCAGTTGCCCTAAGGTATAAAGAAATGCCAAAGGAGACTAACACTTCCTGCTGTAAAACTCCCCGAGGCGTAGCCTGTCTCCAGTTTGGCAATAATCCAGGTAAGCAGAGGGGAGATCCAAACCAGGCTGGGCCTGAGAAAAGATATCTCCTCCCTAGAAGAGTCTTAGTAAATGCTCTGACAGTCTCCCTCACTCTCTGGGACACACCACCACCCCCTAGTGGGGCTTAAGTCTGTGGGGAGGAGGACTCCTAATGTCATTTTTGCAGGACTCCTGGAAATCCTTAAGTGATCTTAGTAAATGAGTAACTCTTTGGATATTGCAAGATGAAAGTAAATGAGCTGCCCTGAGACCATAATGAATGCAAATGAATTCTGCACCTTTATGCAGGTTTGAGAGAGACTAACAGAACTACTGGTGGCGAGATGTTGTCTGAACATGAGAGAGACTCAAAATCAATGGGAATCTGGAAAAAGAGAGGGAAGGAAAATGCAAAGTGGTAGTCCTTGGAGAAGCCATTAGTCAGGACCTGGCTTTTATTACTTTCTTTCTAAGAAATACCCTGGGTCGTTTCTCCCCAGTGCCTCCCTGGAGCTTTCTCTTCAAGGGTCCTACATCCCCGTGGGTCTGGGCCAGGGTTGAAGGGGGGGGTGCATCCTTTCTCCCCACATAGGGCCTGCAGAGGCTGTGGCCACCCTGCATTCAGTGTGCCTCAGTCAGTAGCCGCCTGGAGGTGCCCAGAATTGAGTAGACCACTGCAGTGACTGAGTCCAGACTTGACAGTCATGAGAGAGTGTCTCCTCTGTCTTCCCTTCCTTTGTCCTCCTCTCACGCCCTCTTTCCTTCCGGGTACCTCTCGATGCCCTCTGGGCCCCGTCCCAAGCCTTCCTTTACCGGGAACTGATCGCTGGGTTGGCAGGACCACCTTCCTCACCCACCCGCCTCTCCTGCCCTTCCTGCTCCAGGCTCAGGTCCAAGGCAAGGCTGAGAGGGTGGGGGAGATGAATCTCTTGGGAGTCCCTGCTCCTGACGCTTGCCACTGCTTCTTCAACTCCACTCCCTTCTCCTTCAGACTTTCTTCAGCCTCCCCCACCCTTTCCCTGACACTCCCGAATGGCCCATCCTCGTGATCCTCCACCATGAAATGCCTCACATAGTTCCTACCGGGTTGTCTCTGAAGTGTACGCGAACCTTCCTTACTTCATCCAGTTCTCACTGAGCACCTAATACATACATCTGCTAGAGCAGAGATTTAGGACATGAACAAGAACAAGCTCTCTCTGGCTGCTTGTAAGACCATAGCTAGAATACCCTTTTCTAGCTTTTATAATGGTCCTGAATCCTTCCTGGAAGCACTGAGAATAAGGAGCAGACAGGAGCCCCCCCCGGGTCCTGGAGAGTAGACACCACAGATGCAACGGGCCCCTTCTCAGGGACTAGCACAGGCAGCTCCTTCCCACACCCCATTCCTTTAAAGACCCCCATTTTTCCCCGGAGGCAGATCCACATCCCCATAGCGCTGCAGCGGGAAGAAGGATATTGGCCCCCAAGCTGGTTCCTGAACACGCGTTCCTGTGGAAAGCTTGCCGTGAAGGGTGGTTTGGGGATATCCTAAGGATTACACTTCAAGTACATTATGGTTAAAACGTACTTTTTTAGACTGTCCTCTGGGAACATAACCACCCTTTATAATTTGCATTTCTGGGGAAAAGCTTCCAAATAGCAAATGAACAAATGAGTTCGTTTCGGATTTTATATCCACCAGACATTTTCTTCCCAGCCCTCAATCCCTCGAATCTGCCATTCTCTCAAGGCCTCGTATCTACAAGCTCACTCATCTTTTGAAGTCAGTCATGTCAAGGTGTTACTTTCATAAGTAATATGTATTTGAGCAGAGGATTCTGATAGACCTGTGCCTTAACTCTCAGAAAAGAAAAAAAAATTTTTTTCATTCCAGTATTTCTCTCCATAGCTCTAGTGGAGGGGATCTCACATAGATATTAAGGCAAGTCAGTAGTAGAAACATTTGTGAAGAGGGGATTTGGGGCATCTAAAATCTTATACTATGAGTCTCGTACCCAATTTGGATAAACACGGCATTAGTATTGTTTTCCAATTAAGCTTAATGTTATACTCCTCCAAGGTATTTGACATGTTATCTGTATCACAGGCAGGGGAAGGGTGGGGGGTGTTGGTCTACCCAATTAGATGCCTCTAATTCTGAAATGTAATTGAAGGTTGGGGAGTTTCTGAACTGAGAGTGCACACCTTTTCCTTTCTGTGGTTGCATGAGGACTTGGGAACTAAAGCGAAAGATAATAAATATCTTAAGTTTGAAATCTGATGGGAAGAAAAAAAAGTGTATGTCTTTAAAAAAAAGAGAGCAGGTAGAATAATGTCCCCAGGCCAGGAAAGTACCAGTCATTTTCAGATAAATTATACCCTCCTCCTCCTCCATGGGAAAAAAAAATCATACTCAGACTTAACTGTCCCTTTGGCACTTTTGTCAAATGAGTTTTAGTAGCAGGAGCTGCTAAAAATATAAGCCAATTTCTTTCTTCATTTAAATCAAGTGCTTAAAAAAAGTGTAGCGCCTAGAACTGGTGCAGGGCTCAGCATAGCAGCAGCTGGTCTGCCTGAGTCCCTGAATAGTCCTCAGTGACAGCCCAGCGCCCTCTCAGAACTAAGGGAAGTCAGCAGCGAGGCTGGAAATTGCCCCTAGAGAGAGGGGGCTGCATTTAGCACCTGAGACCCACGTTGAAAAGGTGTCCTTGTGTACATACTGACCAGGTCGGATGCAGGAGGTACTCTCAAGAATATTTTTGTGTTTGGGCATTCATTAGTCTGTCGTTCATTTGTTCGTTCTTTCGTTCCTTCCTTCCAAAAAAGCA
Organism: Enhydra lutris kenyoni; assembly: GCF_002288905.1. Lineage (NCBI taxonomy): Eukaryota > Metazoa > Chordata > Mammalia > Carnivora > Mustelidae > Enhydra > Enhydra lutris. The sequence continues at coordinate 13,993,580 of NW_019154115.1, read as the reverse complement.
AAAGCGGGGGCGGGCAGCTGGATGGCTCAGTTGGTTAAGTGTCTGGCTCTTGATTTCAGATCAGGTCATAGTCTCAGGGTCATGAGATGGAACCCTACATGGGGCTCTGTGCTCAGCAGGGAGTCTGCTTGAGATTCACTCTCTCCTTCTCCCTCTGCTCCTCCCTCCTGTGCTCTCTCTTGCACACACACTCTCTCTAAAATAAATAAATAAATCGTTTTTAAAAACGAAATTAAAAAAAAATTAAAAGACAAAACAAAACATTTGAAAGTCTCCAAGCACGTGCCAATAGCTATATAGAAACACACAGCCCTAAATCTGTGAATGAGACATAATGCCCACGCTTGGGTAGGGTGGGATTCGCCCCATCCCGTCCAATGTTCCCTTCCCACGGGACCTTTCTCTTTGTCATGTTTGGAAAGCAGTCTGACCAACTGACCCTGTAAGGTGAGAACCAGTAAAGGTTCATATTGCTTTCAGGGTTACCTGCCTTTTAATAAAAGACTCTTAAGAATTTCAAAGCTTTTGAAGTCCAAAAGAATCTATTTATAATGGTCAAATGTCAGGAACGGCGATGGGGGGAGGGGAAATGTGTTTTGGCGGGAGGCTCCTCATGTTATCCTCTGTGACAGCTCTTTGTTCTGCTCAAGAATCATGTAAGTTCTATCTAAATTACGTATATCAAAGGTCATCTTAGATTCAAATTTTATGGGTGAAAAGCTTTTGGAAATTAGCTGATCCAATTCCCATATTTTTATAGAAGAGGAAATTCTGGGACAGTCAAGCTCCTGCGTGCAGTGGGCCGCTCTTTGTCCCCACTACGCTTTGTCCCAGAGGGAGAGCAGCAGCACGCCACTTCGGGAATGGAGATGTAAGATGGGAAAATGGGCCTACTCAGAGCTGACTGTGTATTAGGCTAGGATTTCGCCGTAATGCCTCCAGTACTTAGCCTTGAGACGTATAAATGAGGCCACCTTGAATCAAACCCCCTGTGGAACTTCAGTGATTCAAACAAACCTCCTGAATGAGACTCTGAGATAGCTTTGCCATAGTTCAAATTCGGGTCTCTAATGAATAGTGAACATAGTTATTAATGTCACAGTGACTTCTACCGAACAGCTACATTTTACCGCTGCATCAAACCTGACTTTTCTATACAATCATTGCATGAATGCTGTCTATGTGTATGTATGGTGAAGATACAGAAGCACCTAACCATTTGCTAGGAGCACCGAGGGATTGTGGCAAGTATCCCACTATGCTTTCTTCCTGTTCTACTTGTTAACAGTGGCGCAGAAATTTGGAATGCTGCCAAATATCCCTGTTACTGTGGCACAGGAGGGAAGGCGACTGATTCCAATTAGGATTAACTCTGTAACCCCTTCTTCCTTATAACAATGCTCTAATCACGGAGGTATCAGCACTAAACAACTCCAGAAATTCTGGGCTACGCAGTCCTGCTTTCATCTGCTTGTACTCTCTTTATTTATGATGTTTTATAGTCCACCACTGAAGTCACCCTGGTGATCTTTTTCATAAGTATTGGATTATTCTGTCCTTTGCTAGCTGCTGTCCTGTCCCTTAGCAGGGTCACGGTTCGTTTTGGGCGGTCTTTTGGATAAACAAATAGATCTTAACAACGGATTCCATAGTTCTGAGATTGGGTTTGGTTTCTAAATAATGATTGTGCACTCTTTTGTAACATTTCTTATGTGTCGGGCACTGTTCTGAAACTTTATGTGAATTACCTTTATCTTCATGAAAACAATCATACTAGCAAAGATTCATTATTTAGCCCCATTTTACAAATGGAGAAACTGAAGCAAGGGGAGGCTATTTAAATTGTCCGAGGTCATACAACTCTTCAGTGGAAGAAGCTGAGATTTGAATCCAGCCAGTCTGGCTTACGATCTATGGTCACTAGCACACTAAGCTTTGGGACACAGATTTTACTATTAAATATTAACACCCATTTCTGGCACTTTAGGATTCTGTTTACAAGGGAAGATATCTATGAAAAGAGCTAGTGGGCCTCTGTCAGCAAAACTATATTTAAAGCTCACATTGCTTCTCTTCATGTGAACTCCCAAATCACATCCAAGGACAGAGTTTGTCTTGACTTCACAGATTAGGCCTGTTCCCCACACAAATCTAGGAAGAAATGTTGACTCTATGAACTTCCAAAAGACTGGTTGAGTCAAGAACATTTCTAAGTCCCAGACCTTTTCCTCTTCCACAAAGGCCCTCCTGATTATGCCAACATATCATGTGTTCTCTCTCTGGATCTCTTCCTTGGATCTCCCCTGAACCTAAATTAGGACAACTGGTCTGACCAGCACACATATCTGCACACATTCAACAGACCTGCATGTTGGAAATAACACTTCACTACTTACTGGCTTCTCTCATCCTTCTCATTATGCCACATCAGTAAGCTCTGTCTTCACAACTTAAGGCCATGAACCATGTCTTCAAATTCGTTATTTCTCACAAAGTGTTTATTAATATACGAGCCACCCCTAGCTACATTTAATAAATATTCAGGGATCTGACCTAAAGAAACAGCAGTATTTTAGGCAAAGCTAGGCTTTTAGCCAAAGCTATTACATGGATTTTTTTTTTTCTTGTCAGTAACTGTTTGTTTGTTTGTTGTCTTTTCCTTTACCTGGTAATTGTCTAAAAATACCTGCTTACCTGTTACATTGAGTTAAACACTCTTATTTCTAGGGAAGGTAAAGTGTGTATTACATACATTTAAGTTCTGTCTCTGTAAGTCTCTAGCAGTGAATTCTAAAAAATGCAATACATACCTAACCATCATTCATTCCTTCATTTGATCTATATTTATTGAGTCTACCACATGTGCCAGGTGCTCTGAGTAACACAACAGACCCGGTTAGCAGTTCTATTCATGAAGCCTACCCTAGTTGGGGGTTAAGGTAGGCAAAGGACACTATATGAATAAATGCATAATTTCAAATCTTGCTGAGTGTTAAGAGAAGTACCAATAGAGTGCTATAAGAAAAAAAGGAAAGAGGGTACCTAATGTAGAATTTGGATAACAAGTTCCCAGGTGATGCTGCTGGTTTGGGGAGCACACTCTGAGAACAACTGGCCTGGGTTATTATGGGTGGAGGACATTTTGCTTGCCTTATGGGTCAGTTCAGCATACCTTTAAATCACCTGGAGGCCTTAAAAAATACTAAATGCCCAGGAGAGTCTTTCATAGTTGGTCTGGGCTGGTGTCTGGGCATCAGCATTTTCAGGGGTACCTAATGCAAAAATGGGGGATAAAGAACACTGAGGCTCAGGCCCAGGTGTGGGGGGCTCTTGTTGGCTGAGCACTGGCTAGTGCATATATTCCAGAGTGGTTTGCAACACAAATGCTGACTCACTCACCTACCAGTCAGCCTAGTGGTGAGGAATTCTACTTTCTTCCAGTGCGGATCTCACAAATCCCCAGTTGCAACGTGATGCTGTAATTCTACCCACCTGTCATATGAAAGAACTGGATCTTAATGGGCTTGCTCGCCGTGAATTTGATCTCCAACATGGAGTGTTTCTAATAAACCCAAGCCATAGCCAGTTGGACTCTATTCCTCAACTGGGAAGCCTGGGGCAGGAGGGTGTTGGGGAAGGGGCTGGCTAGCGGGCCCATAGTGGTGTAGCCGGAATCAGGGGACCCAGGTTTACTCCCAACTGGGCTGTCATGAGGTAGAGATTTTGGCAAGGACTCTGATTCATTGCACTACAGCTCCGTCATTTACAAAATGAGGGCATTGAACTAAGAGATCACCATGCTTCTTTAAAATAATCCAATTTTAGTTGTAGAAATAAATGTGAAACTGAACAGTTTCCTCCTTTGTAAAATAAGAGTTGGACTCGTGACTTCTAAGACTGTTGTCATCCCCAGGTGCAATGATTCTACCAAAAATGACAACAGCTAACATTCAAAGAGTGTGTGTGTGTGTGTGTGTGTGTGTGTGTATTTACAAGCCTGATAAACGTGTATTATCTTATTGCATCCTTATAAAAAAAATGAGGTAAATTCTATTATCATTCCTATTTTATAGGTTAAGAAACTGAGGAACAAAGGGGCTGAGTGGCGACTCACAGAGATAGCAGGTGACACTTACGTATTGTGACCCAGCCATCTCTTTCAAGCACCACGCTGTTTTACCTCAGACGCTTTGTTTCACTGCTCTAACCCCCAGTTTCTCTAGCAATTAAATTAGGGTTTGGACTAAACTTGTCTCTAGGTCCCTTTCAACTCCCAAATGCAGTGCTTCTGTGGATATTTCCAATTCTTCATTTGTTCATGTTGCCTTCATTTATTCAGCAAACTTTGAATGAGCTCTTAACTGGGGGCTCAGGAGTCAGATGGGCTCAGCTTCCGATCCTAAACTGATGGGGTATTAGCTATATGACGTGTGTCCAGTTACCGACACACTGCAGCCTCACAAATCTCATTTATTTACACAAGATCAGTAACAGGGTCGATTGTGTGGGGATGTTGCGGGGTTAAGTGGTACATTGCCTGAAAACACCTCGCCGAGTGCCTGGCCAACAGTAAGCACTCAGTCGGGGCTATGTTACTACACTAGTTGCTAGAGGCGCAAGGATCAGTGAGACATAGTCCTTGGCCTCGTAGAGCCTACAGCCTCGGCAGGGCAGCAAGGTGGATAGGAATACTTAGAATAGGATGTGAACCAGAGAAGTGTATCCCAAACCTTTGGGGAATGCAAAGGCAGGAGTGATTATTTCAGGAACGGGGGGCTCTTTTAACATGAGCCCCGTTTTCTAGAGGCCTGAAGGCTTCGAGAACCACGAGCGCTAGGACATGGGCAGCTCATGGCGTGAGCCCAGCATGGAACACAGAGGCCAAGAGCCTCTGATCCAAACACCTAAGGAGGCGGAGAGCACCATGCTGAGCAGAGGAGCAAAGCAAGAGTCAACCGGAAAGGGATGGGCAGGCAGCATGGAGCAGGGCGAGGGAAAGGGGCCAGGCAGGGGGGAGCTGGCTGGAAGTGGAGCACACGCCACCAGCAGTGATCAGAGAGCCCGAAAGCATTCAAGGCGTCTTATGTGGAAGATAAATCCCTTCCACAGCCAACTGGCCCTGCTTCTTTAGGGCTGGTGTGAAGAGCCAGTCTTGGCCAAGGCCCTTGGCCCAGCAGGGGGGCTCGGTAATTACCTGGCAGAGGTGAGGTGGACTCTGGCAGTGTGGTAGCTGCAGTTCCTGGGGAGGCTCCCTTCCAGAGAGTCTGGGATCATAGAGTAGTCGAGAAAGGATGGGCTGGGGTGAGTGTAAGGATTGCCTTCCGTATCCAGCCCCTTCCAGGGCACAACGTGGTAATCTGCATTTTAACACGCTTCCCTGGTAGTTCTCGCCTCTGTTGTCTGGGACTGACTGTGCCTTGAGAGATACATGGTAGAGGGGAGGCAGGCCAGGCCGACCGACACATATGTTGGGACCTCTGGGTTTGCAGTTTTCACAACTTAGGGGAAACCTGTGTTGTTTTCCTCCACATTTCCTGTAAGAACCAGGCACCTGCCCCGTGCCACCCCACTCTGTCTTCATTCTCAGTGTGAAAGCTACAGGCCAAAAGGATAACACTGAGCTTACAAATAATTTTTAGAAGTTTCACGGGAAAGAGAATGCACCTTTTTGACCTCAAATTTTAAAGCCCCCTGACACAGTGCAGGCCAGGATCTCACCGGCCCTTCGCCACGTGTGAACTGTTTGATCAAGGGTTCGCTTTCTGCAAGACCTCCAGCACGCCGAGAGCCAGGCCTCTGTGGCTTCCCTCCTTTTCTCACCCCTTGAAAGCGAGCTCCCGATATTGTCTATTCTTTTAAAACTTGAGGGAACTGCCATAGAGCTTTGATCAGCAATGTTTACCCATCTCTGGGAAGAAGAAAAAAAAAGCCTACTTTCAAAACACATGCTAGGACCTGTGCTAAGCAAGGAGAAGCCCTATAAATTCCCTGAGCCACCCTCCGGTTGCTGGGAGGCGGTGAGGAGTGTCTTCTCCTGCCGGCATCACTTGCCAGCTTGTCCCAAACTACTGACTTCCCAGTCGCAAGGTAGCAGGCTGGCTTCAGACTAGTGTGATCCAGGGGAGGACCTGGCTGTGTGAAATGCATATACACGCGCGCGCACGCACGCACACACACAAACACACACACACACACACAATTTTAATTCATGTTGTCAGGGAGGAGAGGCTGTGCGACAGACTTCCTTTCAGGTTGCCCTGAGCATTCACAGGGGTGGCGTCACTGGTCCCAGTAATAGACCTGGTCCCTCTCGAGTCCCTCCTCCTTGGAGCTTCCCGGCTGCCTCATCTGGGTTGCTGGGTCCTCACTCTGAGATAGGCCATGAGCTCCACCCACAAAAAGGCAACCTTTTCATGTGTGTCTGGGTGTGACCTCAGCCCCAGAATGCCATGCCCAGAGTTCTGGCAAGTTCCTTATGAGAATTCCAGTGTCCAGCCAGCCAGAGGTCCAAGGGAGGAAGGAGGGAGCCAGCAGTGCCTGCCTTTAGCTCCACAGACGGGCCCCTCTCTGAAGGGCGCCTGCAGCAGCCTAGTCCCTGTGGAAATTTCTCTAGGGAAATCTCACAAGCCTGTAAGAAACTTGACCTCATTTGCATTTTCTGATTGAATCACAGATAGGTTTTGGTTCTTTCCCTTCCCTCTACAAAGAAAGGCCCAGGAATGAAGTAAGGCTGTTCCCTAGTATTTTCAGGAGCAATACGTTATTATTGATTATAAACTAGGTTCTCTTACCCATGGTATTTCTGGGCCTTGACTAATTCCATAGTGGATGTGTGTGTGTATCATGCTGTTTAAAAATCTTTCTTCCCTTCTTGTACATCATTGTTTAATGCAAAGTTCAACAGCGTCAGAGCACACTCCTGAAGGATTTATTAGTTAACCGAATCTCCGTCCTCATTATGGGAGTGATGGAATTTCTTTCAAGGACTGCAGTTCCAGTAATAGCATAAATCAAAGACAAGCCAGTTGCTTGCTCTGCACAGGACTCTTGTTTTTAATCTCATTCCCCAAAGGGAGGGGAAATTTAGATGTAGAAAACCAGAGAGTGAGACCAAGTTATTTAGATGTCAGCACGCATCTGGACCGCCAGAATCTACTAATGGCTGTTACAGAGCCTTCGCGAGAGGCCCACGATGGGGCAGAGCTGCTGCTTCCGTGTGGCTGTTGGGCTTCATTGTCCTGGTTTTGCATTAAGTCCACAAGTGCGGTTCTGCCTGCCAGGCCCAAACTGTCCGGGGAAATATTGCCGGGACGAGAAATTAACAACAGCTTGCTGGCAGGCTTATGTGCACAGAAGGACCTCGAGACATGTATGTGATACCAGGAAAGATAAACCGAGCACCAAGAAAAAATCAATTCATCTTCCTTCTGATGAAAGAAAATAGGAATCTTTGTTTTTTTCCTGCAAAAGTAAGAAACCACTCTTCTGAATATAGCAGTTGACACGCCCAACTGTGCTAAGTTTCTTCTTAGTTATTAGCTACCCCCTTTCTCTTCTGCATCCTGTAGAGAATGGCCCTTTGAGGACCCCAGAGTCCCAAAGGAAGAACACCCCATCAGTGGAGTGCATGTCCTGCTCTTCCAAATGGGCCAGGTGGGATTCAGATGTATTTGGGTTGCCTGTTGGACTTGGCAGTTTATTCGCTGTGTGACCTTGAGGAAGACACTCTACCTCTCTGAGCTTCCCTTCCTCCCTGTGTCCCATAGGGTGAGTATGATCAATAAGCAAGATAATGTGTATAAAGATTCCCAACATTTCCTCCTGCCCTCCCCACTGCTCTCATGTGGAAAGTTCCTGGAAAAGAAAATTTAAGGATGATTTTAATCTAATCTTAACGTATTAGAGTCCTTGCACCTGTTCCCTCCTTTTATTTCAGGCTCCCAAATATTCCTCTTCCTTCTCACTTTGCCTTGTTCCAGGTGCTGTTTCAAGGACTCTCCTGAAGATTTAAACGCATCTGCACTATTTCTTTCCTTTCGGGAATCTACTCCTTTCTTTCCTTCTCTCCTTATTTAATCTGTTTAACTTGCCTGTGATTGGTATAGGGAGGGATAAGAAAGGATTAATGTTAGGGTGGGGCATAGAATATAAGAGAATGGAATATAAGAAAGGTGAGAAACTGTATTCTTTCATGCATGCAACAAATATTGGTTAAGCACCTGCTGTATGCAGGCTCAGTGCACAGGACTGGCGTACCTCGTGCTCCCACGGCCTTTCGTGGGCAAACCTGGAAAGGCAAGAGACAAGTACGATGCTGTCTGCCAGGTGCTTTAGCCCAAGCAACAAAGGATTTTGTGGCACTGAAGGAGGGCTCCAGAAGGAGGGAGAACCTCCCTGAGAGCTGAAGGCAAAGACAAGAAGGAAAGCATAGGCAAAGGCCATGAATAGCATGCATAGAGACCCAGAAGAGAGAGAGAGAATGAGAGAGAACCTCGTGCGTTTGAAGAAATAAAAGATCAGGAAGGAGGAAAAAAAAAAAAATCAAGAGGGAGGAACAGGGAGTGCAAGGGAGCGTTTGTAAAGATGCGGTAGAGGGGTGGTCCGGTGCCTCGGGGAGGAGTTCGGACACGAAGTGCCAGAGGAAACCAGTGGAAAGAACAGGGGACAACAGCAATCAGGCTTGTGATAGAGGCACCTTGCTCTGACAGCAGCCGGGGGAGCTGGGCCTCCTTATCTTGGCTCTGTGCCTATCATTCCACGGGGGTAGTTTGGACCCTTAGAATTGCCAAGTCCTCGGCTTTGAAAACAAGCCACCCGCCTTGCTGAAGCTAAGTGCTTTCAGTGGTCCAGTGAACTGAGATCAAAAGAGCTCCCCCTCGGCCAGGCGCTGTTTTAAGGACTCTGCGGAGGATTTAAACCGACTGGTTTTGAAATGTAAGACAAACCATAATCACCGGGCAACGCTCCCTTGTTTTGCCAGGGAGAGACATTTATAGGTATTAAACTAGATCCAGAAGGCCTCTAATACAGTTCCTTAAATGTAATAATAACACAGAATTATTAGGGGAAACTATTATTATTATTCCAAGTAATAACATAATTTTGTGCCCATGGAGGACATCCAAAGTGCTGAGAGAAATGAGCATTGGTTAATTAAGCCTCGCCACTCCTCCCTGAGTTAGGCGAAGTATCATTAGACTCATTTATAGAGAAGTAAACTGAAATGCTGTTGGGTTAGTTGACTTCCTTAAGGTCAAACCGTGGGAAGAGAAACTGGGGATTTTTACGTTTTCTCAGCCCCCTTTGCTTCATGCATCCGCTTGTGAACGTAGATTCAGATTTTCCCAGAGCCTAAGCGAAGAATTCACCTCCAGGGTGGGGACAGGAGAGGAGGAGAAGCGCCAAGCTCCCGTCCTGGTAATGGGCCCCTCTGATCCTCCACATTCTCACGGGGCCTGGATGCATCCCAGGAAGCTGATTCACCGCCGTGCTGAAGGCACCCCTTTGGAGGAGAATCAGAGCACTGGTCACATGTGGCAAACAAAGCCACATTGCATGGGAAGAAGGAGTGAGGAACAGAGGTCCTAGTTGTCGGGGGTTTCATGTTCGGGCAGCAGGAGTACAAACCCCAGAAATTCTTCAGCATCTGCTGGTACAGCTGCTTTCTTCTCTTCCCACCCACTTTCTTCAGCTCTGGGCTCCTGCCTCCAAATCTCCAGGATCTGAGTTTAGGAAAGACACCTCTGGGATCATACTGGGCATCTCAGCAAGCTATGTCCTCTCTTCCAGATCATTTATATCTTCACCCCATGGACCTTTAACTCATGCTGGGAACCACATGGGACCCTGGAGATAGAAAGCAGAAAAGGGTTTGATTCCTACCCTCAGGAAATCAATGATTTATTTGGAGTAGAAAAAGATGCCATACACACAGCCCCCCTAAAAAAAAAAAATCAGCAAATTTCACAGATATGTGATCTGTGCTCCAGGATGGAAAAGACCTGCAGGATATCTTGGAGAAGGCAGACTGACTAATTCTCCCTGGGGAGTTTGAAGAAGACTTTGGGGGAAGGAGTGGCATGGCAGCCACAATAAAAAGATGAGATGATTGGGCTGAAAATCGAGAGAAAGGCATCTGTGCAAAAGGAACAGCCCAGGCAAGGGCATGGACGTGATGCTGTACGAAGTTTAGGGGCCGTTTGAAAACGTGCATCCTCCTTGTGTAAACTTTTCCCCATGGACTGAAAGAGCTAAATTAGTCCCTAATTATCTATTCCCTCCTAATTTTTATAGATTGTTTTATAAAATGTAATAGGCCTCCTTATCCAGGTAGATTATAAATCACTTAAGTTTAGGGACCTTGTTTTACCCCATTACACAAAACTGAGCAGTACTGAGTATCTAGCATCTAACTAAGACATACAAAGGAAAAGTCAAAGTTAGACACAGTTTGGAAGACCCAGGCTGAAAGGTCACTGGAAGCACCAGCTCAGAATGACCTCGAATGTGATACTTCCATTGTTTGAGACTTGATTTTCTCATTTATAAAATTATAGTTACTGTTACTTCACACATTATTTCTATGATAAAATAAAACAATAGAGATAAAACTACTTTTCAACTATAATATGTTATAGAAAACATTATCATTGTTAAGTCTAATCTAATAAATAATTATAACAAAGATATAATATAATAAAGATATAATAGAGGCACCTGGATGGCACAGTCAGTTAAGTGTCCAACTCTTTGTTTTGGCTCAGGTTGTGCTCTCAGGGTCATGGGATCAAGCCCCATGCTGGGGTCCCCACTCAGCATGGAGTCTACATGAGATTCTCTCTCCCTTTCACTCTGCCCCTCCTGCTTGTGCACTCTCTCCATATGTATATACATATTAAATAAACAAGTAAATACATCTTTAAAAAAATATAATATCCTAGAGTAATGTATTTTCTTTCTATCTCCTTAGCTGTCACTAATTAGAATCTCTAAGTTCAGTTCTGCCCATAAGGCAGAACCAATGGGAAGATAGGCAAAGGATGCAAATGCTCTTTTTTTTTTTTTTTTAAGATTTTATTTATTTATTTAAGAGAGCTAGAGGAAGAGCACAAGTAGACAAAATGGCAGAGGGGGAGGGAGAAGCAGACTCTTCACCGAGCAGGGATTCAGACATGGGGCTTGGAATCCCAGGACCTTGGAATCATGACCTGAGACAAAGGCAGACGTTTAACCGACTGAGCCACAGAGTCCAAAGTATATTTGCCTATTTTACTATGTTGGAGATGGAATGAAGGCGTTTAGACAAAATGGTTAGAGATAGCAGATTAAACCCACATAGTTAGTTGTTCTCCCTTCAAAATCCACTACAGCAAAAGAGACAACACAGAGGCTACATATTACATCAGCAATAATATTTGGAAACTAGAAAGCCAGTGGAGTAGAAGTGACAGGCTTATCAGCTAAGAAAACTGAATCCCAAGCCAGTAGTGAAGAAAACCCAGAACATCGCAGAACCTATCAAGAATTGATGGCACCATGGGGCACCCGGGTGGCATAGTCAGCTGAGTGAATGACTCTTGGTTTGGGCTCAGGTCATGATTTTGGGGTCCCGGGATCAAGCCCCATGTCTGGCTCTGAGCTCAGCATGGAACCTACTTGAGATTCTCTCTTCCTCTGTCCCCACCATGAAAGAATTGATGGTACTAGTTACCTCTGAAAGTGAAGTACAAGGTGGACTAACAATAATACCGAATAAAAGTCTGTTTAAGTAGCAGTTTGTTCCCAAGTTCCCTCTGGGAAACTGTTCTACCTCTTCCCTGACTGGAATTATTCTTTGGATACTGTAAACCGATGGTCCCTCTGCTTGGTACACCATGTGCAAACAGTGGGGTTAAGAATACATTCATATATTTAATTGAAGACTCCCTGCTTTCTTCCTCCAACTTGGCTCCAACACAGTGGCAGCCAGATGTATACCTCTTCGCAGGAATCTGAATCTTCACTGCAATATCTGACCAGACTAAGAGGAATAAAATACTAAAAAACTCATGTTGGAGTTCCCCAAGGAAGTTGCCCAATCAGTTAATCTAATAGTGAATGAACTCTTCTCATGCACTCTAAAATCATACTCAGCCTTTCCATAGCCCATTCTTAAAAATAAGCAGATAACCAAGAATTATCAGGCATCTGAGGAAAGTATCTAATATGAGAAACAGAGATTTTTTTTTTTAAGTAGCAAGTTAGAGGAAACTAACTATGAAGGGAGGAAAAAAAATTGGCAGAGAGGGAAATACCCCTGTCTTTAACAAACACAGAAATACAAATGGAGATGTGACCTCCATGACAGAATGAGATGTTCTTTAAAAAAAAAAAAAAAAAAAAAAAAGGAACATGAAAAAATAAGAATGAGCTACAGCAAATAAAAATCAAAGCATAGAATGAAAAATAAGGGAAAGAAGACTACGGAGAGTGGAAAGGATAAAATAGTTCAAGAGATGATTCAGGAAAATTGGAAAGTGAAAGACACAAGTCTCCCATTGAATCTATCAAATGTCCAGTATAGTGGATGAAATTAGATCCATACTAAGGCAGGATGGTTATGAAATTGCAGAACACCAAAGACAAGAAGATCCTTGATGTCCAAAGAGAAACAACAGGTTTCATATTAAAGACCAAGAATTGGGTGGATATTAAGCTTCGGAACAGCAAAAATAGAAACTAAAAGGTGATGGAAAAAGGTTTTCATAAGTCTAAGAGAAAATGACTTCCCATGTAGAATTCTATATCTAACCAAACCATCAATTACATGTGACTTTACAATAAAGACAGTTGCAAATATGTGCAGTCTCCAAAATATTACCTCACATACATCCTTTCTCAAGAGACTACTGAAGGAAGCTCCATCAAGATGGGAACATAAACCAAGAAAGATGCAAGCTCCAAGAACAAGGAGGCCAACAAAATAGACAGTGAAGAGAATCTCCAGGATCATGAGAAAGAGAAACCACAAGGCAACAGCTCTGCACCCGTCCATATTGGAGCTGGTCAGAAGGCTCCTGAGGAGCTGGCTTCAAGAAGGTGAAATTGGCAGAACACCTGATGTGTTTCAATATATTGAAACTTACACAACTAGGAGAAAGTTTGAGGTTGAATAAGTGATCAGTAGCTAGAAAATTAAGCAAGCAAGAACAGCTCGTTATTAACTCCTGGAGAAACACACTATTGTACAAAACAAGAAACATTCTGGTTGGCTACGACACGACCTAGCAGTGAGTCGCTTTTTTGTTGTCATTAAAACAGAGTATCGATCCAACCAAATTGTGAGAGAAGTACATTGGCAGGATGAGGGACAGGAAATGTGCATGTGTGGTGGGGGTGGGAGATCTTGAAAGAAAGCAGAAACCTCATCTTCCGTAGTGGAAGGTCAATAGATAAAGCCCAGAACTGAAAAGTCAAGAAGTAGTTACATAAACATGTTATTTAGAGATATGGCAGTAAAGATCGAAAGCATCAGCTAAAGGAGTTGAAAGTGGTTGCTCTGAGGGCATGGGAAATAGAGGGAGGGGACTGTTGGTTTTTTGACAAAACTTTCTAGAGTTACTTTTCTCTTTAACTAAGATGCAGGTATAATTTTTAGACATGAATTTTTAAAAAAGAATTAGAATTAACTGTGCCCATTTCCACCAACTGTTGTGTTTCAGGCTGCTATGGCCAATGACCATCAAATTTACCAATCCAAATCTGATGTCAACTTGACCATTCCAAGGAGGTATAGAATTAGTTACAGAATTTAGAGCGGAATGACATTGTTTTATAGACAACAACAGAGAAGGCAAGTAACTTGCCCAAGGCCCTCAACTCAGTTACAGCAGAATCTGAGCTAGAAACCAGAGCCCCTCCCACCTGGTCCAATTGTCTTTCCTGGACATCCTCAAGACTCTGCTTTCCTCCTTTTCCCGTGTAAGAATGTGCTCCGTATAGTGCATGGGACATGTGGTGGTAGCAGAGGGAGTCAGCCATGACTCCAGTCCTGGCTCTGTTCCTGACTTGCATGCCGCTCCTTAACCTCACCAAGCAGGTTGGTTGGTTTTTCCATCTGTGAAATGAGCATAATAATGCCCACGTTGCCTACGCAATAGCATTGTCATGGGGATCAAAGAAGAGTATAGAGATGAAACCACTTTTTGAAACTGTAAAGCCTTTACAGATACCAGGAGGTGCTATTATTTTCATTAGTACAACAACTGCCTGGGAAAGACAGCAGTAAAGACAATCTAAAAGTTCCCGTTAGTAATGCTGATGAGAGTTCTTGGGTAGTTAAGATAATGATATCTCAGAAGGCATGGCAAGGGATATTTGATCTCTTCTCTTGTGGTCGGGCCCTGAATTTGTCTGGTGTTGTCTACGATGGGTGGGTGTATAGACTCCTTCAGACAGACACTAGCTTCTAGTCAAATTGGGTGCTTTTTGGTCAGGGACACAGATCAGCCATCCGCTAGACTATGGACTGTCTTCAGTCCCCATAGTTGTTGACTTTGTTTTCTAACTCCTTTGCAATTTTTCCCTCTTGGGTTCTTACCAGGAAATCAAAAGCAGAAGAGTTAGACTCCTTCTGACAGTTTTGACTTTCCTACTGAAAGGAAAAATTTCAGAGCAGCACGTCACTGCCTAAAGTGCTTATTAGAGATGCTGTGGAATTGGCTGGAGCACTCCAAAAGGAGGCTTTACAAACAATTCCCAGGCAGCGAATCCTGCCTGGTCCACCCTCCACATTCCTGGGGGAGGGGCAGCCTTGGACAAAAGAGGACTCTGTGTCCAAAGGATAGGACTCCTGGACACCTAAAATACAAACTTCTGCCCCTTGCGTGTTGACATTTTGGTGTTGAACAATGAGTAGAAGAAATGATACCATGTTAGAGACAGTGGCACTCTTATTTGGCAGAATTTGAAACTGATACCAAGTTATGTATTTGCCTCAAGTCCATCATCTGGTCAGGGGCAAAACAAGGACCAGAATCTAGGCTTCTCTCACATCCTTCTTAATGGTGTAGCAAACCGTTTGCTAGGGAGGGAGAGGGGCACGGCGGGTGCTAGGACATTCACTAATGTACAGGGAAGGCAGACCTACTATATAATCCTGTATTAATAATACAATAATATAAATTGGCTAACACAAATTGAGTGTTATGTACTATGTGTTTTACATAAATACTTAAGAGTCTTACATCAACAGCCCTATGAGTTGGGTCCTGTTACTACTATTCCGTCCTACAAATAAGAGAGGGTCAGTAACTTTTCCAAGGTTGCATGCCAGTAAGCGGAAGTCCTGGGCTCAAACCCAGTTCTTTCAGACTCCTAGTCCCTCCCTCTAGTTGCACTGTCTCCCCACATTTCCTAAGTCGACACAGGGGTGACTGTGTTTTGTTTGTGGCAACAGCCCTCCCTTGCATTCTCTCTCTCTCTCTTTCTTCCCCCCTCCTTCCCTTTTCTGTGACTGAGCTCCCCAGCCTCCGTGGATTGTTGTTTGTGGTTTAAATGACACCGTTTTATTTGGGCTGTTGTCAGAGTGATTGGTATGGTGAAGTCACCCCTGGCAGGTGTTCCCGTGCCTGTCAGAGGAGAGTAGCGTCATGGTCATGGTGAGAGGGGACTGGACGGCTGCATATGGGGGGAGGGGGGAGCAGAGAGGACCTTGGGACAACTTGGGCTGCATACTGGGGAAGTGACTGGTGGAAGCAGTGATTCATCCCCCTGGATATGCTCAAGACTGGATCCATGGGATTCTTACAATTTTCACACCCCGGACAAAACTTGACACATTGAAAAACTGTGGCGGGGAAGTCATTTTCCTTCGATTTATTTGGGTGATGAGGAAATCATTTTTGAAACTGCGCCTATAAAGAGGCCATTAAAAAAGAACAATGAACAAATTGGGATTTTAGGTTTCTTCTGTTGAAAGGGAGAGACTGTTTTAATTTAAGAGCTGTGATCACAGGCTTATAAAGAGGACTAAACGGAGCCAGAATCTTTGAATCTGCAATTCAAATATCTAAACCCTGGCCAAAATGCAAGGAGACTAGTTTTTGTGTGGCTCCTGAAATCAGTTGTTTAATCTCATACATATGTAATTTCATAGTCACACCTCTCTTATTTGTGGAAATTCAAAAATATTTGTAATCCCCCTTAGCTACAGGTGATCTTAATCACCAGTGGAACTTAAGCAATCAAACTTACTAAATCACATTTTAAAGGACGCTGATTCCTGAACTTGCTCACTTCTGCCCTATGGAAATAGCACTCATATGGGAGTCAGATGACTCTGGGTTCGGGTTCAGGTTCTGCCCTTCCCTGTGTGGTGATCTCGTGCAAAGTAGCTCTCTGTGCCTAAGTTTTCTCATCTGTCAAATAGGGAGGATTAATGTGGCCTTCCCTAGGTGATTTGGAGGATTAAGTGAAACCATTTTATTCAAAAGTTACGGTATAATACCTAACACAGAGAAAGCGCGTCTTGAATATTTGTTAATATGAATGCCAGTACTGGATAGAATTTTGTCTATTTCTGAGATATACGGAGGGAAAAAGTGAAACAGAAAGAGAAGGAGAACAGAAAAAAAATAGAGACAGCAAAAAAGAAACCCAAATACAGGTTTCTCCACCCAAATGTATCAAGACCAATTCTCCATATCATGGGTCAGAAACTTCTAGTCATCACTTCCACTCCCATCTATTTTGGAGTAGCTGGAAAATGTAGTTACATCATGGGGGTTGTCAGTAGTAATAGACAACTATCTACCTCCTCTCAAATTAGAGTCATGGAATGTCAGAGAAGGAAGACAATCTCTCAGAACTTTTAGTTTACTGCTAAGGAAACTGAGGCCCAGAAAGATGATATGACTTGACCAAGGGGACACACAGTTGCCCGGGAAACTAGGACTCGCTACTCCCAACAGCCAGCCTGGTATCCTTTCCACTCTGAGATTCTCCTTTATGGGTTTCATATCCCTTTCTCCCACTCCTTCTCATGTTCTCGTCTTCTCTTAGAGCAGCAAACACTGCCACACGGGTTGCATGCCTGTTCCTCCTCTTGGGGCTGGAATTGTCCACCGTTTCAGAACAGGTTCCTTCTGTAGATGGTGAACATAAAGAGACTGGGCAAGTGAACTACAGAGTTCTGTTAGGCCTCAACTTTTTTTCCACTGGCTTCTTCCTCCAGCCCGAGAATGAAGAACTGCTTCGGTTCCTCCTGGCCCTGGGCTGTGCACAGCAGTCCTAAGGGGCTGCCGCTTGGGATATGCAGATGGGAGGGAAGATTTCAGCCAACCGGAATTCTAATTTGAGGCATAAATTAATGCACACCTGAACAGGTGACATTATCCAAATGATAAATTGCTATAGGCACAGGCCATTGTGTTCATAAGGGTGATTTATGGCCCAGGTTTGGAAATGAACAGAGAAAGGAATATTTAAATGTAGCCATTTAAAAGCCAAGCTGTTGGGTTTAGGGTTGTCTTTAAAAAATTGAGATGTCTTTCCTCTGTCAGAGTTGTCCATATTAATCAAACTAGAGTGAAATAGCTTCGTAAATTTTTTAAAAAAAAAACAGGAAAAATTGTTTCAAATAGGGCATGTAAGGCTCTTTGTTCGTTTTTATCCGCCCCCCCCAAGAACACATTGCCCAAAATGAAACCCGCAGGAATCTGTACACATTTTTGTTATGTAGGCCTTCCCTCATCCTCTTGTCTTTTGAGGCTAAGCAGAAAATGAAAACTTTAATTGATTTCCTGCCTTATTGAATCTGGGCAAAGATTTTTATCCCTGTAGACACAGAAACATTTGAAAAAAAAACAAGGATGGTTTGTCAACAACAGGTAAATATCATTTCAAAAGTAGAGTGGAAGAAATCGGCCAGGCTCATCAGCATACACACACACACACACACACACACACACACACACACACACACACAGCCTTTACAGGAAGGCTTTTTCCTTCTGAACATGGAAGCCAGGTACTTGAGCTGTTTGTCACTTGCTAAAACACTAAAGGAGAACAAGAGAGATGGACCTCATGAAATATTTAGAATTCCCACCCAGCGGAGTCACAAAGATATGAAATTAGCCCCTTTGTGGGGCCGAGAGCCCTCTGTAAAGCTACCAATAATGATGGCTACTTAAGGCTACCATTTGATCCCTACCATGTACCGATCTCCCCACCACCATCACCACCAGCAGCACCACGTGACCCTCACGGCAGTCTTTGAGTTGGGAGTTGTTACTCATGTTTTCAGATGAGGAAACTGTAGCCAGAGGGATCATAGTTAAGAAACGATGGAGGGACTTAGCCCCGGGAGTGCTGTCAGGTCTGTCTGACCGCAGTTCACACGCTCTTCCAAGTGGTCTCTACTTACAGACTTAGTGGTGGTGCCCCTTCTTCTGGGACTCCCACCCCATCTCAGTCCTGCCGGGCATCCTGAGAGAGCTCTGGGTTTCACTGCAAGACCATCCATCCCCCAGCAGCTACACCGTGGTACCTCTCTTCACCTTCGTTTTCCACACCTGTAACATCAGTGGTTTGTCCCCTACCTAGCTGGCGTGGTTGCCGCATCAAATAAAATGAGAGAAAATATAGAGGAAAACAGCTTCTTACATGGAGATACGCTGCCACCACCGTCCTCATCTTCTTATCCTGTAAGACACTTCTATCCCCCCACACCCGCATGCTTCTGTTTTATTAGGAAACCCTAAAAAGCCCATGAACGACTATGAGAGTCATCTGAAATGATGAGTTTTCTTTGCGAGGGTCTGCTCACAAATTCCACGCTGTGGCAAGCCGCCTTTCCCGGGCTTTTGGGCGGCAGCATCAGGGGCATTTGAGGCCAGAGAGCTTCATGTCTTTATAACATTATGCATTAAAGTCATCTGTAAAATGAAGAGACATTCCAAATAGCCCTTATGTTTTTCATTTTTTCATTTTGGCACGGGGACACAGAGCAATTTTCCAGAATGTTTTAAATAGGAAAAAAACGGTCATTCTCAAGACAGCCGTTCTGTATTCCTGAGCCTCTGGGTCATATTCACATTCTGAAATATCTGAGCCACTAAAGTCTGTGTTCCTTTAAATGGGCTGTTTCTTTTATTAAAACAAATGAAGGCAGCCTTCCTCCCTTATATAATATTCTTACCTCTGAGCCCTGGGGGCAGGGAGGGTGCAGAACCCTGGAATAAAGCGGTTGGAACACACTGAGAGAAGGGAGGAGGAGGAAGGGGAGACCACAATTAGAAGAATGCTTTCTGTAGTTCCTAACTGCTCCTTTCCACCCAAGGCCTCCAGGTGTTCACGAATTTTGTCTAGCAGCTATGTGATTAAATGCTTTTACAGGGACTGTGCAGGCCAGGGCTATTCCTAAGGTTGGCAGTAGGGTGCACCCTTTTTTGTGGTCGGCCCTCGATAATACCTCTTTACATTTTATGTATTGTGTTCACAGTTGAAAAGCTCCTTCACTTCTAGTTTTCGCCGGTTCACTCACTAAACGTGCCATCATCAACGGGTACATGCCAGTCACCGCCCCTGCCCTCGCGGAGGTCACAGAGCGACAGAGGTTGGGGGCGCCCAATCTGTAAGCAGCTATATACATGTAGCATGATACGTGCTGGAATTGAGACAGGAGAGATGGGCTGAGGGACCTGTATGCCAACAAGCAGGCCTTCTTCTTCTGGGGGCAGGGGGGCTTTGTTGAAGCAGCAGAGGGAACAGAAGCATGGGAACTGGGTTCCAGAGGATGACTAGGAGATCAGCTTGGGGAGAACATGGGATGCTGTGGGGTGGGGGTAGGGGCAGGTAGGCAGTCATCCTGTAGGTCGGGCAGAGGAAATGTTATTTACTAGTCAGTAACAAGGCAACCTGCACTCAGAGAAAGTCACTCCCTCCTTGAGGTCACAGAGAGGAGGCTGCCATACGTGACGGCTGCACTGAGCCTGGCGGGCTCCCTCTCACAGCCCTGTCCCAAGCATTTAGTACTGTTCTCTGCTTAAGATCAAAAGAAATGAGGAACGATGTGAAATCTTCACCTCTTCCTTGTGGGTTTATAAGGTTGATACTTTCCACCAGAGCTGAGTCAGAGACGCTATTACCAAAGAGAAATTTTGTTTTAAATTAGTCTTCCTGGCATTTCTTTCTCTGCTTCATAACTAAATCATAAGGCTTGTCATCTTGTTGTTGAGAAGAATTTACAGAGGGTTTGCTATGAGTAGAGCCATGGAGGTGTTGAAAATGGCTCAAATGAATGGGACAGCTTATCATTCTTTGTTTATATATCAAATATTTATGGAACACCTATTGTCAGTCGTGAACTGCTGAATGTTGAACAATGGGCTCTCTAGAAAAAAAATAAAGCCCTGATTTGTAGTGTTTGCCAATTTCTGTGGTGTAAATGCTCCCGTCACAGTCAGTTTCAGGCAACCCATCTAATGTCTCTGCAGGCAAGGTGGAGGAGAGACACAGAATTGGCACAGACACTGGGCTGGGCGCCGAGGTTGACTTGCGATGCCTGCCCTTTGTTAGAAATCAGGACCCCCTTTGTCGGGCAGATGAAATCCTAGCTTTATTTCTGTTACTGTTTTCACGAAAAAGCCAGAGATACAGGTACTGAGAGACAGAGACAGAGAGCTAGAGAGAGAACGAGAAAAGGCTGAGACATTCCAGTACACACATCTTGATAAGAGCTAAAATGCCTCAACCATCTGTCTCTTCCTGTGCCCCTCCCGCCTTATCTCCCTCTCTGCTAAGGCAGGCTCCAGCCACAGGTGTTTAAAAGAACATCAGATTGCAGAGGAAAATGAGAAAAGGAAAAAGAAACAAGGCTACTTCTCAATATGTTTTCCCATGAAAGCATAATGATTAACTTAGTGTTTTGATGGGGGGATCTTGTTGGCTTAAGACCTTGTTTTCCTTTGTGACTCAGCACTCCCCTCCCCAGTATTTTTGGATCAGTGCAGAATATAAAAAAATAACTGTGAATCACTCAGAAGGGGGGCTGTGAGGCTTTTCATGGATACCTGTCAACCTCTGACTCTGACAAGGAACACCATCTATCTTCCGTGGCCAGCCTTGGGCCCTGTTCATGCCTCAGGCTCCTGAAGGTGCGGTTTCAGGAGAAACTGCTTACGAGGTGTGATTGAGAGGACACTCCTTTGTCGAAATGTCACTATTAGAGAAGTATTCCTTTCATTTTTTTTAAGATTTATTTTTTTATTTGGGGGTGTTGACATGGGGCTGGATCCCACGATACTGACTGAGATCAAGACCGGAGCCAAAATCAAGAGCCAGACGCTTAACCGACTGAGCCACCCAGACGCCCGCCCTCAAGAATTCCTTTCATTGGTGGCAGTCCCTCTTGCTAACTGATACCCACAAAAACTTTGCTTTGCTATTTTCAAGCATTGACACCTTAAGATAAGGCAGTTTATCAGAGAAGAATAGTTAGCTGAAAGTAGGTCTTACAGAGAGAAGGAGAGAATCTGAGCAGGGCCTCAGAGATGGGCAGAAAGGGGTGGAGGCCTGAGGTTTCAGGGATCCCAGGGGAGGAAGGCAGATGAAGAACTTATTGGAGGGAAGGTCCCTGCCTTTTCCCTGAGAACATGCAGACTACATGTTAACCTTCTCCAGATGACTCACCATGAACATGAGTAACCAGACCACACCATGACACCCTGATGTCCTCAGGTCTTTAAAAAAAAAAAAAAAAAGTTTTTTATTGAGCAATAACTAGGTGCCTCTGTTAGCTCATTACATAATTATCTCATTTTCACAATAACCCTGTATATTCGAGAAGCCTGTTTCCACTCTAAAGTGAGGATGTATCATTCCTTTATAGAAGGAAACTAGAGGTCAGAGATGGGAAGTAACTTACCCAAGATTGCACAGCAATTAAGTGGCAAATTCTGGCTTTCAGACTGGGTTCTGTCTGACTCCTAAGCCCGCGCTCCCCACATGCTTTTGTGCTGCATCTCAGGGTGGGGTATGATTTGCTGACACTTTCCGTGGCTTCAGGCTATTCAATTTTGTATTACTTCCACTTGCTCTAGTTTTGTGGGCTCTTCCTACTTTGGTGGTCAGTAATCACACATTGTGGCAGTCAGGGTGCCTGCCCTAGGGGGTTCCCTCTCCCCCCTTCTAAGGAGCCAATGTTTTGGTTTAGGAACCAGATAACTCAACTTGTTGCTTCTCTGTAGAAAAAGGGCCTGAGGATTCTGAATAGAGTCCTAACAACGTCTCTAAGTTTGTGTGCTTGATCTTTGATGCATATCTCAAGTGGGCTTCATCTGACTTGGTTTTTTAATTCTTTGCTATTTTCTAAATAAATGAAGTTATGAAGTATTACATTTTGTTGGTAAAATATTCCATATATAATTAGATTTATTTAGTTAGTTATACTGCAGGTGAAGTTCTGTGTGTATGTGTGTGTGTGTGTGTGTGTGTGTGTGTGTGTGTGTGTGTCTATGGGAAGAAGAGAAGGAAGAGAGAGAGCTCATAAACTTAGCAACTTGTTCGGGTTCATGCATTAAATAATAAGGTGGGGCTCTTCCCCCTCCCTAGATGTAATTGAATGACTATTGCCAGGTGAAAAATTTTGTAAGATGTGTCTCCTTAATGCCAAAATTCAAGCTCAGTTGATCAAACTGGTCTTCCTCCTGGTTGGGCTGCCGCTGGTGCTGTGGCACAGCTACAGGGCATGAATATGGTCATATTCATGTCTTAGCTGTCTGGCTGATTTTAAAGCCTTCACTATACCACACCAAAGTGTCAGCCTAGCTCCTGGAAATTTTAGTCAAACTGATTTGTATGGGCAAGACCCTTTATCTATCTGGGGGCCTCCAAGACCACATATGAAGAGGGAGGACCTGGCCGGACCTGGCAACCGATAGGCCTGCCTAGGTACAGGTCCAGAGAATGGCTTCTTCCCATCAACCACGTGTTGGTCTTGGTGAAAAAAAAACAGAGCATGCTGTTACTTTATAAATGACTCTGCTGTCCTTAGCGGTGCTAGTAAGGAGTTAACATCTCGTATGCAGAGTGTGAGGAGTCTTACATAACTCATTCAGTCTCATCTCATGGGTGTTTTTCTGTAAACTCTGCCAGAACTAATTTCACGGTTTTAAAACAACTCATGGTACCAAAAGAATGTGTAATGAGCTGCCATGAGATATGATCGTTTCCCGTTTATAAGGAAAAGACCTGTAGCTCCTTGGGACTTATTAGGAATAATTTCTCAATTAAGCCAACAACCCAGGCCCTTGGAAGGGATCACACAGTACAGCAGAGATCGCTTGGGAAGGTCCTCCCTCTACTGGAGCTCTAGAATGCTCCCTTCCTTCTACATCATCCCCACCTTGGTCTGGCTGTCTCATTCTTTTTCTTCTCTTTAAAAAAAAAAAAAAAATATATATATATATAGAGAGAGAGAGAGAGAGAGAGAGAGAGACAGAGAGAGAGACAGAGAGCGAGCGAGAGCGAGCAGTATAAAACATACAAGATTCACCATGTTGGCTGTTAGAAACTGTATGATTTAATAGAATCTAGCAGCTTCCTTCCCAGGAAATAGGCATTCCCCATTCCCAGCCCCCAGCAAACACTAGTGTGCTTTTGGTGTCTGTAGATTCGCCTGCTATGGGTATTCATGTCAGTGGAGTCATCTATTAGATGGCCTTTTGGTTCTGGGTCTTTTCACTCAGCATAATGCTTTCAGGGTCCATCTACCTTGTAGCCTATGTCAGGCCTTCATTCCTTTTTTGTGGCTGAATAATATTCTGTTGTGTGGCGATACCAGCTTGTGTCTCTTCATTCAATAGTTGACAGGTAATGTTGTTTCTACCTTTTGCTGATTGGACAAAGGGGTGCTATGTAGTTTTACCTACAGGTTTTTATTTGAACACCCATTTTCAGTTCTTTGGGGCAAATCCCTAGGAGTGGACTTGCTGGGTGATAGGATGATTCTATGTTTAATATGCTGTGGAACTACCAAAATGTTTCCAAAGTGGCTGCACTGTTTTACGTCCCCACTAGCAATGTATGAGGGTTCCAATCTCTCCATGTCTTGGCCAACTACTTGTTGTTTTCCTTTTTCCTATTTAATTGCCATCTTCGTGGGTATGAAATGGTATCTGTCTGGCTTTTTTTAGAGGAATTTGTTTCTGAAAACTATTTATGGATTTCAAGGGTAGAAAGTTCATATGGGCCAAAGCTTCACAAAAGCTCAACTCAGCCCTCCCCCATCCTACTTCTAGGTTTCAAAGCAGGCTCCTGCATGTAGGGACATCAGAGGGGTCACCTCCAGGATTGCAGTGCACATCAGAACTATCCAGGTCTCACCTCACTTCATGAGCTTGTGCCATCTCTTGGAGTCCCTTCTAGCACAAGTAGTTTGTGGGTCCCACAGAGCTAACCTTCTACCCTCTCCCTGATAGAGTCGTAGACACGGCATACAGCATGAAGGCGTAGGAGAGCCACCGCCAGCCCCCAGCTCGCCGCTGCTCCAGACTTCTTTCCACTCTGTCATGAACCACAGCTTCATTTCACACTTCCTGTTTTGAGGATGCAAAGGTTAAAAAAATATTGTGATGATGATGATGATAATATTTACATAAGCTTTAAGCATGTTGATACTCACAATAGCCCTGCAATGTAGACCAGATATCAGGTAGTACTACCCCCATGTTATAGTGGAAGAAAGCAAGGCACGGCGCCATTTAGGTATTTGCCCAGAGCTCTTTCCACTCTAATATATTGTTCTAAATAATGTTCCCTGGTGGTACAGTGTTATGCAGTCTACCAGGTGTCTTCCCATCAAGTAGGGCTGGAGGAAAGGGAAGGATGGGGGGCTTCTGAGAGAGCGGAATTGGCATTCAGGTGTAGCGGGTCATTAGGAAGGTCTCTTCTGATAGTCTGAGGAGGACAACTAAGCCAGTTGTTTCTGCTGGCTCACTATAGAGGGAAGGATTGAAGGAAGCTGTTTGAAGTTGTGATCTTAACAGCTCAGTGGCTGCTCCAAAACATTCCATCATCTTTGTGCCATATGAGTAGATGCCCATGTACCTACTGTGTCCTACTGGTGTCATACTGTTCCCCGCAGCAATGAGGTCAAAGGACAGAGCCTTCTCTCAGGGAGCTTCAAGTCTAAACAACTGTCAAATTTTTAACTCAAAAAATACTGCCCTTTGGTTTGGCTGCCTTTTCTGGAACAGGTTATAAGAAGAAGAATGTGGAAGCAAATTTTGTGTCTCGAAAAACCCGTCAAAGGGCTGTGGTTTTATTGTTGCTGCTGCTGTTGTTTTGTGGTGAGTACAGGAATAAAATGACAAGTTGCTGCCAGCCTGCAGATGGTGGATAGCCCACACTGAGCATTGGTTTGGGGGTGCCATTTTGAATTCTCTGTGTACTTGTCCCTACTACCAGCCACAAAATCCAGGTTGGCTCTTTAGAGGTAAAGATTCCTTGCTCCGATTCCCAAGCTGGAAGACATCTAGTGGGTGGGGATTTTCGATGCCTGCCAAAACCCCCAGTTTGTGTATGCCAAAACGGTGGTAGATTATAACGTCTGATACTTACAGTAGGGTCTTCTTGAGGCTTTTATGTGGTTGGCAAGCAGTGAAGGGGGGTCTCACAGTTTAGAAGCTAAGGTCTGGGATTTGGTTTTAGACAAACCCCTCTGAGAATAGTCCTTCATTTTTACCTCCCATTTCCCACATTTGCTTGGTTGAAGGACTTGAGGTGGAAAGACGGGACCCCACATGTAAGCTGCTCTTGAGCAATAAACTCAAGGATATCGGCAGATGGGCCAAAGCACCCATCTAGACAGAAAGCAAGGAAGGAAACCAAATACTTTTGACTTGGGCTCTAATTAAATGACAACTCTGCACTGTCAGAAGTTCTTTTATTCGACATCCAGTGGCCCATGGCTTAGAAGGTTCTGGTTGTCGTTCTAAAGATCTGTTGGATTTTGCTGTCAGATACCCACAGACAGCTCACAGGGATGTCAGTGACTCAGTTGCCTCTGACATCAGTGGCTTTTGGATATCAGAAAGCAGGCTTTGGCTCACTGATTATGTACCCAGAATTTCCCCCTGGGGCTCTGTTATTGTTTTTCCCCAAAGAGGAGCATAAAAGCAGGTATAATGGTCTTGAGGTGGCAAAGTTCAAATCTAAGAGCCATTCAAAAACACAAATGATGTATATTCCATACTATGTGCTACAAGTTGGGAAGCTGGAGCAAATTTTTAAAAAAGAAATTTAACCTGGGTCATGTGACTAGGAGGGGGAAAAAGGTTTATCAAGAATGCTATGAAATAAACAGAAAATTATTCAGCATTTCTCTGCTCTGTTCGTTACAGTAATGGTGTTAGGCTTTGAAATTTTCTGTTTCAGTCATACCTTTATTTCATGTATGCCAGTATTTGTAAATAATTATATTAACGTGACATTTTAAGTAGACCTGTTTCCAAACAGCCTGTTATTCACAGTGGCTGTTTTCTGGGGAGAAAAGAAACAGTGGAGCACAGAGCACTCAGCAGAATCACAAAACTCCTGCCAACAAAGGGACCACTAATCCCACCTTCCCACTGCTACCTCAGAGAGGCCTCGGGGGCCCAGGTCCTCAAGGAGTTGTCCTAGAGTATACTGAACCTCCCAGGCTTTGCTTCATCCAGCAGAGTCTCAGAGGCACTGAGGCAGGATGGAAAGGCTCCCCAGCTCAAATGTCACAGAGCATCATAACTGAGGAAGGCCGCCCTACGGGCCACCTCCTGGAACATGGTGGCCGAGCCTTAGAGTCTAGCCTGGCTTCAGTCCATCTCCGTAGCAAATCACCAGATCTTTGAATTTCCACAGATTCTCCCCCCAGTGAAACATGGACACACTGAATATTTGATTAACTGTTCCCAGTCCTTGGGGCCTCCTGGCTCCCCTACTCCCTACTTCTCACATAAGCAAGACTTGTGCAGTGAACTTTCACGCTTGGCTAAGCACATTCTGATGTGGTTTAATGTAGTTCCTCGGTGTTCAAGATGACTAAGAAACAGGCATCCAGCATCAACATATTGCCAGTGTGAAAGGAAACCTGACAGTTGGGATAATAAAACCACTTTACCTTTACCTGTTTAGGGCTTTTACACTCCACAAAGCATATGCACTATAACTTACTGCATGGTGTTACTTTAGCAATGGGTGTATGTTTTAGGTTATTTTTTGAATTGTGAGGCACAAAAGGATTTGGTAAGTGTGAGAGCTTCTGAGGCACATTAGGTCTTGGTTGAATTTTATGAGTTTGATCATTAATAAGACTCAGTTACCTTCACCATAATAATGAAAATATAAATAATAATCATAAAAATTAAATGGAGAATATTACTAATATACAGCTCCAGTTTAGTCATAAACCAAAGTATCTTCAGGGCAAAAGGAATTTTGAGATTACTTATTCCATCTTTTCACCTTAGAAATAAGGAAACAAATGCACAGATAAGTTAACTTTGTGCCTAAGATCAATCACACAGCTAAATAATAAAAACCAAATTTTTATTTTTGTTTTTATTTGGAGGGCTGTTTTGGGGTTTAGGGAGAAAGCCAGAAAAAAACAAAATTTATAGGATTTATGTGTTTTATTTAGAGGTCATGTGTCACTTAATCTATATGGGATAAGTTTGCTACCCACAAGAAAAATTAATAATTGCTTACTTAAAAAATTGTCTTTGGTGATCCTCATTCTGTTTTATAGATATGGCTTATCATTGATGTTAATTCTCTTCAAGCTGAGGAACTTCTTTTATCATTTCTTTTAGTGCAGGTCTTCAGGTAATGAATCTCTCAGTTTTAGTCTATCTGAAAGTGACTTTATTTTGACTTTATCCCTAACTGTAGACTTCTGGATTGACAATGTTTTTCTTGCTGTACTTTAACAGTATCACTTCCTCATCTTCTGGCCTTTGTTTCTTTTTGAAAGAAGTTAGCTGTCATTCACACAGTTGCTTCTCCCCTAAGGAGTGTGTGTGTTTTTTCTGGCTGTTTTCAAGATTCTTCTCTCTATCTTTGGATTTTAGAGAACTGACTAGGGTGTTCCTAGGTATGATTTTCTTTGTATTTATCCTGCCTTAGGTATGTTGAACTTCTTGGATCTGTAAGTTAATGTCTTTCACCACATTTAGGAAGTTTTCAGTCATTCCTTCAAATGTATTTTATGCCCATCCTCTCTCCCTTATCCTTCTGAGACTTCATGTTCATTTATGTTAGACTGTTTGATGGTCTACAGTGCTCAGATCTCAGAGGCTCTGTTCACTTTTCTTCATTTGTTTTTCCTCTTTGTTTTTAAGATTGGATACCTTATACTAATCCATCTTCAAGACCACAGACTCTCTCATTTCCAAACTGCTGTTAAGCTCAAACAGTATTTTTTTTTTCATGGTAGTCATTTTTTCTTTTCAACTCTAGGCTTTCCATCTGGTTCATTTTTATAGTTTATCTTTTCCACTGAGGTTCCATATGTGTTCATTTATTATGTATATGGTTCTCTCAGTTCCTCAAATATATTTATAGTATCTTCTTTAAAGTCCTTATCTGCTAAATGCATCATCTGAATATTATTGGGGTGAGTTTCTATTGACTGCTTTTCTTTTCCTGAGTATGGGTTAAATTTTACTCATTCTTCACGTGTCTAGTAACTTTTAGTTGGTTAATAGGTAATATGAATAATTGTTGCTGAGATTCTAGATTCTGTTATATTCCTCTGAAGATTAATTATTTTAGCAGCGAGTAAATTTAGCTGGTCTTTGGGGTGGTCAGCAGCAACTATAGTCTCTTTTCTGTTGTTTCATCTTTCAGGTGCTGCTTTGTATTGGGACCCTTGAGTTCTCCTTTATACACGTTTGGTTTAGCAGTCAGCCAAAGATTCGGCAGATTTATACACCAATTTGTAATATGTTCCCTCTGCAGTTTCCACCCTTCTAGACTTTCTTCCCTAACTTTCTTCCAACCCTGACTTTATTCTCTGACAACTTAAGATAACCAGAGCCAAAAACTGACTGGAGAGTGCTTTCAGGCAAAATTTCACAAACCCACAAATTTCACGAAGTGGAGGCCCTGTCTTTCAAGGTGAAGACTGTATTCCAGTTTTCTGTCTGTTTTGGTTGTACTCCATTATCTTCACATCATTTTTTAAGACTTATTTTGTGTAGACATTTTAATTGTTATCTGCAGGAGGATTAGTAGACCATTGCCAGAAACCAATACTCTGTATATTTACATTTAGATTTTTTATTTTTTTATTTTATTTTTTTTTAAAGATTTTATCCATTTATTTGACAGACAGAGATCACAAGTAGGCAGAGAGGCAGGCAGAGAGAGAGAGAGGAGGAAGCAGGCTCCCCATGGAGCAGAGAGCCCGACATGGGACCCGATCCCATGATCCTGAGATCATGACCTGAGCCGAAGGCAGAGGCTTTAACCCACTGAGCCACCCAGGCACCCC
Source organism: Enhydra lutris kenyoni (assembly GCF_002288905.1). NCBI lineage: Eukaryota > Metazoa > Chordata > Mammalia > Carnivora > Mustelidae > Enhydra > Enhydra lutris. The sequence continues at coordinate 13,964,068 of NW_019154115.1, read as the reverse complement.
ACATTTAGATTTTTTAAAACATGTTGACTCCTTGGCACAGCTCAGTGAGGCAAAACTAGTATTACAGATAAGGAAATAGACTTGGGGGTTAAATGACTTGCCCAAGTTCACCCAGCTTATTCAGTGCTAGCTGAATAAGCCATGGAACCCAGAACCCCTCACTTTGGCCCTGGGCTCAATTCCACAGTTGGTGTTATACACATCAGACTTTCCAGTGGCAAAGCTTCTATTGCATTCTCTTCCTGCTAAACACTACTAAACAAACAAACAGGACCATGTTGGCTTTTTGAAGCATTTTGGTCCACAAGAAGGATCTGCGGCCTCCACAGATCATAGAGATCTCTAAGAAGTCTGCACCATGCTGGTGTTGGAAGCAAAATACCTGCAGCAATCCTAGAGCCAACTGATACCTGCAAGCCCCAGCATGCATGATTGTGAAACTGAAGCCAGTCCAGAAGTTTCTTTTTGGGGAAGCCATATACAGCCATGACAGGAATGTTCTATGTTACTTAGCCAGTACTACCTACTAAAAATTTTAGTGTAGCTGAACTGAAAACTCAACCTGCATTGGCCCTTGTGGTTGGGAAGGGTGTTCTCCCTTTTCTCCAGGGAACTTAGTGCAAAGTGTCTATAGGTTGACATTCACAGGAAGACAAGAGTTGTTCTCAAGCTGGGGTCTGCACAGATATTTTCAAATACATTTACAACCTTCTCTACTCTCCAGGTTCTAAATAGATGTTTCTGTACCTCTGTTGGTCCTGGATCTTCCTCAAGCCATGATGCTACATCAAGTTTTAGTTATCTTCCAGCTTCTTAAGGGAAATGTCATTCTCTACCAGCCCTCCCAACCAGTTCCCACCCAATTCCTCCCTTTCAATTCAACGTTTATATTTAGCCAAAGTTTTTCAAAGTGTATCCTTAGAAAACCTGTGGCAAGATCACAGGTTGTTTTGGAGATCAATGGCAAAACAGTATAGTGCTTTATCAAATTATGGTGCCTGTCGTTAATAACATTGGATGTATACTTGAATGTTGCTATGAGAATAGAGCTTTAAAGTTCTACCCTAACAATAGCAACAACAAAATGACAATTATGCGAGGTGAAGGATGTGTTAACTAACCTTATTGTGGTATACCTTTTAGAATATGTGTGCGTATCAAATCACCATTTTGTACACCTTAAACTTCCACAATGTTGTATATTGATTACAATTCAATAAAGCTGGAGGGAAGGTTGCCGAGGTAGCGCAGTTGGTTAAGCACCAACTCTTGGTTTCGGCTCAGGTCATGATCTCAGAGTCCTGAGATCGAACCCCACACTAGGGTCCTTGCTGAGTGCCAGGTCTGCTGGAGATGCTCTCTCACTCTCCCTCTGACGGTCCCACTTGTGCTCTCTTTCACTCTCTCTCTCAAAAAAATAAGTGACTCTTTAAAAAAAAAAAAAGGTAAATAAAGCTGGAGGGGAAGATCACAGGTGAGCACACGTATTTAAAATGCAGATTCTCAGGAACCACTCCAGTTATAAGAAATTAAAATTTTAAACACTCCAGTGTTTGTGCTGGGGAATCTGCCACACAGCAAGGGATCCAGGTGATTTCAGTGCTAATGAAAATGAAAGAACCACTGATCTGTGTGAAATGAGGAATGCTACGAGCAATCTCAATATAAAGACTAACTGTATGAGCCATGTATCTTCACTCTTGGGGGAATCTGTTTTTTCTTTCTTAGTTTCTTTCTTTCTTGTGTTCTTTCTTCCTTTCTATTTTATATGTATTTATTTTATTTTTTGGTCACAGGTTCTCAGATGGGAAAACATGATTTTATTTTTAAAGATTTTATTTATTTGACAGAGAGAGAGAGAGAGAGGTCACAAGTAGGCAGAGAGGCAGGCAGAGAGGGAGAGGGAAGCAGGCGCCCCACTGAGCAGAGAGCCCCATGTGGGGCTCGATCCAGGACCCTGGGATCATGACCTGAGCCGAAGGCAGAGGATTAACCCGCTGAGCCACCCAGGTGCCCCAGAAAACATGATTCTTAAAAAATCAATTCTGTCGGGCTCCTGGGTGGCTCAATTGGTTAAGCTGCTGCCTTTAGCTCAGGTCATAGTCCCACATGGGGCTTCCTGCTCAGCAGGGAGTCTGCTTCTCCCTCTGACTCTCTCCCCCTCATTCTCTCTCTCACTCTCTCTCTCTCAAATAAATAAATAAAGTCTTCTTAAAAAAATCAGTTTGGTCTCCAGCCCTAATCATCTTATCATCTGGACTGCTGTGATGTTCAAGGAGTCTACCCTTACCCTTTCTTTGGCTGAGCCTGTCACATTGTGTACTCACAAGAAGGTCCTTTCCTGTAGTTACTCAGTTCATGCTACCCACATTTATGAAATGCTTTTTACATGTAAGGAACTATGTCCGGGGGGCCAGAAGCAGACGTACTAATAAAGCTTAAACTTCAGAACTCCTCACTTGCATGAGTTTCTTCCAAGGTCCTGGGAAGGATCCTCATAATGTGTTCTCATGGTTATATGTTTTTGTAATATTTGTAAAAGTCACAGTTTTAAGTTATTTTTCTTAAAGTCCCCCAACTTGGATAAGCTTCAGCCACCATCCTGAATGCATATTTGCTCCTGTAAAGAGCTTATAAGTAAGCAGTGAGAGAAAGAGATATGCACATGGATGATTAAAATACAATGTTGTAGGTGCAATGTGGACCCTCTTCTGGGTATTCTGGGAACATACTTGTGAAAAGGGAGGTGATCAGGGAAGACTTCCTGGAGGAGGTGACGCCTGATGTTGGCCATGAAGTAGGGGAAGGAAGACTCTTCCAAAGAAACAGTGTGAGCAGAGTTACAGAGGTAAGATATATTTGGGGGAGGGGGCGGTGAGAGATTAAAACGCTTTGTTATTTGAGGATATTTCCTTTAGGTAAGGGGAAACTCCAATAGCAGGATGGTGAAGAGATTCCATTTCCAGTAAACTATATGGACGGTGAAGCTGTGTTTCCCAGAGCGCACCTGATCCTCAGCCTCCTGGAGCCCAGCTGGCCCCTGTACTTGACCTTTAGGAGACCTATTAGTTGACTACATCAGTCATTGTTCTTCAAGGAAAAATAACCCTTTTACTCTTCACTTCTTCTCCCATGTCCCTCCAACCCTTCTTTACTGTCAGCCTCGCAAATCAGTATTTCATTTTGAAGAGCCTTGTTTGATGCCAGTTCTGCTTATTTGCTTCGCAGCCACTGTGGGTAATGCTTTGTAGGTCTGTCAGTATGTAAATTAAACCAAGCATAGATAGCTTTGTGTTGCTTAATGTTCAGCTGATAAAAATTAATGTGGTGTGAAATGAGCATTTTATCTGACTGCAGATACAGTGACGAAGTTAATTAGACAGGCAGAGGGAAAATGTTATTAAGCAAAATGGGGGCTTTCTCCTAGAAGGGGGCCCCAGCCCTCAGACAACAGAAGGTTCAGAAGGTCGCGGGTGTGGCTAGGGTGCCCTGGGCCGAGGCAGGCTCAGAGCAATGAGGCAGGGAGGAGAGTGCCCTCTTTAAGCGGTCAGCCCCATGGTGCTGATGACTGTGTGGATCCAGCCCGAGGAGGAGGGGAGGGACACAGGCCAAGCCAGGCCAGCCGCTTCCAGCTTACTGCAAATGGCACACATCAGCATTTGCTGAGGCAGCTTCTTCTCTGCGCAGCATCACTGCCATTGATAGAGAAAGTAGTTTCGCTCTTAAGCAAGGAAAAGCAAGACGACAGGCTGAGCAGCACCCCACACAGCTGTCCACCAGGGCAGCTAGGAAGCCCAGTCTCTGAGGAAGATGTCTTGAGCTTAAAGCGTTCCCTCTGCCCGGCCGTGATCTGCCTCCCCCACTCATCTCGCACACTTCTTGGGGTCGCAGATGTCTTGTTCCTCAGGGTGACCGCAGTGCTGAGCTCACAGGTGCTTCATAAATGTCAGCGGAATGAGTGAATGCATGTGATGCCCCCTCTGCCTGAAATCTCTTCCTGCCCACGCTTCTAGCCCTTGACCTCAGACACTGCTGCGCGTCTTCCCCATCTCCGCTCAAAGGTCACATGTTAACCAGAACTTCTCCTGTCTCCCTGACAAGATCAGTCCCCCAGACTCTTCAGACACTTTATACTTTTCCTTCACCGCGCTCCCCAAATTTATGATGAACTATTTGTGTGCCTACCCTATCACTAGACTGTGAACTCCTCGAGAGTAGGGACTGGGCTATTTCGCCACGGTATCCCCAGCACAGCTGAGTGTGAATGAATGAATGAATGAATGGTCTTTCTGATGCCCAGTGGATTCCTGTTCTTTCATCCATACCTTGTTTCAGAAATGTCTTGTAGGCACCCTGGCAGAGTTTCTCCTTCCTCTGAGTTCCCATAGCACCCTGTGTATTCCAGCAACAGGCTTGCCAAAGGGCGGCCCTAATCTTGGTTTATATGCTATTCTAACCTATTAGGGAATAGCTCCTTGAGAGCAGTCGTGGGGTCTCATTTGGCTTTACGTCCTTAGTACTTAGCACAGGGCCTATTACAGGTTTTTGTAAGTGCTCAGTATGAGAATGCACAATTAGTAAAAACCAAACAAACAATTGTAGGTATCCCTGGGTTAAACAGTATTTCAGTTAAATGAAAAAATTATTGGCCACTTTCCTAGGCTCTCCCATTCTACGCCTTGCAGAGGGACACCCAGAAAAGACGAAGGGATGTAGCCATCCGTCTTCAGTGTTGACACCGCTGAAGGGGAAGGGCTGTGAGGAAATGCCATGTTTAGGGGATGCTTCATGGTTCCTCTTACCATTTGATGAAGGTGTAACCTTTGCAGACAGCAAGAAGGGATTTAGGCAGTGCTTAATCCCATGCCTGCTCCGCCCATCTCTCAGCTCCCAAACTTTGTAGCAGCTGCTCAAGCAGCAGCAAGGCCTGCTGTTTTGATAGCCCCATGTGGTTACCAGCACTTCTCCCCTGTAACCCTGCTAGGTCTCATGTGATGAGCACCCCAACCTTCAGAGCATTGCGTGACTTAGTACGGACTTGCTCTCTGCTCCTCATTTGCAAAATGGGAGGACATTGCATTTTGAGAGAGGTAGACTAGAAGGCCTGAGTATCATGAGAGAACACTGATGAGGTCCACTCATACCCCACCCAGTGGTTCCCGAGTCACCCTATCCTGAGAAAGGCCTTGGTTCTTGTTCTGTGATTATGCAGGACTCTCCACACCTCTGCTCATAAGGTTGCTAAATAATTATCACACGCTGAGACTCCCAGGAGGGAGCTGCCCTGGCGTGAGGGCTGATCCAGTCAGGTGAGCATCGGGTAGGGAGGAGACTTCCTGTTTGTTTGCCAAACCCAGGTGAGACAGGGCCCCAGAACCATTAGAGAAACAGCCAAACTCAGGGCAGATGAATCAGCCTCTTTCCCCCTTTCTCCTGGTCCTCTGCCATCACAAAGCTGCTCAATATTCCTGCTTCAGGGTGGCCATCCTCTGGGTGGCCCTGAGGACAGGAGGGTGGCCTTCCCCTGTCCCCCGGAAGAGTACCCTTCTTGGTCTGTCTGCATGGCACTGCACTGTGCCCCCATATGGGCCCCACCCACTCCTGTGGCATAAGTGCCATCTCACCCAAGAGGATGGCTTCTGTCATGTTTTTCTAGGAAGGCCCAAGACCCTTTATAGAGGTGGCCAAGGAGATGGTTTTGTTTTAGGAAAAAGTAATACCAGTATTTACCTTTTTAGGGCATTTTCCTTTATGTAATCTGGTTTTATCTTCTGACCATTTAGCAAAGGCACACTGATGTTCTCCCATTTGACAAATGGGGCATTGGAGGGACAGAAAGGTTTAGTGATTTGTCCAAGGCACCATGTGCCATCTGGAAGTCACTTGGATTCACTGATGCCGTGGACAGCCCAGTTCTCAACCGTGGTGATGTCCTTTGCATGTGAAAATGGTATTTCCAATTGATGAAACCCTCAGAGGCCTGGAATCATGACTTTTACCTTGTTCTACACGATGCCTTCCTTGCAAAGGCATGTCATTAACAAGAGATTTTGGTGAGGTTAATTGTCAAGGATTCATTCACTCCACTCATGTAGTGCTTAAATAGTTACTGAGCACCTGCCAGGCAAGGGCATAGGATGGAAAGCAAACACAGATTGCCTGTTCTGAGGAGCTAATAGTCTTGTGGGGGAGTTGGAGTTCATCAGATTGTCACCAAATAAATGTAAAGTAACAACAGTGACAAGAGTGTTGAAGGATTTGTCCTCTGAGAATACATAGTAGCGGATTTGTCTTACATGAAAGACAGCAAGGTTTCCCTGAAGAAGGAATGATCAGAAACATGAATAGGACAGAACCAGGCAAAGGGAATGTCATGTGCAAAGGTCCTGTGGAGAGATGAAAAATACGTGTTTGAGGAACTGGGTGAAGACTATAAAGATGGAGCCCAGAAACACAGGAAAAGCAGCATGAGATGCAGCTGGAAATGTAGATGAGGAATCTTATGGAAGCTTTCTACACAATCACAGGCAGAACATCTGAAATTTCTTTGTGCCACATGTGACATAATTTGCAAATTAATTTGCTCAAAAGAATGCACAGGATCATCTCGACGGTTATAATTCTCTTTCTTCCTTCATGCCTCACTTGCTAACAGTTAAAATTCAAGCTCCTTCTCCATTTACCTCTTCATTTATTTAAAATATTTATCACTGGAAAGGGGTGGCTGAAAGTTCCCCGTCTTTGTTTGCATCAGTGACCACAGAAGAAAAGCACGCAGGTTTCAGACTCACACGGGTCCCCCTGCTGGAGCATCTGCTAAACCATTTGAGGGTCTGGATCGAGCCTGTTAGGAAGATGCTCACTGATGTTTACGTTTCAAGCGTGTGAAACCAGACATTGAAACTGTTCATTAAAAATTCCTGTGCTCAAGCAGACAAAGAAGAATCATTTCAGAAGCTCCATAATGAATGTACAAGCGGGTACAGGTTATCTTGTCAAACACAATAATCATGAGTCAGTGCAAACGGATGCTGCTCGTATTTGATTTTGCCTTCCACTGAAGCACGCTGACAGCTGCCTCCGGCCCTCCACCTCCCTGGGTGGGAAGACCCGGTCTTTTGCTTTGTGATCCCCTCTGGCCAGGGCTGAAGGGGCAGACGGTGGTGGGGAGGGGGACATGTAAATTAGGAGAAGCACTCCGTCCAGGAGTTAGATGGCGAGAGTGAAATTAACACACACGTAGGCACTTTGCTGTGACCCATACCCAGCGACACAACCTAGCGGGCCAGGGAGGGGATGAGAAGGATTTCCGCATTGTTAGCGCTGGAGCTGGCAAGGAACTGCTCAGGTCCCACAGCTCTCAACGTGGCAGAGCCAGGATTCTAATCCAGTCTTCTGAACCCACATCGAGAGCTTTCTTCTCAGTTCCACAACCGTCCTTCAGATTTTACTCCACTTTGTCCAATTACAGACTAGAGTTTAACAACAGTGTACTCAATGCTGTGTTAGTCACCAAAAACACAAGGACAAATAAGGCAGTGGTTTCTGAGCAAAGACGTTCACAACTCAGTAGGGTAGACAGACACATACAGTGATGGAAGGAAAGCTCTATAATAATCGCACGGCACATTTTGAAGAGTCAAGGGGACCAGAACTTGCTGTGAAACTGTTTGGTGTAGCCCACTGAGAATGTCCAGAATCTCCATCTTTCTGTTGAATGGGGCTTTAAGGACAATGCATGTAATAAAGTAGTTTAATTTCACTAACATTTTAGAGGCCAATGTACAGTTCCTATATTCTACTGCGAAGAAATAAAAGCAACAAAATATAACCCCCATCTGTTGTCACCATCTTTTCCTAAAAGGATGGGGTTTTAACATCAAAAAACTAGAAAGGACATTATCTTGGAGTAAGGAGTAATTTTTTTACTGTGAAAATACTTAACTTCATGACAGCTCATTATATTATCCTTATTCTCCCCAGTTGAACACAGTGGAAACCAAAACACAGACCTACCCACACTGTGCGCTGACAGGCTTGGAGAAGCGGCTGATGGGTAGCAAAGAATGGCCACCCTTGGTTTGACCCAAAATCATTGAGTTAAACCAGTTATGTGACGGGTTCATTATCCTGAGTAGAGATTCACTTCTTTGCTAGTCTTTCCAGGATGATCAGTCACATGAAATCGAGTTTCCTTAATTTCCTTTAAAAAAGAGACAGATTATTGGGACGCCTGGGTGGCTCAGTTCGTTAAGCAGCTGCCTTCGGCTCAGGTCATGATCCCATCGTCCTGGGATCGAGTCCCGCATCGGGCTCCTTGCTCGGCAGGGAGCCTGCTTCTCCCTCTGCCTGCCTGTGCTCTCACTCTTGCTCTCGCTCGCTCACTCTCTCTCTCTGACAAATAAATAAATTAAAAAGAGAGAGAGAGAGAGACAGATTGTTGATCTGGAGAGTTCTGAAGCCCTGGCACCGAGTTTTCTCGGTGGCTCTCTCTGGAGGTGCTTCCAGCATCTGAATGGATGTGAGCTACTATGGAGCTGTGGGGGTAGCAGAGCCCCATTTTAGCACCTTTCCAAGACATCCCATTTGGAAAAATGAAAGAGGTTCTCTCAAAGGTAAGAGTGAAAGTCCAAGGACCTGGCTCAGACCACAGTCAGGATGCAAGGTTTTAAGCCCTCCCCCCAGTAACCCAGCATGATTTCGGTGACCCTCTGTATTTCATTATTTTCTTTTGGGAAATCCTTGATAAAAGCCTCCAGCTTTGCACAGATGTCTAGGCAGGAAAATAACTGTCTGATGGCCTCCTGGAACATTCTCTAGAATACTCTTAATTTCTTTTACATATTAGAAAAGATCAATAAAAACATTAAAGTAAATCCTATCATCCTAGTCATCTTCTTAAATTTACCCCTCATGTCTTCTGGAGTTTAATAGCTGTGTAATATTCCATTGTCGACATGTGTTCATTTGTTAAGCCATACCCAATTACTGAACCTTAGTCTCCTTCTGAAATTTTGTGGTGTGTGTGTGTGTGTGATTAGATTTGATCATTAGGGACAGTGCTGCAGTTTGTGTAGCTTTTTGCTTCTGTCAGATCGTTTCTTTAATACAAATTCCCAGGAGAAGAATTCCTGGGTCAGAGTAAGCACGTCTTTATGATTCTTGTTACACGTTGCCTTATTTCTCTCAAGAGGAATTATTCTGATTTAATGTAGGGCTCACAGCATTTGAGTCTATCAGTCCTACCGTAGCCCGACCAGCATTAGGGTATTGTTCAGTAAGATTAAAATGGTACCTATTCCAAGTTACTTTAATTTGCATTTTTGATTACTAGCAGGGATGAATGTTTTCCTCCAGGTTTACTTACTTAGTACTATTCATTGGGGTCGGGAGTATGGATGGAGTCATACCTGGAGGGGCGATGACAGCTGTAGATGAGTCCACGTGAATAAAACGTGAGTTGATTTCTGTGACATGAAGGGACTGCGTACCATACAACCACTTTCACAGTTGAGAAAATGGATGGTTGTAACTCTTACAGGCAAAAGAACCAGACTCCCCATGAAAAGTAAACAGCCAACGGAGGGGCACTCGTTCATTCACCGTGTTATCTTCAAGGTCTCAAGGAGCTTCTGGAGGGCCATCAGCCTCCACGTCTTTCAGTCTTTACAGTTGTCCATATTAAGATTCGAGAAGCAGGGACACCTGGGTGGCTCAGTTGGTTAAGCAGCTGCCTTCGGCTCAGGTCATGATCCCAGCGTCCTGGGATCGAGTCCCACATCGGGCTCCTTGCTCGTCAGGGAGCCTGCTTCTCCCTCTGCCTCTGCCTGCCATTCTGTCTGCCTGTGCTCGCTCTCTCCCTCTCTCTCTCTGACAAATAAATAAATAAAATCTTAAAAAAAAAAAAAAAAAGATTCGAGAAGCAAACAAATAGTGGCAAAACTCAAGATGAAGTTCACTTCCTTAGCTGGAATGATACATGACCCTTCACGTGCTCCTCCTCATCGAGCTGGGTCGACTGAAAACCATTGTACATGCATATGTACAAACAGGCATATTTTAGGACTAAATAATCTCGTTGCCTACAAGATTCTGAGCGCTGTTCCCTCTGCGGGCCTCCCTGCCCACAGTTGACCAGACTCAGATGCATGGGATTTGAAGATTGGGGAATTTAATGGGAAATAAATGGTGCCAAACTCTCAATTCTCTGGAAGATTTCAAAGTCTGTTTTCTTCACATTACGCTAATAGCGCCTTTCCTGGCTCACCACACCCCCCCACCCCCATCGCCCCCTCCGGGGAGGCACTCAGCCCAGTGGTTATATAACTGTGACTTGACGCCAGAGCCAAGGTACGGGAGCTCAGTTCACTGAACTGTGGCGAGGCTTACGTTCTGCTCCCTGCACTGGCCAGGGAGGAGTACAGTTAGAGGATAAATAGATGACTTCAGGTTACAGCTCAGCTGCCCCTGACTCCGTGGGCTGGCTGGGCCATTCCGTGCTGCCCAAGCAGAGACCCGCCCTGGGGACCAGAAATAAATGCCTCTCAGGTACCAAATTAAGCCCCAGCATGAGGAATCTGGGCTGGTTCGTTTTTTTCCCCTTCAAGAGAGTGGCCTCAGAGGCACTACTAACCCCTTCGGGCTGCTTGGGCATCCAAGTTCAAGGGAGGGAGATTCCTTAACACCCGTTTTGAAAGCCGCAGCCCCTGTGATGCTGAGTTTACTCTTACCCAGTACAGTGTTGACCTAGCAAGAGGAAGGGCTGCACTCAGTCCTCCCCACTCCACCCCAGCACAGCCAGACAGACTGAACACCATCCAGGCCCAAGCCCCCACATACGGCCTCCTGTACACTTAAGAAACAGAATAAGACAGGTGTGTAAATTTGGCTTGCTGAATCAGAAAGGCCCAGCTCTTATAGGTTTTAAGACCTTTGAGAAGTTTGGTTAGCCATCTAAATCTCAGGTTCCCCATCTGTAAAATGGGTATAATTTTATACACAAGCCACCTGATGAGGCTGTGGCAAGGATGAAATGAGGTCTGGGATGGAAAGCTCTGGAAATATTGCATGACCTCTGGAAAGAGGCAAATAAAAAATCACTTTTAATCATAGCACTTTTTTATTCTTTACCCCTCCCTTGCTAGACTGGATGATCCTAGCATGTAGGGACTGTATCTGCTTCATCCCGGGACTGAAAATCAAGCACAGTTCCTAATACATAGGGGACCCTCAGTAAGTTTGGCGCATGCATGTTTGTGTGGATACGAGCTGTCTTAGGAAACTTAGACCCTGGGATTGTGGATGCAGCAGGATGGGGCTGGTTTCCTTTTGATTTTTTTTAAATATATTTTTTTTCCTTCTAAGTTATTTTGGGGTCAGTGCTCTAATCCCTAGTCCTGCACGTCCATCAAATAAATGGTTTCTTTTGAGTCCATTTAAATAAAAGTAAGAATAAAGGATTTCTTGTTTTGAATTAGTTGCTCTGTGACTCTCAACCTTGGGGTCGTGAGTTCAAGCCCCACGTTGTGGACATAGAGATTCCTTAAAAATACAATAGTTGTCACATAAAATATCAAGTAAAACTAAATTACTAACTGAACAGGGATCCTGTTTAGAAGCAATTACCTGAGGGCCTGTGCGCTATTCTTTTGAAAAGACTTATTTCTCTTGTATGTTCTATGACAGGTGATGTAACTCACATGTAGGTGTTCACAGTCTAGACTGTGCTCCTGAAACCAGCCCAGTGTTTCTCAGACCTGTCTGCACAACAGAATCACAAATGGAGCTTTTTTTCATTTAATACCCCTGTCTTACCACTCCTGGGGAGGTAATCTTAAGACTGAAATAGACATGAGAATTTTCAAAAGTTCTCCAAATGGTTCTGGTTAGCAGCCAGGGTTAAGATCCTATAGGCTGAACTTTTCCACACCCAGCATGGTAGTAAAGAAAGAAATTTCTCTCCCTCTATTTTTCTTGAAATTCCCATATATATTATGGCTTAGCTGAAACTCCTCCTCCTACTGCCTCCTCACCTAACAGACACATTTAATGTGTGTTCTGTGATGTATGACTACTGTTGCTTCCAAAAGCACTTCACTTAGATGTCTAAAACTTTGCTGAAAACCCCCAAGTGCTTTGGAAACATGTATCCACATCTTTTTGATAAGGGAATGCTGACACCTGAGTGTGCCCACCCTCTCATCAGAGGCAAACTACCTTAGTGCATTTAACCATACAGATGATCTCCCCCTCCCCACTCCCCCCATGGGGTCTGGGTCTCACTTGACTATGCCACAACAATAGAAAGAATATCAGTGTTCATCCATTCAAGGCAAGTTGTGGAGAAAATGAAGAGCCATTTCATGATTGTCAGAAACGCCATTGCTAGAATTGTTTTGAGGAAAAAACTTGTACAGTTTCCTACAAAGTGTCCACCAGCTTGGTCTTTGTCAAAGATTAGCCAATGGGTTTATATAGTGAAAGGTTACAAGGTGTGTTGGTTTGTTCATCTTTCTTTCTCTCATCTATCTACTTGTGCCAAGCAGCATTCTCCTTACGTAGTCCTGCCACTTAACATCTCCCACAGCTGCAGGTGCAAGGAGCGGTGAGCCGTCTGGATGGAAGACAACCTCCATAGCAGAACCAGCCTAGTAAAACTCAAGCCTGTGGTTCTCGAAGTCTTATTAGAGGGAGGTGTTAGACAGGCTCAGGCATTTAAATGACCTGCAGGTGAGCCTTTGATCTGAGCTCCTTTCAGTTGTGTTGGAGGAAGGCAGATCCCAAAACTGAGTGTGGAAAAGGGGATTGGGGGGGGGGGTGATGTGCCAAGCAGAGAGACGTATAGGCTGAGCTCAGGTCCTTGATCCAGGGACGGGGTTTTCATCGGTTTTTGTGAAGATAAAGAGTCATGTGAGCATGTACGTGGGAATCCAAATGGTTCGTTCTTTTTTTTTTTTTTTTTAAGATTTTGTTTATTTGACACACAGAGATCACAAGTAGGCAGAGAGGCAGACAGAGAGGAAGGGAAGCAGGCTCCCTGCTGAGCAGAGAGCCCGATATGGGGCTTGATCCCAGGACCCTGGAATCATGACCCGAGGCGAAGGCAGAGGCTTTAACCCACTGAGCCACCCAGGCGCCCCCAAATGGTTCATTCTTTCACTGGCTAAAGGTCATCTCGGCTTGAAACTAGTCACTCATGCTCCCACCTAAATGTTCTCATCTATAAAATGGGGATAGTTCATACCTCACACAGTGTTGGGAGGGGGAATTGATTAATTAACATTTACAATCTGCTTTGAACTTGAAAAGAATTCCCTAGAAGTTGTTATTAAGCCCGTATCATTTTTACTTTGAGTTCTGGGGTGTGTCTAAACCTGAAATTCAAAGGAAACTTCACAGTTTGTGGCACCCCCACAGAGGGGACATAAAATGCAGTAAGATTAATGTAAATTCCCTGGAAATGGCTACCCTTTAACCAGTACACAGTGTGTTCTCTGTGGTGCTCTAGAGGGATCCTGAAGCAGAAAGGAAAGAAGAGTAGCCATCTTCCAAGCGAGGACGCAGGAAGCAATTCCTTGAACTGAGAGGGGGTAAGGTGGATAGGACTTTGTTCTTAGGTAAAGGGAGCCATCAGTATTCGGAAAAAAATTAGTTTTTGGCCCTCCACCTTCGTTAAGTCCCTGAGGAAGCCAGATAGTCTGCTGGGCAGAAGGGTTTGCACGTAAGGCATTAAAGGATAGTCAACCTAATTTAGTTTATAGCCATCTTAATTTATCCTGTTGTCACTCAGCAGCAAACCGCAACGTACAGACACTTGTCTGCAACCAGGTAACTGGGCTGTGCGATGAGGCAAAGTTCAGGGCCAAAGCAACGCGCGGCAGAGAGCGTGTTAATGAACACTGGCTCTTGGGAGCCAGGGTCTTTAACCCTTCTGTGTGAATAGGGAGAGAAATATGGGTCCTCGTGTGTAGGAAAAACAAAATAGTGATCACCTAATCCCATTACAGAACCTCTGTGAACCGTAAGGATAACAAGCCTGTGCCTGGCTTCAATAAGCCAGATCAAAAATTATTAGCCACATTGATTTCTGAGCACTGACCATTCCCACCGAATGGAGTTTGGGATAATTGTTTCTCACTGAAGAAACAATAACCTGTGATGTGTATCAATACCAGGCCTGCATGGTTGCATTAGATTTTTCTTGCTGGAGGCTGTGGCTTGAGTTTTACGTCAATTGAGGCTATCCAGCAGAAGCTCATATTGACTGTTGGATTAAACAGTAAGTCAATTTATTTTTCTGGATTCAATATTCAAGGATGCAAGAGAGCAAAGAGATCCTCCAGATGCGCTTTTGTGCAGCCGTTGTACCCCGCTCACATTTTGTGATGCTTTTTAAGCCATTTGAAATAGCATTTGCACACCCCTTGCTCAGCAGTTCAATGCGCACCTTGACTATCGGCATTTTACTCATTCGCTGTGCTGGTGAGATGGCTGTTTGATTCTCGGTTCTCCAAAGAGGTGAGCGCCCAGACTCTGCTGCCCCAGGGACTCTCAGCACCTCACCTTTCAGAGTAAATGCCTGCTCTGCTGAGTAAGGATGTCTAAATGAAGGTGTAATCCACTTGGGAGCGGCAGCCCACAGCAACAAGGGGAGGGGGATGCAACTTCAATTTTTTTCCCATGAATGATCAAATTTAGCATCTTAATATCAAGTGGGACTAGGTAGGGTTATGCCATCTCAGGGCTAGAAGTGACACAGTGTGCACTCATTAAATATTTGAATCTAATCAAGCTTAACTTGGGTGGAGAAACTGAGGCCCAGAGGGAAAGGGTGATCTGCCCAGAGTCACACCACTGAGTGCACAAAACCGAGGCTAGGGTCTTCTTATATTTACCTAGGCCAGTGAATTTTCCATGATACCATGAGACTTCTTCTTATGAAGAGGAGATGGATTGGTATTTATTAGGAGGGAAACAGATATGGGTTTTCTTTTGAGCCAATGTTCCAGGTTTGTTTCTCTGTTTTGTTTTGTTTTTCAGCTATTCACTTAACCTCCACCTGAACTGGAGGACACTTTGTTAGAGACAACCAAACTGTAGATGCTTATACCTTTTTTGTTATTTTGTTTTCACTACAGTCTTAAAGGGTTCCCAGTGTTGTAGAGTATAACTGTTTAAATATATATATATATATATATATATATATATATATATATATAATTTATTTATTTTAGAGACAGAGAGCGTGGAAGGGGAGAGGGAGAGAGAGAGAATCTCAAGCAGACTCCCCACTGAGCGTGGAGCCCAGTGCAGGCCTCGATCTCACTACCCTGAGATCATAACCTGAGAGGAAACCAAGAGTCATATGCTCAACCAACTGAGCCACCCACGCCCCCTGAGAACTGCTTTTAATAACTAACATTCATTCGTTCATTTGGTAAATATCTATTCAGTAGCACCTACTGCTAACCAGGCATGGTTCTGAGTACTAAGAGCATACTAGCAGACATAAACAAATATCCATGACTTTGAGTTGTTTATTTTCCTGCAGGGAAAAGACAGACAATTAGCAATAAATATAAGAAATAAGTAAATTATATAGTGTGTTAGAAAGTGATAAGTGCTAAAAAGGAAAAAGTAGAACAGGTAGGGGAGGCAGGCTGCAGGTTTTAATAGGGTGGTCGGGATAGGACTGCCTCCAGAGACAGTAATTACACTGTCACTGATAAGGTGTTTTAGACACTGGTTGGTGCAGATAAAGATTCAGACGCTTTACAAGAACTCCCCTCCCCCAGTCAGATCTGGACCCCAAACTTTGGGGACTCCATCCCTGATCTCTGTCTTCTGCATCCATGACTCATTTGTACCCCTTTGGGCTGGGGAGCTACACTCTGCCATCTCAGTTTGATTTGCATACTTTAAAAGCAGCAGAAAAGGCACATGTATTTCAATAGAGTTCACTTGTGAAGTCTTTGATGGCTCCCTTCTTTCATTTCCCCCAGCACTCAGCTCCAATCTCTCCAGCCCTTTACTCCCTGCCAGGCAGCTTCTGGTATCTCCAAAGACCTGGACAAAGTTACCCTATTCTATTTCCTTCCCCTGAAAACTTTGCTAGGAGATTAAGTAGCCATCTGGTAGACTAATACATCCCTCCTGGGTCGTTGATGGGTCTGTAATAACAATAGCAAACACAAATAACGCAAACACAATAACAATAGCCTTTTGATGTAGGCCAGGTACCAGTTCTTGTCATTTGATAATACTAACTCATTTAATACAACAGCCATAAGATACTGTAATTATCCTCATTTCACTGGTAATGAAACTGAGGCAAAGAGCAACTTCCCCAGAGTCATACTGCTTTTAAGTGCTGGGGCCGGGGTGCAAACCCTGGCATTCTAGGCTCGTTCAGTGCCTTAACCCTGGAATATAAATCGGATCCAGCTCTCATGTCAGCTCCAGCTGACTGGTAGTGACTGCTTAAAATGCCATCACAAAAAAGACCTGGGATTGGGGTTAGTATTAATGGGAAAGAATTCCATGATCGATTAGCACTGTCGGCCATGGGTTCAGGACAGGAGAATGGACAGTTTCCTTGTCGTAACCCGAAGGAGTAGTGGAAAGTCAGGCCTGCGGCATGGCCGGTGAGAGAGATATTTGGGGGCTGGTCCCTATTAAATCCTACTGTAAAGTCAACTGCCAATCTACCAGTAGACTCTGGTTCTTCTTTTTTTACCATGGTCTTTTTTTTCTTTTATCCCACAAGGTGAGAAGTATAAAGATGGGCTCTGAAGCCCATCCACGGAAAATGAAAGGGAAGGGAGAGGCTCGCTCCTGCAAGCCAGCCACGAGTCCCTTCACCTCAAACTGGTTGATGATCGTAATATCCTGGGTGCCGTCTAAACTCAATTTTAACTGAGCTGGCAAAACACCTTCCCCTTCAACAAAGTTTCATGTTCCCTTAGAATTACCGATAAGGCCCAAGCTACAGAATTTGAGGTTGAACTTGTTCACACGCAGGCATGCTGACCTCGGCAGATCTGACACTTCCCTGGGGGTGCTCAGGGAGGAGGGAGATGGAGTCAGAGGGTTAGAGTCGAAGCCCCACGTAGGGGACATTCCCCCTGCCAAACTGTATTCCATAATGACCCAGCTATGAAAGCAAGGGGGTGCTGCACAAGATAATTCTTCTATGTCAATAATTTTAAACCTAAAGAGGTTTGATGTCCCATAAGCATATTCATCTTTCCATGTTTATTAAATTAAGCCCTCCATGAATCTGCAACAACATACTGTTCATTAATAGGAAAAGAGACCATTGTTTCCCCCCAGGGAACATGTTGGCTCAGATCTGTTCCAAGGTAGGTATAAATGAAGTGTGTGTGTGTGTGTGTGTGTGTGTGTGTGTGTGTGTGCACGCGTGCACGCGTGTGTACACACACACGTGCATGTGCACTTGTGCACCTTAAGTAGAGATGATAAGGGAAGGACAAAGAGCAAAGTGGAAAAGAAGGAAACAAGGTCTTAGAGCTTAGACCAGATATATCCAAGAAGAGTTTTTATCAGAACCAAATCTAACTACTGGCAGAGTGCCTAGTGTGATATTAGTTTTTATAAGGAGAAAACTGAACGTGTAATTGTAGTGTCTCCATAGGAAAGAAATGGCAGATCTGTTCAGGAGAACCCCCCACGCAAATTTGAAAACAGCTTACATATAGGAAAGTCAGTTTTTTTTTCCTTCTAGCAACATTAACATAGTCAAACGACTGAAGAGAGAATTCTATTAACGAAGTCAGTCCCATCAAGTTAAAGCCTAGTAATACTGCCATCGGGGCTCAGTAGGGAATCTAATCATTTGCAGCTTGGACCAGAATAATGTGGAAATCCCATTCATTTAGAGTTGTGTTACTAGTGATGCTGAAGGCAAATCCAGGAAGTCCAGTACAAGTGTAGGGAGCTTAAGGGAGAAGTGTTGAAAAAAGAAAGAAGAGGGTGAAGATATTCTGACAGCCATGTGATTCACAGGTGAAAAACACTACAGGTGGGGGGTGTCTGAGACCTTACTGATAGCTTGTTTCAGGACAACATGCTTTATTTAGACAATGTTACAGTAATAGACTCAAAATATCAGTCACAAAGGAAGTTGAGGAAATGTGTTGAGTAATCATGAATTGATACTACAATTACCCTAAATTTTCAAGTTTCCAGTTAAAGCCAATGGTTGTTTTGTAATAGAATCTGAGGAACATGGTAATAATGTGGGTTCAGCAAAGAGAAACTTTTCATCCTCAATTCTTTTGCTTTGCTTCAAGAAAATAAGATGACTGTGGGAGGGGGCAGGCTAGAACATTTAGAAAGAGACTGCAGATGACTTCTGCCCATTCAGAAACACTAGTGACAAATGTGGTGTATCTCAGGACCTCAGTGTGAGGGAAGACAAAGACTGAGGCCCTTGCTTGACCTAGATGGGGGTACATCCATTGAGTTTGTCAAGGGCTACTAAGACCAGTGGCTACTCCAGGCAGTTAGTGGGGTAAGGAGATAAGAGAAGGGCTTTTTCTCTTTTCGAGGAGTAAACTCTCTTAGTAAAAACAGTAGTAACAACTGGTGTATGTGAAAGGCCTATGGAAAGGCATATCTGGTGAAGGATCCAAGGAGATTGGGCCTCTGTGAGCCTTCCATGAACTCTGATGATAGCCTCTCAAGAGGAAGCAGTTTCTAGTGATGGTTCCTGGATTGGGGCAGAGTCTCAGATGAAGGACATCATGAGACCAGGCAGCACATTTGAAGAACAGGAAGTCCGGGCCCCGGCCTTGACATTGATAAGCACTACACTGACTTATCTGACCCATATGCTCCAATAAAATCTAATCCTTCCAGAGCATGAACAAGATTAGGTTCCCAGGGTAGAGAGTAGGGAAGTGCCCTAATAAGAATCTCCAGAATCCATAGCTATGAGTGCTGGTCAGATCTTTCAATCTGAGTCAGGCCCAGGGCACATGCTGTTATCAAAGGGCCTTTCGGCTGTGAGGTCTCAGTGGTCTTCATGTTGCTGCTGAGTGATCCTGATTTAAGCCTGCTCAGAGAGCCACCCAGTATTTCGTAAGTAATTAGAATCTTAAACCTGGAAGAAAAGACATACCTCAATGAATAGCTCTTTATTGCATGCCTTTATTACACATTACATAAATGCTGAACATGGCCCTTGATGGTGTGGGGGAGAAGAAGAAGAAGAGATCTAGGGGACGAGTCCATAGCTGGGTGAGGGTAGTGTCGAGTCTAGTTAGGCAGGTAACTCTCAATGCTTGGGTCAAGACTGACCTGGCCTTCCCTGAGTTTTTGTGTGGTTATCCATTCAATGACCAGAAGTTGGCCTTGTTGGCCTTTTATTTAACTATATTTGTCCCTGAGGACCTGTTTTGAAATGTCTGGTGCCAATGGCATATTCTTCTTCAAAATACAAAGGCAGTGGGTAGAAGAAGACTGCAGCCACCATGCCCACCCCTATCCTCCACCTTCCACCACTGAGGTGCC
Organism: Enhydra lutris kenyoni; assembly: GCF_002288905.1. Lineage (NCBI taxonomy): Eukaryota > Metazoa > Chordata > Mammalia > Carnivora > Mustelidae > Enhydra > Enhydra lutris. Next base: position 13,944,535 of record NW_019154115.1, on the reverse strand, counting down.
CCTGTAGCCTTGGGGTTCTGGGGAACACTGAGAACCCCTAGCAGAATGGAAAAGCTGGCTACCTGAGTTCTTGAGTTTGTCTCGACATTGCTGCCAATGTATAGTCTTTTGTTGTTGTTTATGATGTTATGTTAGTCGCCATACATTCCATCATCAGTTTTTTGTTTTTTTTTTTTTTTTT